>NC_092805.1:20613229-20926739 GCF_040954645.1 Diabrotica undecimpunctata
GATCGTAAATATGACTTCCTTTTCTTTATTCATTCTTCTCAAGACCTCGACATTTGTGACTCTCTCGGTCCATGATATTCTCAGGATTCTGCCAAAGAATTCTTTCCATTCATCCAGCCACTACCAAATTTGAAGAATGATGATTTTCTTCAATTTCAAGTGATACATTTAATTGATTACCGTCCCTTTACTTATTGGTACTCGATCAGGATATTATTCATTAAAGATATCGCATACTTTCGCCATACTTCTTTTACCATCGCCGTAACCTAAGATTATCAAAACTTCTATGCGCTATTTTTCTGGCAGCACCATCATAATTTCTATTAGGGTAATATTTCTCAAAAAGGTACTAGTGCAGACTTCTAAATCGATGTGACACAACAAATTAATTGTATATTGACATATCCAATGGAAACTATGAACTTACTGTCTGGTTGCTAAGGAATATATAGTGGGTACTGTCGTTACCACTTTATTTTATTGTATTGTTGATCAGCAGCCCATTATAAAGCCATTATCGTTTGAATGGAATTGGTTATCGTTAATAGATAAATAATCTACCTGCTGTATCGTACAATAGGCCACTCTATTCGAGATCTTGTAATTATGTTGTTTGTTATAAGCAGAGCTCATCACAACAAAAGATGCGGAAGCATCAACGAAATTTTCCGGACGATCTCTATCCGTATTGATTGTCACACCACTGATTCAGTTGTCAAGGTTTTTAAGTATACTTGCCATATCTGTTCACGCTCGTGTACTTGTGAATTGTACACGTCGTGTGAGCGCTCTGCTTGCCATCGCAATCGCAAAGCTCGTATACTTGCAAAGTAGGCAAGTAATTGTGTACTTGCCAAGTACACGAGTCCTTTGAGTCGGCCTTGAGGACTTCTAATCGTTAGTCACTGATGTGCCAGGATTTTACTCCACTCGTTTAAGTTCAGCCTCTTCCGTCTGTAAAACGTTTAGAAATCCAATCCACTAGTAAACTATTTAATTTTCTTTACTAATTGTTTTTATAACAAGAATACTTTCGTTGTAATATCTGTCTTTTTAAGTTTTTTTAGTAATAGTTTGTTATAACGAAAAGAATTTGTTCAGAAAATTACAAAGTAACAGTACAAAGGTCCTGATTATTAATGAATAGGTATGTAGATTTAATCGATTCGCTGATTCCAGACCCAACTCTCTAGTGAATTTAGTAATTATTTTTTTGCAAAGTTAAACGATAAATTTTATGGGCAACATGAATTTTGACGATAAATTGCATCAAAATAACATGAAAAATAAAACACTTTCTACTTTTTCGTCGTGTTTCCTCTTTAGAACTGCGTGTAAGACATAGACGTATAATATATTAATGAAAATCATTAAGTTCTCGGGAAGAACCGTGTTGAAATTTTAAAACTCGACATTTTGGAGCCATTATCAAGAGGAATATGGTTCCGTTCGAGTTCGGGGCATCGAGCAAAAAGACAAAAGAGGGAATGTAAAGGTAGTGGGGGCAAAAATATTGTTAGACAGGAAGTGCCATCTTGAGAGGCCAAATTAAACAAGGAAAGAGAGTCTTTCCTTGTTTAAGAAATCAAATTTAGTTGGGTTATGTTATTATTTGTCCCAACTGTCACATGAAATCTTATTTATATTGAAGTTTTTTAACAATTGTTTCACATTTTAGACTGTTATCGTTAATATTTAATTAAAACTTTCTCGTCTAAGACACATTCTGAAAACTATTTTATAGCTACTGTTAATAAGTGTCAGAAAATTTAAATTTGGCGCATTCGCATTTCCGGATATGTCCGCCATCAGAGGCCACTTTTTTGGTCGCCTTTTCATAACGATTAGATTCCCTCTTTTGTCTTTTTGCTCGATGGTTCGGGGTATCAATACCCTGGAGATAACTGGATACCCAGGACATTTTTCGCATTTGGTCCTGGTGAAGCCTCAAATTAGTTGTCAATTGGCAAAATATTGTTTTGACAGTGTTGCAATGTCCTTATATCTTTTAAAATGTACATCTTTATTATATTATTTTATGGATTCTGCAATTTTATAATTTATATTAAACACGAATGAATTAATATTTGTTTCTTTTGATATTAATTGCAGTTAATTAATAAAAAATATGGCAATTAGCCCTTTGATAGATTAGCGAGTCGGAACCCCCAAATCACCAGTTGCCAGATTGCAAAAAATGTATTTTTAACGTGATTCTTTATACTGACATTTTACTACTTACTTTTAAAAACTATTAACTTTTTCTTTTTTGGTAATTCTAAACTATTTTTATATATCTTATTGCTTTTGATTGCATGTTTTTCATTTGTAAAGTAAATTTTCGTTCACCAAATTGCCAAAGACCAATATTTCGTTCTGTCAAACTCATTTGAGGCTATCATCGGGACCAAACTTAGACAAGGAAAGAAAGAGGATAGGTAACACTCATTTAATAAACCTTCGAAAAGTGAAGCCAGTTTCGATGGGACCGCCATATTTGGTGCCTGTACGTTGCACATTACTACCTCTCGCAGGGTTACCAGGTCTACTGAATTTACTGATTTACTGAAACTACTATGTCGATTTACAAAAAAATGTGTAATGAAAAAATCATGTTCAAAAAATGATCATTATGTCAGTGTTGAATAATAAATTTTGAAAAAAATCTATTTATCGATATATGTATATCCATTATTCTCTATCTACTGAAGAAATAAAATATGGCCTGGCAACCTTTCTGGTGCCGGTTTGGCTTCAGTCAATTCCATACGAATACGCGTCCCTTCTCTTTTCTTGTCTAAGGGACCAAATGTGAAAAATGTCTGATACCCTTTAGCGTTGGTAAGCATAAATCTGTTCTGAGAAATATTTAACATGCGCGTGAGACGCCCTTTTGTGGTACGTGTAAGATACTCTTTATTGTAGTAATCACAGAACATATATATTTGTGAAAAATAATTTATACGCGTGTAAGGTACCCTTTAGCGTTGGTGGCCACAATATAAATTTATTCTGAGAAATAATTGACATGCGTGTGAAATACCCTTTTGAAGATCGTGTAAGATGCACTTTAGAACTACGTGTAAGATACACTTTATCGTTGGTAATCACAGAACATAGATTTTTTTGAGAAAATTAACATGCGTGTAAGATATCCTTTAATATTGATGACAAAAGGATATTATGTTTTGGTAAATTTAATAATTGCTAACATGTTAAAAAATATTTTATTTTAACAAATCACATTAAATATTTTTTTGTATAATATGAAAAATGCCTATAAAGACCATATTTGTTACTTAGGTTGAGACACAGAATAAATAACAATTGTTTATTGAAGTTATACTTCTATACGCACGGTCGGCGTTGGAAATTTGCATGAGAGTGAATCTGTGAAACCATTACATATGTAAGATAATGAGTAAGAGAGAGACAGAAAATATATTTTCTCTCTCTTTATCTCTCGAGAATAAAAATGTTTCTTTTGTATATATATTTAATATTCTATATATATATATATATATATATATATATATATATATATATATATATATATAATATAATATGTATTAATATTATTATTTATGTGATATGTTTTGTATTATTTAAAATTAAACGTTTATAATTATTTTAGCCAACAAGTCAAGTTTAATTTTTCAGACCTCACAAAAACAAACATTACATTTTAAATTTCCTTTTGATGTTTTATAGTTATACTTCTATTGTAAAAACATTTTTTTGTATATTTTACTGTATAAAGGAAAAACTAATCTCTTTTTGTTTCGAATAAACGGTAATTTTTCATTTTCAAACGTTAAGTTTTACATAAAAATATCTTTGAATGTTTTTTTTTTTTTCAATTTAAATCTAAAAAAAATCTTTTTGTCTATCAAGTCGCCATTTAAAGCTTGTAAAATGATATTTATAAATAAATACGTGTACCAAATCACTCCAACTCACGGAGTGACTTTATACACAAAATTTTTTAGCAAACTAAAATTTATAACGTTATGGCACTTTGACTATATAAACTAGAGATGGAGACTAAACTTTTGAGGGGTATATGAACATTCTAGATCTTTCCATTCCAAAACCACAAGCAATTGTATTTCAAAAATGTATCAAGTCACCCCAATTGACGGTAATTAGTCAAGAAAGAAATTTTTCATCTAAAAACTTTTATTTTTTTATTAATATATTTACATAAAGTATTTTTTACAATAAATAATAACTTAAGCTATTGCTAAATCTTTCATACTAGTATCTTCATATATATTGTGTGCTGTTTTAAGATGATGTTTCATGTAGGATTTATCTGTGAATTTTTTCTCACAAGCAAAACAGGCATATGGTTTAATCCCCGAATGAGTACACAAATGCCTGGCCAACTTAATCTTATCATAAAACCTTCCTGGACAAATATGACACGCATATTTTCTCTCTCTGACTGGAATCTTTGCATTTCCAATACCGTGTGCTTTGGTTAAATGAATATCCAGAGTATTTTTCTTCCTGTAGTCTCTTCCACACTTATCGCATACATATCTTTTCACATTAGAGTGGCATCTCACATGTGCCTGTAGTTCACTCTTACTGGCGAACTCTTTTTTACACAATGAACAAATGAATTCCTTTTGACCAGTATGTCTTCGAAAGTGTTGATCGTGGTTTGACTTTAACGGAAATCTCTTATCACATATTTTGCACACGAACTTCCACAATACAGGATCTGTATGTACAATAAGATAATGAGTCCATAAATTATTATTAGTCTTGAATGCTTTGCCGCATTTGTCACAACCAAAGTTCCTATCATCATAATGTGTCATTTCATGACTTTGCAAATCACTCTTCGTTATGAAACTCTTACCACATATACTGCAAATATGCGACCTGTTACCCTCATGATAAAGTTTGTGATTTTGCAAATTTGTTGATGACCTAAACCTCTTTTGACATAAGTCACAACAGTACGGTCTAATAGACTTTTCTTTGAGTTCGTGTATCTTTTGGCAGTGATCAATTATTTCTTTCAAAAACTTGAACTCCATACTACAAATTTCACAAGCAAAAAGTCTCTTAGGCATTGATTTTTTGTGTTCAGATTTGTGCTCTTTATAGTCGTCACTATTTTGAAATACTTTGTTACATTTTTCACACTGGAAATCTATAACGTCATGGTCTTTGAACATATGATTTTTAAGATCTAATACTGTATTAAAAACACAATCACAACTCTTACAATAGTAAGCAGGCTCTGATCCTTCTTTCTTACAACCCCTGTTTTTATGATTCAACAAAGTTTTTGCACTCTTGTAATAGATATTACACTTTTGACATTGGTAATCTGTTCTTTTGAGATGTTGTTTATCACATCTCTTTTGATGTGTTTTCAAAATTTTTTCTGAACTATAAAATCGTTTGCAAGTGCTACACTGATACTCATTTTGTACTTTTCTATGCCTTCTTACACCATCACACACATCTCGATGTTCTTTAATTGAGGATTCTTTAGTAAACTTTCGACCACACTGTAAACACATAGTATTTCTCTTATATTTTGGTAATTCTTTACTGTCATTCTGATGTGTTTCTTGAATGTGTTGTATCAAGTCATCTTTTGTGACACTTTTATGCCCGCAATTATAGCAGATAAAAGATTGCTTAAGATCTAATTCAGATTCAGAGTAATCAGATTCAACATCTATTTTAAGATCACTACAATCGTCAAAAGTATCCACTTCTTGTTTTAAGTTATTTCTGCTATTTATACATTTTTCTTTAAACCTATAAGCCGCTGTTGTCTCTGTTATACAAATGTTGCATATCTTGAAATGATCCAACCATTCCTACAAAAAATAAATTTGTTTGTGAAAAAAGTATACAGTATAAGCGTATATCTATCTGTTACTACTCTACTTCCGGTTTCACCGGAAATACCATAACATAACATAACAATAACATAACAATATCTTTATTTTTAGAAAATAATATGCATTCCGTGAACATAAAATTATTTAAAAAAAACAGTGTCACAAACGAAAATATTATTTACTTATTCCTAACCGTTACATATACAAATAGTCCTCCACAGAATATGGCTCAAGAGCTACCAGTAATTTAAATATTTGATGTTTATACAAACTTAATCTTTCCTCCCTTTTGATAGGTTCAGGCAGTTTATTAAACAATTTGATGCAGCAATAAAGAGCGTTTTTTTCTGTTATACTTAACCTGTGTATTGGAATTTTATAATTATATAGCCTGGTATTTACTATACTATTGGGCTCAAAGTTCCTAAAGAGTATTTTATTCTTATATAGAAACAGTAACATTCTTGAATAAATACAGCGTAAACTGTTAAAATATTATTACTCCTAAAATGCCCTCTACATGATTCCCTACTTTTTAAGTCAAACATAACTCTGATTATTTTTTTCTGAACCAGAAATACATTATTTATGTCCCTACTGTGGCCAAAATTTATTAGACCATATCTAAATTTTGCTTCAAAATTAGCATGATACACTGTTTTTAATGAGTTACTATTCATGTATTTTTTTAGAACTCTAAAGCTGTAAATCACTTTACTCAAAGACATACATAACTGGTCAACATGTTTATCCCAACATAAAAAACTGTCAATATATAATCCTAAAAATTTGGTACTGCTGCTAATATTTAAAGTGTCATTATTTACAATAATACTGTTTGGCATATCTGAATGTGCATAATTTGTCTTAAACAAAAGAAGATCTGTTTTATTTTGATTTAAAACCAACCTATTCATAGAAAACCAGTCTTTAGCTTTCTGGAACTCTAAACTAGCATTAACGCTTAGAACAGACATGTCTTTACCACTGACTAAAATGTTTGTATCATCTGCATAATTTGTTATGCTGGAAGTAGTATTAGCCACTAGACCATGAAGATCATTGATATAGATCACAAACAGTAAAGGACCAATCACACTTCCTTGTGGTACTCCAATATTGATAGTGCTTTCAGATGAGATGCCTATTTCAGTGTTTTTATGTATTTTTACTAAATGTCTCCTATTTACCAAGTAGGACTTAAACCAGTTCAATGCTGGTCCACGTATACCATATTTCTCCAATTTATCAAATAATAGGTCATGCACTAAACAGTCATATGCCTTTGATAGGTCCAAAAAGAGACCCAAAGCCATATGACCAATCTCAGTACATTTCAAAATATCCCAGACAAATTGAAAAATCGCAGTCTGAGTTGATTTTCCCTGTTGATAACCATGCTGATTTGCACTAATAATATGACATTTTGTTAAAAATTCTGTTATCCGCCTATACATAGTCATTTCGAAGATTTTTGAAAAGGAACATAGAAGGCTAATTGGTCTATAGTTATTAATTAATTTAGGATCACCCTTTTTGTAAACAGGTGTTACTATGGCAGATTTCAGGCATTCAGGAAATACACCAGATTTTAGTGAATTATTTATGATTGTAGTGAGAGGATTCACTATCTCCTTTATACAAAGTTTAAGGATTTTAGTGGGTATTTCATCAATTCCACAACTCATTTTGTTTTTTAAATTTTTAGTTATATCCATAATTTCAGTTTCTGTCACAGGTGCGACAAACACTGAATTTATGTTACTTGCAATGTTGTCTTTATATTCAATGTATTGTAATTGAGATAAAGTGTTATTTAAAGTAGTATTTAAGTGGATCATGTATTTATCAGCAATCTCTTGAGGACTACCCTCTACTTTTATTGAATTTACACTTTTTAATTGACCATTAATTTCACTAACAATTTGCCACATGCATTTATTTTTGTTGGCAGCTTCAGACATCCTGTTTTCATATAGCTTTGATCGTTTTGTTATTAGTTTCTTATTATATTCTTTTTTTACCTGTCTATAGGCATCATAGAATTTATGGTTAACTCTGCTCATTGTAAACAAGATGTCTAAACGAGTCTTACATTCTATTATCTCTGGATCATCTCTTTTATTAAGGCCTTTTTTACGTTGCCTAGAATCTAACTTTTTAAAAGGAAAGCACTGATTGAATATATACAGAAACTGATTTAAGAAAGTATTCCATTGATCATTTACACATTTGTAACTTAAATTAAGCCAGTCATGATTATGTAATTTACTTATAAAGGTTTCTATATTATTTGTACTAAAATGTCTTTTCATTTCAAGAGTATTCGTTTCTGCTTCCTCTACCTGAAAAGTTAATTTTTGGGCAGAATGATCAGAGATTCCAGCATGCAAGACTTCTACTGACACATATGATTGCATATTTGTTAGTATGTTATCTATACAAGTTTTAGATGTGGCAGTTACTCTAGTGTAGTCTTCAATTACATGACAAATATTATATGAGTTAATTAACATACAAAATTTTACTTTATCTAATGTGTTATTCTTAAGATCGATATTGAAATCTCCCCCTATAATTATAATTGTGTTTTCTATCATAATTCTTCCCAGTATAATATCAAATTTGTTTAAAAAAACTGCCAGATCGCTACCTGATGGTCTGTAAACTGATGCTATAATGAGTTTGTTATTACCTAAATTAGCTTCGCATACAGCACACTCTATTACCCTATCTACTGATAACTCTTATATATCCTTTCTTTCCTGGCCAATGATGTCTTTACTAAGATATATAGCTGTTCCTCCATGTTCATTCACATTATTTCTACAATGACTAGCTGTCAGCACAAAATTGTTAATTCCATATTCACTTAATTCTTCTTTAGTTTTCCAATGTTCTGTTGTGCACAATATTTTACAGTCACTGTTGTTTGTTAGAAGTTCTTCTATTTCATCAATACAATTTCCTATGGATTGGAGGTTCTGGTGGATGATACTTATATTCTTTGCTCGTGTGACTGTGTTTTGAATTTCAATTTCCTTGTGTTGATGTGTCTTGTGCTCTCTATTTTCTCCTATGAAAAATTTCCACCTCGGTTATCTAGAAAATCCTTATGACGATGCATCTGGAACCTTTTTATGCCAACACCATTAGGCCAAAACTCTGGTTTATACATGTCATCCTTATATTCAAAGGGAGCCGATACAACAAATCTCTTCAACATATTTTCTTGACTTGGCAATTCCTTTACCATAATAGACTCTTACTTACCCTTAACTAATTTTATTTAATTGGGAAACCCTGTATATTTTTACAGGTTTTAAAAGATTTTTTTAAAACTAATTAAGGTAAAGGGACCAATAGTCGACACTGGATCAATAGCCGACAAACCAAAATTCAAATTCAACAAATAAGAGGGGTGGAAGGGAAACCATCTAATCATTCCCACTGAACGTCTGGAGTAATCGTCCTACATAGTGCATATGTCCTATGAAGAAACGCGCGAACTAAGTTAATGTGGTTAAGTTTGTATTGAAATATTGGCTATCCTGATCGCCAAACACTAAGTAAATCAGGTTGGCTATCTTGACAGAACAATAAAGAAGTTGTCATTCTGTGTTGCACAAGTGAAGAGGTGTTTTATTCTCTCCATTCCAGTATCAATATTTAATATATGTATATATAATTGTACTCTAAAAGCTTTTCCAAAAGGTTATGGGCCAAAGCAAAGTAAATTAGAACCAAGATAAAGTAAATGTATAATGGTTGGATACAGTGTAGCTGGCTATAGAATCTGGAATCCAGTGGCTAATCAAATCAAAATTTCAAGAGATGTTGTTTTCGATGAATCATAATTTAAATATTCTCCAGAAATATCGTCCAATAATCAAAATATTGAGGAAATTTTACCAAGCCAAGATGAAATGGAAACCTTTGAAGAGAAAAACTATGATGAGAGTACAGTCGAAACATAACCACCAAGATTAAGAACTAGTAAATTTACAAAATACCAAAACTAGTTTCTCCAATAGAGAAATAAAATCACCTTCGAAGTTCAAAGACTACGAACTTTATTATACATATTGTTTAGTTATATCAACCTCAGTAACTTATCAAGAAGCAGTGGAGGAGGATGAATGGAAGCAGACAATAGAAACAGAACTACAACGTCTTGAAAAAATTCACACCTGGACTGAAGCTACAAAGGTACCTCATAATCAACAAATCATAAATACAAAATGGGTATTTAAAACCCATTTTGTATTTATGATTAAAAATGTGACAGCACGAAAAAGGCTTGCTTAGTTGCAAAGGGCTATGAAGAAGAAGTATTTTTAGATATCTATTCACCTGTGGCTAAAATGGCAAGTGTCAGAGTTTTATTGTCACTAGCTCTCAACAATGACTGGAAGGTATACCAGTTAGAGATTCCTTCAGCCTTCATCAACGGAGTGCTACAACATGATGTTTATATTCATCGTCCTGGATATAAAAGACAAAACACACTTTGTGTGGAAATTTATAGGGTGGCCACTTTTTTTGCCGGTCAGTGTAGATATAATAGGATTTCCCAAATAATACCAGAGACATTTCCTTCAGAATGGGCTATAGGTAAAAGTGATAATGGTTGTATGACACATGGATTGTTTTACAAACACATGGCCAATATATTTTTGGTAAAATAGAGAAAATTCCTCTTCCCATTATTTTTTTATAGATGGTCATATGTAGCACATTTTTTTACCATTAAGTCAATTTTGCAAAGAACAAGGTATAGAATGAATTGCTCTTTATCCTAATGCAACCCACATACTCCAGCCAATGGATGTAGCTGTGTTCCATTCACTTAAGCAAATGTGGCGTTAAAGTGTTCAGGATTGTAGAGTGCAGAACAGTAGTGAACAATTAAAGAAACATGATTTTGCACAATTATTAAACCCCACTCTAGAACATCTCACACCACAAACAATCCAAAATGGGATTAGGAAATGTGAACTAGTTCCATGGATTCGCAGTCAATTAAAAGTATCAGAAGATGAGACATTATTAACAGCAAACAGAAAGTGCCACCAAGAACAGGAAGACAGAATGATTTTGTCTGCTCTTGAAAAAAAAAATTACAATGAAAAATTAAATTTGTTTAATCAAAATTATGGAAATTTGGAAGGGCCATTAGAAAACTACTCCTTATACAATCTGTGGAAGACAATAAAAGTTGCCTTGAAAAAATGGGAGGTAATAAAAGCGACACTCTATTTTACTATGTTTTTGGATAATAAACATAAAACTTTGTTTTTGGGTTAATACCATCCCCATTTAAAAGACCTTTGATGTGCCCGAACCACAAGAGATGGTAAAATCAAAAAGGAGAGAAAAATTTCCTGTAGTAGTTACATCTCCACACATGTTACATTATTACAGGAAAGAAAAAAAGCAAAAATGGATGCCCAAAAATTAAAAGATGACATATTTAGATATCTCTGATGACTGGGATAAAGAATGATGAAGAGGAATATGTTACAAAAGTTAATTCTTTTAAAAAAACTAAAACTTTATATTACTGAAGTTTAAATGAGGAAAACATCAAATTTTGTATATCTTTTGATATATCTCTCTTGTGTTGTTTAATCAAGTTTTAGGAAATGGTCCAAACCCCAAAATTGTTGCAACAGGAGAGGGAGTTAGCTGTAAATTTGAACAATCTCTTGGCATAAAAGAAATGTAAATGTAATCATTGTATAGTTTTTATACATTTTTTCTTGATTTTAATATTACACATGTCCTAGTTTGTCTGTGTCAACCAACTATTTGATCTCTTTTAACGAAGTTTTTTTTAATCTAACAAATATATGCGGGTTGACCAATTTAATGTGGGTTATGTGTCATTGTTTTTAATCTAACAAATATATACGGGTTGACCAATTTAATGTGGGTTATGTGTCATCAAATTTAATACTGGCAGTGACCATAGACTAGTTCGTGCCGATATACATATTAACGTAAAGAGAGAAAGACGAAAACTATTAACAACAAACCCTTTACCGACGGCAGACATCCTAGCCAGTAATAAAGAGAAATATCAAGAGGAATTAGCACGGAAACTAGTAGCAAATACCTTTGAGCACAAGAATATAGATGAACTAGCTGAGAAAATAACTAAAGACATACAAACAGTCACTAAGAAACTTTGTTGCAGAATAAGAAAACAGAAAGAAGCTAAACTAAAACCCGAGACTCTAGAACAGATAGAGAAAAGAAGAAGAACGAACAGAGATAACCCGGACTATAAAGCGCTCAACAGAAGCGTTAAGAAAAATATTCGAAAAGACCTCAGAGCTTATAGAACAAACCAGATTCTTGAAACCATAGAGAACAATAAGAACATGAAAGTACTAAAAACATGTAAATCCGCTGGCAGGAATAAAATCATAAAGATAAAAGACGACCGTGGAACATTGTGCTCGCATAAGGAAGAGATCGTTAGAGAAATCCGAAAATTTTACGAGAAGCTGTATACTTCTACTATTCCGAACCCCGGTATACCAACAAAACATATCTTAAATGTGGGCTCAGAGGATCTCCCTGAAATAATAACATCAGAAATTAGGGGAAAAAATGGGAAAACACCAGGAGAAGATAAAATTACTTCAGAGATGCTAAAAATGGGAGGCACTGCATTAGAAGAGGCAATGAGAGCATTACTGAATAAATGTCTATTGGAAGGACAAATACCAAAAGCATGGAAAAATGCGGAAGTCATTCTACTCCATAAAAAAGGAGACGCCGCAAATATAGAAAACTACCGACCAATAAGCTTGTTGTCACACCTTTACAAACTACTAACCCGAATAATAACAAATAGATTGACAGCTAAGCTAGATGCATACCAACCGGTGGAGCAAGCAGGCTTTCGTAAGGGTTTTAGCACTATCGATCACTTGCAAACAATCTGGACAGTTATTGAAAAAACAATAGAGTACAACATACCACTACATCTGGCATTTGTCGATTATCACAAAGCATTCGACAGTATCGAGAAATGGGCTTTCTTAACAGCATTGGACGACGCCAGAGTAGATTCAAGATATGCTGCCCTCCTTAAGAATATATACGATGATGCTACTTTTCACGTAAAAATAGATGATGATCTGGAAACTATGAAAATAGACCTTGGCAAAGGCGTGAGACAGGGTGACACCATCTCACCCAAGTTATTTACTTTGGCATTAGAAAATGTCTTCAAAAAACTAAATTGGGTCGAAAAGGGATTAAAAATAGATGGAGTATATCTTAACCATTTGCGTTTCGCAGACGACATAGTACTAATAAGCACAGATATCCATGAACTAAAATCAATGCTACAAGATTTAAATCACAAATCGAATCAAATAGGATTAAAAATGAATCTCGACAAAACAAAGATATTAAGCAACAGCCTAGAAAACATCACGATAGATAACATCAATGTAGAAAAGGTAGAACAATATATATATCTAGGACATGCAATTAAAAACGAAAAGGAAAATCAAACCCTAGAAATTAAAAGAAGGACACAATTATCATGGGCTGCTTTTGGGAAGTTGAGCTTCATTTTAAAAGACAGAAAAATCCCAATACACTTAAAACGAAAAACCTATGACACTTGTATACTACCAGTTGCAACTTATGGATTGGAAACTATGGCAATAACAAGAAAAATGGCAGAACAATTAAGAGTAACTCAACGGGCCATGGAGAGGGCCATGTTAAATATAAGCCTCAGAGACAAAATGCCTAACACCGAAATACGTCGAAGAACTACGACGACCTCTCGAGACCTCGAGAAACAAAAAGAAGCGTGGGAAGACCCAAAAAGAGATGGATAGACGATATAACAGCTGTAGCTGGAAAGCAATGGATGAGAATTGCAAAAGATAGGGAAGCGTGGAAACAATTGGAGGAGGCCTATGTCCAACAATGGATGAATGAAGGCTGAAGAAGAAGAAGAAGATGTGTCATTGTACTTGCATGCAAAGTTTCATCAATAACAAATTTTTCGTTTCAAAGATATTTACTTGATTCCATACTTTTATCCCAATTCTGTATATCTGTACAGCTTGTTGGTAGTTTGGTAAGTATTCTGAATATTGTGACATAATATGTATTAGCATTGTCAATATATATGTCACGTTAGTATAGTAAATGTGGTCAAGACTAGGACTCACTAAGATTAATATTTAAAATGGTAGAATGGAGTGTGGAAATGGATAATGGAAATGGATACAGTGGAGCCATGACGGGACTCATCACCTTGTATAGGCAACCGGAGTTCATGGTCCAGAGGGGACAAGATCACAAAACTAGAGAAACTTGAGTACCATAGAGAGTGGTCTTATCACCTATTCTGTATAGCAAATATGCTGCATTTGTTCCAAGAACACCCAGAACACTACTCATCCTTGACACAGATGACACTGCAATAGTGGCAAAGCACAGGAGCCTAAATATAGCTGTAAGAAATCTGTAGCTGACACTAAATGCAACAGCATTAGATACAATAGAAGAATGAGGTATCCCAGGGAAAATAGCCATAAATCCAGAGAAGGCACAGGCAGTTATCTTCAAAAAAGAAGAGGTAGACCAGAAGAACAGCTAACAGTACAAAACAGACACATTTAATGGAAAAATGAAGCTAAATAAATAAATAATTAGGAGTCACAATGGACCAACATGTAATGTTTTGTTTAATTTATATTTATTTCAAGACCAAAGTTTTGACTTAGGTTATTGACTTTATTTATTAAAAACTGACTCTTTCTCATTACTGACAGGGAAGATCATGTCATTAGCACATCAAATGCTATTAATAGTTGTTCTATTTACATATCTTTCTTCATATTTTTCTATCTTCTCTGGAAAATTGATTCAATATAAAAATTAAAAAGGAGTGACTACAGTTCCATGTCTATTTTGACTCACTCTACAAACCAAATCTGATACTGATTACAAGTGATTTTCTAATCTTAGATCTAAATATAAAATTGAAACTCAAAAATGCCATTAAAATTAAGAATTTTAATAATATAAGAGAACCTCCAGGAAATTTCTGAAAATACATAAATAATAAAGGACAATTGGTCTGGACATAATGCTCAAGATATAGTATATCTTTCTGGTGATCACTTTGTTAATGTCTATGATCCTACAGACTTATATGTTGCTAGATACTCAACTTAGTCCTAAAGCTAAGGTATTTCTTCACAAAGAACATATATCAACTTTCATATGCATTTTCTACACCCCCTGATACAATACCAAATTTCTTTCTCAAATCTTAATCATTTAATCAATATTTAAATCAAGTGATAAGCACTATATATATTATACACTGTATACAATCAGCTTTTCCAAAACCCTTTGATAAATTAGTTTATATTCAGATGAATGGGAAAGTTCAATTGAAAATGGGTTATTATCTGTGGGGCAACATGGATTTATATTGCTGTGAAAACTTTATATTCTAGGTTTTACTATGGAAGCAATATAATAGCTGATCAAGTTTTCGAAAGCAGAGAGTAAAACTTTTTAATTATACATCTAAGATTGTGGAACCTACAGGACTCTTATGCTTTATAACATGAAAGACTCAATAGCTCCTATTGGTCCTTGTTGGCCTGACAATTTTTTTAGACTGGCCTTGAATTTATCAAATCATTTTGTATATTACATAAAGATGCAATAAAAAATTAAACATTAAAACAAAAATATTAACAGTGAACCTTTTTCCTAGATAGTACATTATTGCTAATATAGATGTGACACTATTTGAATCTAGAATACAAGACCTGGTTAAATATGTAAAGTTGATCTGGTTAGAAAGTACAGAATAATTTGTGTATTGTGTCAAAGAATACAATCACTACCTAGCATACAGAAGTAGTAATTACAGAAGTATATTTTCAAGCATTTAAATAATCATTAGACTACAGATATTTTCATTGGTAATTATGGAAAGCTACTCACATTCAATGTCAAATATAAATTTGGTTATGTTTATCATTGTCCAAAATATCTTAGTTAATAAACATTTAATTTCATTTATGTTCATACAAATTTAATATCATTACAAATAGTCATGCTAAATTAGAAAAAAAAACTTTCTTACCACTTCAGGTACTATAAATACCAACATGAAAGAAAGTTTCAAACCATCTTCATTCGTCTTGGATAGATCATAAAGTACATCATTTCGTTTACAACAGATATAACAGTTTCCTGGAAACATTGTGGCCTTATAATACTGAAAAATAAATATACATAAAAATACAAACAAAAATATTTACAGCATCATCTGAGAAGTTAGTTACACAACTTCACTTCATGTTCACTTCCCAGTTTTGTTTGTACGAATGAACTACTTAGACAATGGAATTTAAACTTAGACTATAGAACTAAACAACTAACTCTTCAAAAAAGAAGAATATTATGACATTTAAATTGCCAAATCTGTGAAAGTATATAAACACCCAAAACTAAACAGTCTAGTTCTGGTAATTTTAAGAAATGTTAAATTAAAATAAAAATGGATTATTGTAGTATATGCTTGGATTCAAAGGGATGCACAATTCGTTTCAGTGATTTGGACGAAAACAACGTAAATTGGTCAACGAAATTAAAATCCATTGTATCTGATTTGGTATGTGCAAAAATGGAATTGAGTTATAAATTTAAATATAAACGTTTTAAACTATTTTTAGGAAGACACTCCAGGAGAACATTTTATTTGCGAGGGTTGTACTAAAAAATTGGATGATTTATTGACTTTTAAAAAGAAATTGGAAAATTTGGTGAAGAGATTTAAGACTATATACAAACAAGAGAATGAAAATGAAACTAAATATAAGATTGACGACGAACAATGCAGTCTAAGTCCAGCTTTGTGTGACTACAAAGATAATGATGATGTCGAATTTGATGATGAAGTATTAACTGCAAGAATAGAGAGACTTGATAATGGGTCTCTTGAGTCTACTAATTCTATTAAAGGTGAAACAGAAGCTGAAATAGTTAAAGTAAATGAATCTTGTATTTGTTTAATATGTGATGAAGACTTTGAAAGTAAAAAAGCATTGCGACTCCACAGAAAAACATGCACAAGAAATCCGAAAGGTGTTTATACATGTTTCACTTGTAACAAAAGTTATAGTACAAAAACTAATCTTAAATTACATCATAGAAAGTGTGGTAAAATAGTAGTGGAAGATGAAAATACAGATAAACTGCTTAAAAAACATGGAAAAAAATCATCAAGAAGTTATACATGTGACTCTTGTGATAAAGTATTTAATTTAGTAAAGGATTTAATGGCTCATTGTAAAAGTATTCATGACATGGAAGAAAGGATGGTGAAACCTTATTCCTGTAAGCAATGCACTCAAAGGTTCAGAACATATGCTGGTTATGATCAACATCTGAAATATCATAGCAGAAAAAGGGACAATGTGTGTAGTTTGTGTGGAAAAAGGTTTATAACAAAAAGTGAACTTATAGTACATGAATATACTCATTTTAATAGAAGAAATTATAAGTGCACAGCCTGTGGTAAGGCTTATAATACTAACAAAAACCTAAAAACACATATCTTAGTAGTACATACAGACAGAGCAGCTTGGAAGTATGCATGTGGAATATGTGAGAAAAGGTTCCCACAAAAGGGCAACTACGATCAGCATATGAAACGTCATGCTGGGGATAAACAACACATCTGTCACATATGTCAAAAACCTTTCATCACTAGTAGTGAGCTGAAAAGGCATGTAAGTTTACATTCCAATGTAAAAGCCTTTACTTGTGAATATTGTCAGAGAGAATACAAGACTATAAGAACTTTAAACACACACTTAAGAAGATCTCATTCAATTGGTGATAAATTGCCAGAGAACGAAAAGAGGTATGTCTGCCACATTTGTCCTAGTCAGTTTTATGATAAACAAAAGTTGTCTAGACATTTGTACTGTCATTCTGGAATAAAACCTTTTCCATGCACTGCTTGTGATAAGAAGTTTACAGACAAATCATATCTTAAACACCATATGAAAGTTGCTCATAATATCACAGAAGTATCTAGTGAAATTAAATATGAGACATCAGATGCTTTAAAATATGAAGTTCCAGAACAAGTTAGGTTTTAATTTGAAGAGATTAAGTAAATGAGTCCTTGAGTTTTAACACATTGACAGGCAACAATGTTTCTAGATGTTAGAATCATCATATGTGTGAGTGACACTAATAAAAATAATGGATGTTCTGATATGGCTCATCCAGATTTGTATTAATATTGCACACATACAAGAAAAATATACAAAAAGTCAACAGCTACAGACGTCAGTGGCACATTATAAACATTCTTTTGTATAGTTTATGACACAGATGTCAATAAACATCATCATATTAGTCAGAAGGAGTAGCAGACGTTATTGAAAGGATAAAAATACTAAAGTGGAACTGGGCAGGTCATGTAGCAAGATCAGTTGATGACTGGTGGACAAAATTGGTGGAATTTTGGAATGGAGACCCCGAATATAAGCTAACAGAAATAGAGGTCGATCCCCAACAAGATGGACAGATGACATAAAAAGAGTGACTGCAACTTGGATTCAGTTGGCACAAAATCAGACTAAGTGGAAAAGCATGCAAGAGGCCTATGTACAGCAGTGGATGTTAAAGGCTAGTTGATGATGATGATGATTAGTAAGAACTGTTTTTATTTATAGTAACAAATATGTATGAATATAGAGTACATTAGGATATTAATCAGAAATGTTAAAGTTCAAAACATGGCACAGGACATAATGGAGGAGCATCTGCACATACTTCACACCTATACCTTGTTTCTTTTCGTTTTTTCTCTCTTGTACATCACCTTTATTTCAAGAATAAATGAAGGTATCTCTTCTAAAAAAATGTTGTTCTGTAACTTCTGTTTTTAGTGCTTGTTTTCCTGTTGTTTGTTGTTTTACCAAAAGTCTTTCATCAACATCCTATTCTAATTTTAATGAGAGATCCTATTATAGCTTCTTCTAAAATCAACTAGTTTTTCTCCTGTCCTTTTTTTACTTTTTTATATAGATTGAAAAAGTTCCAAACCACTATATCTAGAAGATGGAATAACATCTTATACGAAAGGATCGTTTTACAGAGGCAGCTATAGTAAGATACCATTTGATAGCTTTTGTCAATCCCTAACATGTGCATTTTATAGCCATCTATCTCTCATGGTTTTTGCTTTTTGACACCATATATTTTTACCAGTAATTATACGTGGCTTGTATGCAGTAGTTATTATATACACATTATGCTTGACATGCCACTTGCTCACATATAAGCAAGTATTCTTCTTTTTCTCCAGATATATTCATCTTTTCTCAGTTTCTTTTTTAACAAAAATGCAGGGTTGCCTACTGTATTAGATCTTATTGTTCCAGTTAAGTGAGTTTTGAGAGTTAGCGACTTTGAAGACAGTATAACACTGTTGTAAAAATTGTGCATAAAGACATGATGGCCCTTGTTGAGGTACAGTCCCAGTAATCGCAAAACTAATTCAGTTCAGTTCAATTTTGGAACTCTCGCCTTTGTGTTTTGTTTTTTTCAGTGAACTACTGTAACAACCAGGTAAATTTTTGAAATATTTAAAACAACAATCATGGGTAATAAGTTCAAAGAACTTTATCCCATACTTTGACTTTTTGTTTTTAATATATTGCTTAATTGCTAAGTCAGTCTGCCCCTAAATAGGAACATTGACTCATCTATCGATAAAGTTTTCAAATGGTGCATATGCAGAATTATTATTATTTGTCACCAAATCCAATAGATTTCAGCCTTCCCGATCATATACATCAGGAATAGTGTTGAAACATCGAAGTATTTGTTCAAATCTACACTCACCCATTGTATATAAAAATATATATTATAGTATTAAATAAAGCATTTGAGGTGACACCTAAACAAAATTTCATGTTAGCTCGACGGCCCAAAACGTGGATACAGAAAACGAGTTTATTTTAGGATGTCTCAGTACGTCGTAAAATTGGACTGTCTTATGCACAATAACTCGAATTTCAAGACGTCGCTGTCACACAAAGTACTCATTCACTAATGTGCCGTGTCCGTCAATGTATTAAAAGAGAAAAGCTTTTGATCTTATTAATTTTTAAAATTATTTTTTAAATAGTTTGCAATTTATGGAATGGTAGTTAGGTTTTTACAATGACCATATTGGGCTTTATAAATAAAATTAGATTTTCTCCCAGATCTTACAAGCATATATACAACAAACTGAAGTGAGTGTAGTTGTCATGATGTAGTGTATGGTCCACAGACTTCTGCCACTTCTATTACATTGTGCAAAAGTATTTTGTAACTTCCTGTGATCTGGTCAATCCCTTTTGTTGGAGATCTTCCTTTTTTTATATATAATTGGATAAATATAATATGTACTTATTGTTAGTTTGTATTCAGATAAGCCTCTTTTTTATCAAATTTGCTGTGTTTCTTTTTTGTTTTTGAATTTTTTGTAATGTTAATGTAGTTCTAACACTAGATTTTTTCTCATTAGAAAATTCTTATTTATTAAATTAGATAATTTTTATTCTTAACAAACAAATAAATGATACAAATATGATAAAATGGATTACATAAGTTAGCAACAGGGGAAGAGAAGGTAAAAAGAAAGGTTACCTGTACAAAAAGGAGGGAAATAGATAGAAAACTTCGTATTTTACAATGCTATGTTTTCCATTATGCTAAATGCTTTTTATATGTTGTAATAAAATACTGTCATATTGAAGAATCGCCAATCCTTCATTCAAAATTCTACAGAACCATGTAGCTTATAGAAGAGGATGTGGTAGGGGAGACCAGTCTGTCTGGCACCCCTAACAAAAATTGCCTGTAAAATCACTAATAAAATAGATAAAAGACTCTTTTTACCGTGAAAAAGTTAGTAACATGTTACTCTTTGTAATAACAAAATATTTTGACAAATAAAACAAAACTAAGACTTTGACAATCAAATTTGAAAAAAAAAACAAAGTATGCCATCATACCCGAATTAACAAAAGTTGTTAGTAGCTGTTCTATTTTAACTGGATTGACAGTGGCTACAATTTAACGTATTGTCTGTGAAAAAAAGCTGACAAATGCGTACGAAAACCTAAGTTGGATGAAATTCAAAAAATATCCTACGCAGAACTGTACGTTCGTTTCTCTTTAAAAATGGGACTTCAATGAAATATGAATAAAATAAAGTAGACATAATCAATAATTTTCCTAAAATAAGCCGTACATCATTACAAAAAAGAAGAATAAGAAGAAAAGACCGAATATTTAACAACAGAGCAAGAACCAGTGATAAACTTGAAAATGGACGATAATAGGGAAATTAACGGCACTGACAAATTCAAATATTTAGGATTCATACTCTCAAAAAATGGAACCACCGAACAAGAGATAACCAGCAGATTACCACAGACAAGAACTTGTATTAAACAAATGAGCGAGGTACTGTGGGATAGACAGATTACCAGAAATACAAAGAAGAGAATTTATAACACCCTGGTGCGCAGTATAATGACCTATGGAGCAGAGAATTAGGTAATAAATAAACGAAACAGGTCCAAAATCACAGCAAGTGAAATGGAGTTCATGAGAAGAAGCTGCAGAGTGAAAAAAATGGATCGCATCAGAAATGAGGAGATAAAACGAAGGATGACAGTAGAACAAGACATACTTAGCTAGATCGAAAAAAAAACGTTTAATTTGGTATGGACATGTGAGAAGAACAGATCATACAAGGTGGATAGCAAAGATTTCGGATTGGAACCCAATAGGAAGGAGGAAAAGAGGTAGACCCCGAAGATCATGGAGGGATGAAGTGGACGAATCCATGGAAAGACGAGACCTTAGAGATGGAGAATGACAGAACAGAAAGGACCGGAGACGTTGGCTGAAAGAAATAAGGCGGCGACAGCTGTAAAAATCCTTATATAGATAGATAGATCATTACAAAAAACCTTACACGATCTTAACTTTCGATACCTATATAAAACACTATCAAATTCCATTTTAACTGATACGGAAGAAATGATATGACAACTTAATTATCTACAATCAATTTGTGAATATCGCGCAGTAAAAAGAAAGATTTATTACCTGGACGAGATTTGGATTAACGCCAGACATAAAGTTGGCAAAGTTTGGCAAATGGGCAGCGACAATGGTTTTCTGAAAAATGTCACATTGTTTTTATATTTGAAAAAAACAGGGGACTATCATGAAGACATGAACTCCACATGGTTCCAAAACATTCTGCATGGTGTTAATAGTACCTAGCTCTGTAATAGTGTTGGATAATGCATTTTATCACAGCCGTCTTGTTGACTGGATTACAACGATGACTGATAAATTCGGGAAGCGGAGGTGACTACAAGAAAATGCATTTCATTTACAGAGGATATGGCCCAAGCAGAATAACTCTTTATTAATTACTGGCAATAATCAAAGGCATCTTAGTAGATATCATCAATATACTGATTCAATGTTAAATTCAATTAAAGTAAAATTGGCTCGAATGAGGGGAGTGGCCTGGAAAAATTGGGAGTATGCTGTTGTCCGTGTATTAAAAATAAATTAGTAATTAACAATTTAATAGATTTAAATAATTAAAATCACAATTTTATTTTTAGATTATTTATTAAACTTTAAAATACAGAAGAGCACTATTTATGAGTAGAATAAAGATCGTTTTTACACCGAAAATTCAATTTGCGATATAGATAATATTTTTAAGTTGCCGTCATGAAACACCAGGGGCGTACGGCGAAATTTAAAACAAGGGAAGCAATTTATAAAAAAAAAAAATGTAAAAACTCACCTATTTATAATGTAATTCAATTCTTCTACCATTTTTCGCAAACTCGTCTATAACTTAATTGTAAAAACTTGGATATTGTGACATTTCTTTAACCAGATTATTTTCAATTGCCAAAAGGGAAACAGAGAGTCGAACTTGTCCTGTCGAGTTTCTTAAGTAAGTCTTTGTGAGCAAAACAGTGTATAAATATCGCACTAAGACATGTTTCTCTCACTTTCAATTGTAGACCCCCCAAAATGCCCAGACATAACCGCAGCGCCGTCATAACTTTGGGCAATTAACTTGTCATTACCATTAATCGATTTTAAAAGTTCACAAACAATTTTATATAATGCGTCTGCCGTTCTATCTTTTGATCTTCTTCTTCTTCAAGTGCCCTGTCCGTTGCGAACGTTGGCTATTAACATGGCAATTCTGATCTTATTTGCGGCGCTTCTGAATAGTTCGACCGATGTGAGCCCGAACCACTTCCTCAGATTTTGGAGCCACGAGTGTCTTCTCCTGCCTGGCCCTCGCTTACTGTCTATTTTTCCCTGGACAATCAATTGCAGTAGACGGTACTTATCGTGTCTCAATATGTGGCCTAGATATTCAAGCTTTCTTTGTTTAATTGTATTCACGATTTCTTTCTCCTTTCCTATTCTTTGGATTACCTCTATGTTGGTGACATGTTCGGTCCAGGATATACGAAGAATGCGTCGGTACACCCACATTTCGAATGCTTCTAGTTTTCTCGTGAGCGTCTCCGTCAGCGTCCAGGCCTCCACACCATACAGTAAGATCGGAAAAATGTAGCATTTAACTAGTCGTAGTTTTAGGGGAAGAGACAAATCCCTGCTTATGAGGAGCTTTTTCATATTGCTAAATGCTGCTCTAGCTCGTTCTATTCTCGCCTTAATTTCTGTGGCCTGTTCCCATTTTGCATTTACGTTGGTGCCAAGGTACACATAAGATTCTACATGGTCAATTAGTATGTTACTTATCCGTAACTGTCGAGCAGGCTGTTGCTTCCTGCTTATCAGCATCCACTTTGTCTTCTTGAAGTTGAGGCTCAGGCCGTATTCCTCACTAACTAAATAAACTCTTTCCATTACCTGCTGTAATTCGTCTATGGTACTGGCAAGGATCACCGTGTCGTCGGCATATCTTATATTGTTTGTTAACTCGCCGTTTATTTTTATGCCCTCATTTGCATTTTCCATACATTTATTAAATATTTCTTCGGAATAAATATTGAATAGGAGTGGGGATAATATACAACCCTGACGGACACCTCTTTTGATCTGCACACTTTTAGTGAGTTCGTTGCCAATTTTTGCTCTTGCTGTTTGACCCCAGTATAGGTTTGCCACAATTCGAATGTCCTTGTCGTCAATACCTGTCTTTCGCAGAATATCTATCAATTGTTCATGATTGACATTGTCAAATGCTTTTCTAAAATCCACAAAGCACAAATACACGTCCTTATCAACGTCTCTACACCGCTGTATAAGCACCTGGAGAGCGAAAATTGCTTCTCTAGTTCCAAGTGCTTTCCGAAAGCCAAACTGCGATCTATCAATATTTGACTCACATTTATCATATATTCTTCTATGAATGATCTTAGTGAACGCTTTAGTGACATGATTAATCAAGCTTATAAGCCGGTAGTCATCACAGATCTGGGCCTTTGGTTTCTTCGGGATTGTAATAAATGTTGACTGCAGCCAGTTCTCCGGGATTTTACCGCTGTTATATATGTTGTTAAAAAGTTCAACTAGATTATCAAGGAACTGTTTGTCCGATTTACATAGGATCTTTAATATTTCGCAGGGTACATTGTCCGGACCTGCTGACTTATTGTTTTTTAGTGCTGCAATGGCATCTTCTATCTCCGATTTAAGGATTGAAGGTCCTGTTTCTCCTTCTCCATATAGGTGATCATCAGTCCTGTCAGATGCAAATAATTTTTCTATGTATGATTTCCATGTTTCTAAGATCGTTGATGGCTCCGAGATAAGATTTCCATCGCCATCTTTTATGCTGTTGGGTGACTTATTGAATTTCCTCTTGTTTGTCATTGATTTTATTTTTTTGTGCATATTGTAACTGTCGTATTTTCGTTCGTATTGTTCTATTTCCCTGCATTCGTTGGAAAACCATTTTTCTTTGGCTTCTCGAATTTTCGTTCTTATGATTTTGTGGATCTGCTGGTATTTTTCTTCATTTTTATTCTTGAATTTACGTCTTTCATCCATCATATCCATTATCTCATCAGACATCCATTCGTTCTTCTTTCGTCTGTCACGCTTTAATAGAGTCGCGCATGTTGTTTGGATTGCTTCCCTCGATTTATCCCATCTCTCTATTATGTCCGACGTGTTCTCGTTAATGTCGTTTATTTTCTTTCCTAGTTGTTCTCGTACTTTTATTTCGGTTTCTGGGTTAGTGAGTTTCTTAATATCAATTGTGTTTAAATTAGATCTTTTCTCGAGCCGTTTTACTCTCATGACCATTCTGCATACCAACAGATTGTGGTCCGTAGGAACATCGGCACCTGGGTACGTTTTTGATGATTTTATCATGTTTTTATATCTTGTTGGCACTGCTATATAATCTATCTGATTCCTTATGATGTTGTCAGGTGAGTCAGCGGGGGATTTCCATGTGTAAAGTCGACGTTTGGGGAGCTTGAAGAGTGTATTACTTAATAGCAGGTTATATTCCTGGCAGAAGCATATAAGTCTATCACCTCTATCGTTTCTCTCTCCTAGGCCGAAGTTACCCACGATCTCATTCACCTTGCCTCTGCCAACCTTTGCGTTAAAATCTCCCATCACTATTGTTACTTCATGTTTTTTTGTCATTTTCATCAGGCTTCCCAGTTGTTCATAGAATTCTTCGCTGGTTACCTCAACTTTATCTGCCGTTGGCGCGTATACCTGTAATATGTTAATATTCACCGGTGTTGCTTGAATTTGTAAAAGCATTATTCTATCTGAATGGGGAGTGAAAGATTTTACTGCCGAATTAATACGTGGGGCAACTATTATTGCGGTGCCGTTTCTGTGATGTGTTGTGTCGTTTCCAGCATAGTAAACTTTATATCCAAGTATATCGCATTGTCCAGAGTTTTGCCAGTGTGTTTCACTAATTCCCAATATATCAATTTTTAATCTTTTCATCTCTTTTACAATGTTATGAGTTTTGCCGCTCTCGTACATACTTCGTACATTCCAAGTTCCAATCCTTAGGTGTTGAGGACTTGCTTCCTTTTTTAGGCCGTAGGGATTTCGCTGGCTGACGACCAGGGAGGCCCTACTATTTGTTTGTGTGCATCCTCCCCTGCCGGGTCTTGGGATCCGATCACCATGATCAGTAATGTTTTTGTTATCGTAGTGTATTGCCATGATAAGTATTCTAGGAAATTCTTATGGGGTGGTTTTCCGTTGCCTTCCCCATCGCAGTACCACAACCATTCAAACTGCTCCAGTCATGCTTGTGGTAGTCCAGTTTTAAGCCGATCCAGGATCATTTCCTTTGCGCCTTGAGCTGGTACTGATGATCGCTGCTGCCCTTCATCAGGGTATCACTCGGTAATCACTCGGTGAAATTTTCGCCATATCTGGCTACCCTCACTTAGTTTAGCCTGCAGACCAATGCAGTTGCCCGGGGTGTGGCACATGGAGCCATAAGTGAGAGTTAGGTGTCTTATGAGGACCAGTTATCTAGAACCATCTCCCGTCTATGACGCTCGATGTGGTCGTTCCGATAAAAGGTACTACCTCTATAACACAACCCTACACCCCTACACCCCTACACCCCTTTGATACATTTATAAAACCTAAAAATCTTTGCTGTATAATTCAGTCTGTTTTAACAAATCGTACTATTGCAGAGAGCTGGCTAAAATTGGTAACATCAGTTGTTTCATCTAAAATAATTGCAACGAAGCGTGCTTGTTTAATTTCATCAATTATTTTGTTTAAAACTACTGCCGAAATAGCAAAAATCAAATCATTCTGAACTCGATTTGAGGTACCTTGAAACACACTGGACTGTTCTAAATGAGTTTTTAAACAAGGATCGTACTTAGAAATTAGTGAAACAAGATCCATGCAATTGCCCCTATTTGCTGATGTACTAGTTTCGTCGTGACCTCTAAACCCAACTTCATGGAAACATAAAAAACACACAGCGTCAATAAGTCTTTTCAGCACGTCTCTATTTTTATCAACTAATTCATTATGTTTTTGATGACTCACTTTTAATGAAATATCCAAAATGTGTTCTATTCTATTTTTTCAAAAACTTTCTCTTTGATGACGGCCTGCAAGTGAGTTTTAGACACGACATGTAGTTTCACTACCTTATGAAAATTGTTTAAATCGCCAAAACCACTATGATTCCAAACACAATTTTCATTCACAAAGAGCAAACAACACCAGCAAAAGAGTTTATTCCTAAATTCACAACCAGTTAGCCACTCTTATTGTTCATAAGATTTTTCCGAATTAAAATGTCGGCCCAAGTTTGTAATTTGGTAGTGAGATTTTTCATTTCAGGCTTCGACCTACCTTTAATTAAAAAAAGAGTAATACCTCAGCTTCTTTTATCAATTATTTTATTATCTTTATTAATAATAATAGTAATTTTTATTATTATTTTAGGTCGATTGTTTTAATATTAAAAATAAAACAAAATAAAATATAAGAACAGTTGATTTAAAAATATTAAAACTATTGATCGAAGAAAGCTGTAATATTATCGTTTTCCCTATTCGTGCCATGTAAATATAATATAGTACCTTTATTAATTATGTTCCATTTTTCACCAAAATTAAACGAACTAAAGCGTTTCTCTAATAACAAATATACTACACATTTACACACTACAGCTGATTCCACAAAATCAGTCGACGAAGACGCCATTGTCAAACTCCAAATTTAAATTCGCCAAAACTTCGTAATCAATTGCCACAGTTGCTTATAAAGCGACAAATACGGTCAACTTAACCTTTGCTTCTCAGTTCATAACCCGGGTTATTTTTACATAAGACAGGAGAAGCAACTCTGAACGTGGATTATCCCGAAATAACTCTCCGACTTCCAACGTAGAATTACGAACTAGAAAGCTAAAGAACTAGCTATTACGAACGGAAACCTGGGGAAGCAATGCTTCCCTTGCTTCCATACACCGCACGCCCCTGTGAAACACCGCCGATCTAAAGAATTAAGAATTCGGATAATTTGTGCTGACAAAATTTTAATTTGCTTAAATGTATCGTGGCTACGTCTGTTGCTAAAGGAGACTCACAGTAAAGTACCGACCTATTAGTATGTACGGACAGTTATTAAAATGTTATGAACCGATATTATTTTAATTTTCTTATTAGTAGAAGACATATTTGATTTGCACCTCCTACAATTAGTAGATTAAGTTACATTTATGATTCACCCTCCCCAATTTCTTGTCAGAGTATAGTTTTGACAGATATATGGACAATTTTGTCTAAATAATTCGCTAACTGTATGTATAGTGCCATAAGTTTGGTATCCGCTAGCAATTTGCGACGCAATTGATGTCATTTAACCTAATAAGAGCAGCTTTTTTGATTTTTTTCTTCTTACCATATTATTCTTTCAGGACTATACATGTTAAAACTTATAAATAAAATAAACAAGTTGAGTATACAGTTAAGACTAACTTTATTTTGTTCCAAAAGTGAATACAATACAATTGACAGTTTACATTGTACCAATCATAACTTCCCGCTAATATTTAAATTCTGTTTAGTTGATATCAATATTTTAACACCCCCACTTATCAATAAAACAAAATTTATAGGTTACCTATACCACCTAACAGTTTCAATGATCTGTGCAGCTTTTCAGCAACTAGACCTTAGTCAACACATCAGTAATATATTTTACATTAATAATTGTGTCAGATATTAGGTCTCTCATAAAATGATATCTTACATCAATATGCTTACTTCTTTTATGATAAATTGGATTTGTTGATAACTTTATTGCACTTTGATTATCGTTACTTAGCCTCTGACAAGACCATATATTCTGCCTTGCAGCTAGATAAAGCTACCGTTTTCTTGTTTTGCACTTTGCCAAGATATTCCAGAACAACAAAGCTTAAATTCATATCCAGTAAAGGATCTACGATCTAATGTATCGCTTGCTCAATCAGCATCTACAAAACTTTGCAATTCTGAATTATCTTTTAAATAAATCAAAGAATAATTAATAGTGTCTTTTAAATACCTCAATACCCTTTTTGCACATTTCCAATGTGCAATGAGATTCATTATATACATTGTTAAATTGGCTCAAGAAACTGACTGTAAATGATATATCTGGACTGGTTAAAACAGATAAATATATCAAACTACCAATTAGCCTCTGATAAGGAAATTTATCTCTAATACAATTGTTACTATCATCAATTGTTAAAGATAACTTTGGTTCAATTGAATATTAACTCCTTTGGCGCCACTCATGTTAAATCTCTTTAACAAGTGAATAATATAGTTTATCTGATTCAAAGCAATATAACATTTATCTGGATCAAAGTTTATTTGCATACCTAAACAGTCCTTAATTCTACACAAATTTCAATTACAAATTTACTCTTCAGTTCATTTTTAGTCTACTTGTTTCACTTTCATCATTTGAAAAAACAAAAAAATCATCCATATATACTGCTACGACCGTAATAATATCTTCCCCTTTTTTATAGATACAAGGTTATTGTTTTGATTTCCTATAATTAATATTTTCCAAAACATTATTTACTTCATAATTTCAGTGAATTGGTATGATGTAGGTACTTTCAAACGCTTGCGAAAATGAACTAGAACTGAGCTTTCATAGTTTTTACCAATAAGTTTTTGGTCTAATGGCGAGTACCCAAATAGACAAAGAGACATGTTTGTTCAATCACAAATTAGTCCATTAGTTTGTAATCTCATATTAATCATAATTTCCTGAATTTGTATAGTTTTACCGTGTATAATTGTGAAACATATCGATTAGTAGCTTAATTACAGTTTGTTCAACTTCCTGCACACTATAGATTGCCTAATATGTTTTGAGGAAATGCCTGAAATCATTTCCTCGGTCCAAATTGTATTTGCCAGCTTTCAAAAGTCAAAGGTTTTTGTTCTATGCCGAGGGCAATGCACTTATTTGATTAATCGTAGCATTTTAGTGAGATTATAAGTATAGCTTTTGGACGCAGTCTGTTATAAATTTTACCTCAACAACAACTATAGTGTAGTAATTAAGTAGCTGTCAATAAAACTATATTTTACTCCACGCCTTTAACATTTTATTTTATCATCGTCGATCGAGAATAATCGGACACCGGGAATTAGAAATAATTCGAAATTATATTTACAGTCGAATTGGTCCAATGTTTGCTTTTCGTGGACACTGGAGATTCGCTTCTCCCAATGACTTTATTTTCCAAAGACTGTGTTTACAATGGAAGCTATTGAAAATTGATAAATATAGATAAGCTATCGACAATGAATTTTTGATATACATACTTTACTTTTTTTTGTAGTATTTTTTTCATGTTATTGTTTAGTTCGACAATATAATTCTCTTATTTATAATCGATGACTGAATCATGCTTTAGTTAATGCAAACAATAATGTCTTTTATACAACCGTTGGCAATTGTTGTGTGCGCGTATTATATTCCAGTGTTATGATCCGGTCGTGATGAGCCGCTTGGGGCAAATCGGCAACGTGGTCGGTCGTTCTCCCGTAAGAAGTACATTGTGTACAGTACATTCAACCAACTTACACCTCTAAACGATTAATGGAATTCGCAGAAAACCTTTCATTGTAGTAAAACGCACGGTAAACTGCACTGGAGTTCTCCATAATCTTTTTAATTACTTACTTTGTTTAGAATATTTTTGCCTGTATTATCACTTAGAGTTAATTTGTATAAAATGAGGAGCAAAAATTCAAATGGAATTTTAAATATTATTGTTTATTTGGCTAATAATGAATGTATAAATTTAATGGTTAACCTGCTGTACAATTATTTTGTAAATAACATTATAATAGTGTACTTACTGATTATTTAAATTTATAAATCGTTATCATCGTCACTAAATTCACTACCGCTATCATTATGTAAATCTATAATCACTGCATTAATTTCACTAATTTTATTTTCTCGGATCCACCTCTCCTCTATTAATTTTTTACATGTATTTACAGTTTTGGCCCATATTTCTATAGTTGCAGTTTTTGCAATGTGGCAGAAGCAAGAGCTTCTTGCCACATTTCCCTTACTGCATCCAGCGTGATTACCATAATACGTTTTACATCCCAGAATTGTGTTCCATGAGATTAAACTGGCAGTAATACGGCGAAAACTGTAGTACTTGATGTCCTTAACTTGATACAATTTGGTCAACTATATAAACTGTTGGTTTTTCATTACGTTTCGAAATTTCCAGTAACTATGATTTGATTCCGGAAAATTGATATTATTTTTAACTAAGCGACTATTTTGGTTGTTTCACCAAAATCTCCGAATAGTATAAAGTGCCTTATCTAAAACTATAACTGATGGTTCACTCAGACTATTTAACAGTTTCTCCTCGGGCCGTTTAACAAACATATCTGCATTCATGTTTTCATGGTAATCAGCAGATTTTGATTTTGAAGAAAAAATCAAATCTGCGTTTTCTCTAAAGCCTTCTTTCCCCTTCTGCATGAAGAATGATGTGTCTTTTGCCTTCGCTATCTGTGTGTTAATATTGATTTTATGCTGTCCTCTTGAAAAATTCTTTTAATTCCACCTTTTGCAAATATCCATGTCTCATCTAAGTATACTAATGTTGCATTTTCAGATTTAAGTCTAGCATATTCTCTGAAAAATTTAATTTTTTTGTGAACCACAGTACTCCTTTCTAATAAAAGTAACCTATTATTTTCTTTTTTTGAATTTAAATCCTAAATCTCTCAACACGTTCCAAAGGCTAGTCCTCTCAATTGAAGAAACTTGTCTTTCTCTTATTTTGGCCAGTAAAGTATCTAAATTTACATGTTGATTGTTTTCACGCATTCGATACAAAATATTGCGAATTCCAAATTTTTCTCCATCAGGTAAGTCAATGCTCCTAGAATGTTTACGAGTTATTTTCTTGTCTTCGTGATACTCAGTAAGAGTAAGATTTTCTTGAGAATATCTGACAGTCTTCATTGCAGTTTTTAGCTTACTTTCACTTATCCCGAGTGCGTCACAAACGCGTTGATTTATACATAATAATGACTTTAAAGGTCCACCATTGTCTCTTTCCTTAGTAAAGTATTTATGCACATTTGCAATTAATTCATCAATATCCATCTTGCGTCTAGGCATGATGGTTACTTGAAACTATACGTTTGAATTACAATATACTGAGTTTAGATCAATATGACAGAAACTTTCTAACTGTTGTACTTGAGAGGTAAAATATAATATAACCGCTTACAAAGATCCTAAACACATTAAGCAAATTAGCCTAATGATCATTAGGAATGCCGGTTGTAATTATGTTTGATAAAAAGTTTAGAAATGGTTGGAAAGAGTACATAACCAAATTAAAATGTTTCCCACATTTATTTTATTTTTAGTATTGTCATTTAAAAATAAAAAGCTAAATATATTTACCAAAACCCTGACTTTAACCCGTAATCGCAGACGTCTCAAAAACGGTACACTCTAACAGACATATGGTTAATCTAACCACCACTATTTAAATTGACAAAAGGTTCTAGTTTACTTCGAAGTATTTTTTAACAAAAATTATTAAATCATATTACAAATTAAGTGATATTTTAGTACTTTGTATATCTACTTTCAATATAAATTATCCTTAACACAGTAGGTAGTATTTGTTTCAGAAGAAAATTATTAAACAAGTAGTTTAAAGAAATTTAGGTTAAATAACGTTCTGCAAGAATACTATTTATTAAAAAACATGTAACAAAATATGCAAAACTATGAACAACGGGTTAATGACATATATTTATTTTATACCTAAAATTTAGCAAAATGTTAAACATTATGGAAAACTCCAGTGCAGTTTACCGCAGCAGGGTTAATTAACCAGATAATTTTATATTTACTACATAAATAAAAAATATCTATCGGATAGTTATCCAATGATAGCATAGAAATCAATATGCATAAACTAATAAATACATTCACAAAAACTGTATGCACCTATGGAAACTGTAGTTATTTTTTTAATGTATGTGTAGGGGATCAGCCCATTATATCAATGTATATATGTTTGTAAAACAGTCTTAATAGATATTATTTAGGTGTATTATGTTTACTATAATTTATTTTTTTATGTTTTTTTATCTTATAATTGAAAATAAAGTTGTATATAAAAGTTAATGTACTTATTTAACATAAACAAGAATATAAAATTATATCTGAATATTGTTTTATTTATATTTATTCCAAATAAATATACAGGGTTGGTCACTAAAAAGTTCACATCATAAATTTATAATAATAAGATGTAGGAACTGGAGTGTATGAAGCAAAAAAAAATGTAAAAAATGTATTATTTTTTTTCAAATTTTTTAAACATCTTTACAAAATTATCAACAATATTTTACAATATAATTTATTCAAATTCATATTTATTTACGAGATGACCCCATTTTACAAAATTTAACATAAATAAAATATGCTAACCATACTACAAGTACATACTAAAACTAAGTATTAAATAATTATTGTTAAACAAATGATTAAATTAAATTTCCTGAAGATCTTAATAAAATGAAATGATCTTAATAAAATAAAATGATCTTAATAAAATGAAATGAAAACTTCAAGTTAAATGTCACTCATCTTTGATTCCTAACATTCTCATTCAAACAGTGCTTAAATCTTACAGATTTTATATCCACCAGATCATGAGATTGGCTAAAGTCATTTCCCAGGATCTGAATCCTGTTAATAAGAGAGAATTTGCCATAGTTAGTGGTATGGTCAAGTAGTTTATGGAGAAAAAATAGATCACATTTAGTTCTGTAGTCTTCTAAGGAACTGATATTTAGTCATGACCTTAGTTCTACCGAAGACATGTTCCTTAAGTTTAATCTATAAGCACAAATCCGGAGAAACTTATTTTGAATTTTTTCAAGGGAGTGAATATGGTTAAAATAGTATGGTGACCTTATTATAGAAGCATAAGACAGGATGCTACGGACGAAAGTGATATAAAATTCTATATGTGGGTACTGAAAGATCTCGAGAGTTTCTTGTGATAAAACCTAGATTTCGGTAAACTTTATTTGACAAATTGTTGATGTGGGGGATAAATGACAAGGAACTGTCAAATAACACTCCCAAATATTTTATTTCAGTCACCCTTGATAGAAGGCTTGTATTAATGTGATAGTCAAACACAACATTATTTTTAGATTTGCTAAAGGATATAACAAAACACTTATCTTTATTTAACTGGAGACCATTGGAAAGAGACCAATTATACAGGGAAGTAAGGTCTTCCTGGATCCTCAGACAATCAGAGAGATTTAAAACTTTAAAATATAACTTAAGGTCATCAGCAAATAGCAAAAACTGTCAAACCTTTATTACCTCAGAAATATCATTAATAAACAAATTAAAGAGAAGAGGACCCACATGTGAACCTTGTGGGACACCTGAACTGACAAAGATAGGAATTGAAAGTGAACCTTTTATAAAAACAAACTGAATTCTTTTATCATCAAGATAACTACTTAACCATGAAAGAAACCACTCAGGAAAGCCAATACATCTTAATTTAAAGATGAGATATTCATTTAAAAATGCAAATTGTTTGACATCCTTAAGTTGCCTTATACATCCAAGGAGCCAGTTTCATATGCTTAAAAATACAATAGAGAGATTTATCATCTAAATCTTTATAGTTTTTTGAATAATTGTCACAGGTATCAAGTCTGAACTTAAAGGGTTGTATTCATTAAATAACCGCAAATATACTTTATTATATTTTGTTGCAATATATCATTTGACCTATAATCAGTAACCATTACAGTAAATTAATTCGACGTTCTGCAAGTATGTGCTGGTGTGGTCTCCAATCCAATACTTCAACTTTGTTTAGGAAAATCTGAAATTTTTAATAATATGACATCTGCATCACCTTCACAGTTTTCAGTACCAGAGTTTAATAAATTTAAGCATAACAATTTCTTTTAACCCCTTTTGAAATTGGATGATAGTTGGGTTAATAGAATTCCCCTCATTTGTCTCATTTATCCAAAAAATTCTTTCAAAGCATCTTGATTCAATCTTTTAGACAGAAGATACTCAAATCCAGAAGCTTTTGGTACATCCCACAATTCCATGAATTGTTATTCCCCAACTTTAACCGGTTTGTAACATTAATGTATGTCTGAAAAACTTTAAGGGTTTTAAGAGATGTGTCACAGTCTCTAGATGGACAAAATCTGAAAGTAGTTTTCTTATATTCTTCAAGTGAAATATTTGAACAAACTTCTCTTCTTCATTGTTACCAGTTGATCTTATAGTTCACAAACTTTAAGCGGTAGTTATTATTTCTCACATGTTTGGTACTATTTTAAAGACGCTGTTTTCTTGAAAACTGGTGAGACAGTATTGGTGAAGTTTGCGTAATCTGTGTTGACGATCAGGAGTTGAGATATGTTGGAGTGAAGGCTGCAGCTGCGGAAAACTGTGACCTAAATAATGGAAGTATAGACATCCAAAGCTAACAAATTATTCTTTGAAAGTCAGTCATATTACTTTTATGCCATAATTTTTATTGAATACTGTATTTGTAATAACTTGTATTTTACTAAAATTGATTATTCACTGTAATTCTTAAACTTGCAATTGTTTTAAATGTATATTTTATCTGGATCTGAAAACATAAATAGGTACTAGTTGTTATTTTTCTCACCTTCCTGGATACTATGGGAAAGTAAAAAAACTTTAATTTCATTTCGAACATTCAATGTATTTTTACAATTTTTAACTGCATAATATAATTATGTATCCACAAATTTTTTTCCATGTGTATTCATTTTACTTCTAATAAAGCCAAAAAAACATGCAATATACACAAAATACTCACGAGTATCTTATTCTTTGTATTTGTTTATTAGTTATGTGAAAATTAAAAATAAACCATTTATGAATGACATTTGTTTTTTATTTCCAGTAAATTCCCACTCAAATAATAAATTCCATTATCAGTTGTTTATTGATTTTTCAGCTAGGAATTACTTATATTTGTATTTTCAATTTAAAAGCATGTCAGTAAAAACCAGCGCTTTGCTTGGGTGATTGAAGTACATTGGGAACTGCAAGGATTAAGAAATTAGCAAAAAGAATTTAAGGTTTGCGTTCTTGTATGTTGTTTAAAATCATAGGTTGCATCAAATTGTTTAAAAGAAATTTCTCCAGCATGTATCACATGAAGTTTCATATTAAATATTTGGGAAGAAAACTGCTCACAAAAAATGTCACATTTGTTTTTCTTCACTGTTGTTCAGTTATTGTGAGTAAACTCCTTAAAACAAATTTCACACTTTTAAGATTTTTCTCCAGTGTGCATTTTCAAATGTGTTTTCAAATTACTTGCTTGATTAAACTGCTTAAAACAAATTTCACACTTATAAGATTTTTCTCCAGTGTGTAGTCTCAAATGTATTTTCAAATGACTCGCTTGACTAAATTGCTTAAAACAAACCTCACACCTGTAAGATTTTTCTCCAGTGTGTACTCTCGAATGTATTTTCAAAGAACCTGCCTGAGAAAACTGCTTAAAACAAATTTCACACTTGTAAGATTTTTCTCCAGTGTGCACTCTCAAATGTTTTTTTAAAGAACCTGCCTGAGAAAACTGCTTAAAACAAATTTCACACTTGTAGGATTTTTCTCCAGTGTGCACTCTCAAATGAGTTTTCAAATTACTTGCTTCACTAAACTGTTTTAAACAAATTTCACACTTGTAAGGTTTTTCACCAGTATGTGTTCTCAAATGATTTGTCAAACTACTTTTAGTAATAAACTGCTTAGAACAAATCTCACACCTGTAAGATTTTTCTCCAGTGTGCACTCTCAAATGTATTTTCAAAGAACCTGCCTGAGAAAACTGCTTAAAACAAATTTCACACTTGTAAGGTTTTTCTCCATTATGTGTTCTCAAATGATGTTTAAAACCACCTATAGTAATAAACTGCTTAAAACAAATTTCACACTTGTAACAATTTTCTCCAGTGTGCAGTCTCAAATGTGCCTTCAAATTACTTCTTTGGCTAAATTGTTTGAAACAAATCTCACATCTGTAAGTTTTTTCTCCAGTGTGCACTGTGAAATGTGTTTTCAAAGAACCTACCTCAGAAAACTGCTTAAAACAAATTTCACACTTGTAAGGTTTTTCTCCAGTATGTATTCTCATATGTTTTTTCAAATCACTTCTAGTAATAAACTGTTTTAAACAAATTTCGCAGTTGTAAGGTTTTTGACCAGTGTGTATCATCAAATGTTTTTTCAATTCACTTGCTTTACTATACTGTTTAAAACAAATTTCACACTTGTAAGGTTTCTGTCCAGTAGCAACTTTCATATTTTTATTAAATGTTTTTCCTCCAGAATGTTGACTAGTATAATTTCCTTCATAAGAAGAATCTTGTGTCTCCATAATTTCCATTTTATATCCGTCTTGGAGATAATCTAAAATACAAACCAACTATAATATAAATATTTGAGTATAAGGGGGAAAATGAATGCAATATATTTATATACATATATATATATATATATATATATATATATATATATATATATATATATATATATATATATATATATATATATATATAATTATAATTCAGGCATAATAAAATTTATGACCGCAGAAGTAGTAAATGATATAAATGTTTTAGAAACCTGTGTTTCTGTCTTCTATATGTGTAGTAGTCAGCCCTATTATATTTTAATCTGTACCTCAACACATTCAATATTGTGTATGAAGACAGTCATGCACACGGAGGTACCAAAATGACAATGAAACTTCTATGAGTCACCTTTTTTAACCGGAATTAGGAGAATGGCCTACTTCTGGATTTCTAGACTGTACCAGAATTCTCCTTAAAATATCAAATAATGTACTCGTTAAACAATAGCCAAGAAGTATAAACTAATCTCTGCAATGTATCATAAAAGATAAAATATATTCAATACTGTGAGATAGTTCTTTTAAATTTTTTCATAAAACATAAGTAAATATAAAGATGTATATAAAAGATTACTAATTCTTAAACAATATGTTTACTATTTATAAACTGTTGAAAAACTAGACAAATTGAAGTAATACTTTATCAATCTTCTGTTTAAAAATATCTTCTCACATTTCTTATGCCCTATAAGAACATTGGATGTTCTCGATCACTGGATGTTCTAAGACTAAAAAAATTGTAAAACTGTAAGAATCTGTGAATAATCACAGATTCTTACAGATCAAGCTAGTGGAAAGGGAATGATTAAAAAAAGGAAACTAAAGTTGACCTGAAGAAATTGTGATGGAAAATGGATCTAAGTTTTTCGTGTTAATTTTATATTATTTCTCATAGTTTTATTTTCATAATTGATGATCTTTCTTTAAAGTATTTTGAATTATCCTTTAATTTTATTGTTCAACAGACCATAGAGATGTAATGCTAAAATACAAACAAAACATTTTAAAAATATACTTATTGTACATAAAATTAGGTATTAGTTTAGAACTGACATTGGTGTTAAACCTTGTCTATATTAAAATCATTGAATGCAAAAAATTGAAATTTAAAAATAAGAAAAAGTAGTAAGTAAAGTTTTATTGATAGTCTTTCATTGATAGGTTTTGTGTTAATATAAATTTTTGGTGTTCAAAAAATATTAATATTTTGAAACATTCTCCAACTTTACTGCCTTATTATATTAACTCAAATTTTCTTGTAAAGATGAGTCAAAGCAAGAATAGAAAACTTGTAAAACTGTAAATTGAATATCATGCATTATTTTAAAGAAATGTTGAAAGTGGGACAATGCTGTAACTAAAGTTGTCTATGTCTGGCACAAATACTGTAAATCCGATTTGTCTTTTTCTGTAGTTCATAATTTCTGTTAACAAAATATCATATGATTAAGCACTTAATTTGTAATTGTCACCTTTTTCAGTTTTTTGGTTTTCTTTAAATGCGATAATTTTATTTCCATATTGTTCTATTTCAGTATTAATGGGACATTTCTCTATGTCTAAATAATCATATGTAATTTGCCTATCGGATTCCTCCTGAATTTGATATTCAAAGCCGTTTAAACGAGCATCATCCAATTCATTATACTCTATTTCTACTTTACACGTTTCCTCAGTAATTTCTTGTTTTACTTCCATTTGATTACCCTTGAGTTTATATATCCCAATAATAATTTTACACCCAAAAAGCGAAATCAATATAAAAATAAAAATTCGATAAGGAAACACAACACGGTTAACATTAACGAAAGTACAAGCTGAATATAGCCGCAAATGTCAACCACGGAAATAAAATATTTCGGTTTGGCAGTGTTTGAATGTTTTTATAATGCATGTTGTATGATTCAAATATAAAGAAAGAAAGCTTTTAGAAAGTACATTTGAATTATACTATTTTATGAATCTTGCGATTTTTAATTTATTTGAAACAATAACGTGTAAATATTTTTGTCTTTCGACATTAATTGCAACCATCTGTTGCAATGTGGCAACTGCGCGTTTTGGCGATTGCTAAATCTATCCACTAATCTTTCAAAGGGCAATTGCCAAAACAAATTTCCAATTATTAACTGCAATTAATCTCCAAAGAAACAAATATTTATTCATTATTGTTTTATATAAATAAAAAATTGCAGAATTCATAACATGATATAATCAAATAGTACTTTTCTAAAGCTTTATCTCTTTATATTTGAAGCATACAATTATTAAAACATGCCAACACTGCTAAACGGAAATTGTTTGTTCCATGTTTCGCATTTGCGGCTATCATCAGTTTGTACTTTCGGTTGAGTTCCTGAGTTTACCGAAAACCGAGTTTGGATTTAAAACTTTTATTTTTCACACATAAAAATCGTTACATTTCAAAAATGGTTTTCATTTTCATTTTTAAAAATTGGATTTCATTATACCTTTAAACATATTAAAGGAATAGAGAATAAAATAGCCGATGGACTGTCACGCTTGCCTTTTTCCACAACTGGGTCTGTAAATAGTGATGTTGAATTGGATTATTTTAATTTTCTCGTAGAGAATAAATTACCAGTTACAGCTTTGGAAATAATTATAAAGGAATAAGGTCAGACCGTAATTTGAGTAGAGTTTTTAATTATGTAAGACATGGCTGGCCCCGATATGTTCCAGATGAATTGAAACCATATGCTAATAGGGCTAATGAGCTCCCTATAGATAATGATTTGATCATGTGGGGGTATTGGGTAGTAGTACCTTCCAAGTTTCATATGTAGCTATGAGCAAAGATATAAGATATAACCTATTAGAAAAAAATGTTATAATTTAAGTTAGGTGAAGTCCTCCTTCTAGTTTGAAGACATCAAGAGACAAGGAAATACCTACTTTAGGAAATATGCACTAATAAACGTCTGGCCATCAACAATTATACTTTATTCCTTCTTACATACAGAACAATACAAAAAAACTTGACTGACAGTAGTTTATTAATTACCTATTTATGACATTACTCATTGCACTGTCAACAATGTCACTTCATATAGAACAACATCCACTTTTTATGTTGGATATTCTAACACTCTCCCTCAACATGAAAAGTAGATAAGCTAAATACTAGACCTTAACAAAATAAACATTATTTTAAATTCAAATTCTTACAGATTAACTGCAATTTCTTTGAATTTAACGACTTGGTCAACATATCAGCCACCATTTCATTCGTCGACATATATTTTAATTGAATATCATTGTTAGCTATTTTTTCACGAATAAAATGATACTTGACATGAATATGTTTCGTTCTCTTATGGTATACTTGATTTTCCGATAACTTTATGGCACTTTGATTATCATTAAATATAACCATCGGAAAACCTTCAAACAAAAACTTACAATTAACATTGTTTTCAAATATTTCTTTACATAAATATGTTAAGTATAACGATTCTTTTGCTGCCTCAGTTATGCCAATATATTCAGCTTCAGTTGAACTTAAAGCCAAAGTTCTTTGCTTTTGACATTCCCATGAGATAGGACCACCAGCCAACGAAAAAATAAATCCATAAAATGACTTTCTATCTGAACTGTTATTGGCCCAATCTGAGTCAACAAAGTCACTTAAACTAACATTTGACTTTCTGTAATTGATTCCTACAGTTCTTGTACCTTTTAGGTATCTCAAAACACGTTTGGCTGCTAACCAATGTTCTTTCGTATGAGTCTTATTAAACTGGCTAAGATAAGTGACAGAGAAAGCTATGTCAGGCCTTGAACAAACCGCTAAATACATCATCGAACCAATCAATTCTTGATAAGGACATTCATACAAAATTCCTTCATTAGAAAGTTTAACATTCGGTTCTAAAGGAGTATTTACAATGCTACAATTCGTCATTTCAAATCGTTCAAGTATTTTATCAATATACTGTTCTTGACTTAATTTCAATTCAAACTCTGACTTACTTCTCTCTATCTTCATACCCAAACAATCTGTAATTGGACCCAAATCCTTAATATGAAAGTTTTTATCTAATTCGTTTTTCAAAACTTTAACCTCATCATGATTATTGTAAAAAACAAAAAAATCATCTACATAGAGTGCTACAATAAGGATTGAATTCTCATTATTTTTAACAAAAATACATGGTTCAATTTCACATTGTTTAAAATTCAACGTTAACAAAATTTGGTATGCCTTTTTATACCACAGTCTCGATGACTGTTTGAAACCATATATAGCTTTCCTGCGCAGACAGACTTTATTTTCCAAGTCTGGTTCATCAAAACCTTCAGGTTGAGCCATATATATGGTTTCATCAATCTCACCATTCAGGAATGCAGTCTCCACATCTAAATGAACTGTATCTAGATTTAATTCAACAGCCATCGCTAACAAAAGCCTAAAATTACTAAAATGAATGACTGGAGAATACGTTTCTGAATAGTCAACCCCATATTTCTGTGTAAAACCCTTTGCCACCAATCTTGCCTTGTACCTTACTATTTCACCCTTTTCATTTTTCTTTATTTTAAACACCCATTTATTCTGAACAATATTTGTATTTGCAGGTTTATCAACCAATTCCCAAGTATTATTCATTCTGAGAGCTGTCAATTCATTCTGAATGGCTAATTTCCATTCATGGCTGTGACTACTTGACAGTGCCTCAGAAAGACTTGTGGGCTCAAATTCATTTGACATAGTAAACATGGCAAGATCAGGTACATTTTCCAGATCTTTATCTAATAAAAAATCATTATACAATTTTGGTTTATTTCTAACACGTGTAGGGTAACGCTTAGATTCTTGAACACTATCACTACTTCTTTCTTCTCTATTCACTTCTTGATTTTCACTCGAACTTTCTTCTACACTTTTTATATTCTCAGATTCCACAATTTCACCGGTACCACTTTTTACTTCTTCGGAGTTTTCATTTACACTAAAACATTCTGACTGATGTTGGTTCACTGATTTGGCTTCAACAATTCGCAAATTGCATATAACCTCAGGTTTAAATCGTACGTCGTGGCTCGATACGATTCTTCTTTCAGATGGAATCCATATCCTAAAACCATCCCTGTCATTCACATAACCAACTAAATAACCATGTATCGCCTTGTCATCAAATTTACTGCGAAGATTCTTGTTCACGTGAACATAACATTCAGTGCCAAATATTCTTAAATGTTTCAAACTTCCAATTGGCTTTCCATACCACAATTCATAGGGACTTTTACTTTCAATTGATGACTTTCCTGTACGATTCAGAATGTACACTGCAGTATTGCATGCTTCTGCCCACAATTGTTTGGACAACTTACATGTGTTTAACATGGAACGTGCGCACTCTACAATGGTGCGGTTTTCCCTTTCAGCAACACCATTCTGCTGAGGTGTATAGGGTGGAATGATACAATGCTCTATACCTCTCTTCGTAAGAAGTTCAGATACCTTTCTATTGTCAAACTCTCTCCCTCCATCGCATCTCAGTTGCTTTACTACATGATTATTTGTACTAGCTTCATTTAAAAATTGTTCTAAGAAAGTACATAGGTACCTCACTTTTATGTTTCATAAAGAAAACTTTCCGAAACTTACTAAAGTCATCTTTAAAACATACGTAATAATGTGCTTTTCCCAGTGATTCTATAGACATGGGCCCATTCACATCTGCATGGATCTGCTCACCAATGACTTGTGGTCGATTGATCCTAGATTTAAATGGCAATCTATGCATTTTTCCAATTGCACATCCATCGCAAAAGCTTTCTTTGCACCCATCAATGTCTATATTCATTTTCTTCAATACCTTCTTTATGTGTTGCTTATGCTGATGACCAAATCTTTCATGGTACACTTGCAACATATCTGTTGACTCTGCTAAGTTTACTTGAACGGGATTTGTCGGTTTCATAACACGTATATCAAGTGCATACAGGCCATTACTGAAGTACCCAGTCATTACAGATTCACAAGTGTTTTTATCATATATATTTACACCTTTTTCATCAAGTACTGTAATAAAACCCCTTTGTGCAGCAGCTTTCACAGAAAACAAATGAGCACTTGCTTCAGGAACATAAAAAACATTCTTCAAGTCAGCACCTTTCCATTTATTATTCAGATGCATTTGAATTTTCACTGTTCCTTGTCCATGGGCTAACATACATACATCCTTCTTACCCAGTGATATACTTTCTGATTCAGCAAATTCTGTATAAGATGAGAAATATTGCTTATCTGTAGTGATATGATTTGTTGCTCCACTGTCACAATACCATTTTCCAGCTTCAATACAATTGTTAGATGAGGCACTTAAAACAACAGACAAAAAAGCAGTATCATTACTTTTATTCTTACCTAAATTCTCAGCTGATTTTTTCAACGGACACTCTTTCGCCCAATGGCCTAGATTCTTGCATTTGTGACATGGAAATTTTTCTTTTGCACGATGTACATTTTTCTTTGACTTCATATTTTGGTTCTGATTGTATTTTTCTGTCGGGCTATTGCGTGCAACAAATGCAAAAGATTCTACAGTACTTTGGTCACGTAATTCAATGGTACACAATTTCTCAATCAGTAAATTTAAAGTTTGATTCTTTGATGGTATCGTGTCCCACAAATCTTTGAAATTATCAAAGTCCTTACCCAAAGTTGATAAGATCCGACCATTTAACATTCTTTCGGATAAAACATTTTCATCATGCTTCTGCAGTTCATCATTTAAATCTACAAACAGTTTCTGCAACTTCGCAACATGTGTACTAATATCTTCTTTTTTATCACGTTGGACTCTAAAAAAGGCTTCAATTAACATGTTTAACCGTTGCGTACTGCTACGTTCAAATCTCGCGCGCAATTTGTCCCATATTTCACTAGCGTGAGTACACGTCAACACGAGCTCGGCAACAGTTTTTCCTAGCGTACCTGCTAACAAACTTGCCGCTTTCGCATCGTCTTTTAACCATTGCTGATGCTTCTGTATTTCAGCTGAAGTTGAATCTTCACTAACCTCAGGACACTTACACATACCGTTTACAATGTCTTCAAGTGCATACGAACGCAATAACATCGAAACGTGCCATTTCCACTTTGCCCAGTCTTCAGGACCCTCGAGTTTGTCAACTTGAATTTTATAATCGTTATTGCTGGTCGCCATATTTTATTCACCGACAATAACAACAAACAAAACTGAATGAAGTACGAACCTAATCTGTTCACAGTTCACACGTGAACTGGGCCCAAAACCTGTTATAATTTAAGTTAGGTGAAGTCCTCCTTCTAGTTTGAAGACATCAAGAGACAAGGAAATACCTACTTTAGGAAATATGCACTAATAAACGTCTGGCCATCAACAATTATACTTTATTCCTTCTTACATACAGAACAATACAAAACTTGACTGACAGTAGTTTATTACCTATTTATGACATTACTCATTGCACTGTCAACAATGTCACTTCATATAGAACAACATCCACTTTTTATGTTGGATATTCTAACAAAAAATGAAATTATTCTGTGGAGAAGAAAATATTTAGAAGAAATATGCAAATTTCGCAGCACTGGACGCAAAATCACCCATATAGGAAGTGATACGAGGGTTCCTTGATGATGGTTTGCTTCAATTTGAGTCGAAAAAAACAGGTGATTATCATGAATAAATGACTTCCGAAGTCTTTGAGCGCTGGTTTAAGAGAATCTTACTAAAATTGGAATCTGGGTCTGTGGTTGTTATGGACAATGCGCCATATCATAGCCGCAGACTAGAACAATTGGCGATGTCAAACGAAAGAGGCGGCACGGTGCGGTAAAAATTTGAACTAGTGCACGTAGGATAACAAAACATTTTGTATTTATTTATACACACATGACATAGTTATAAACATTTTAAATATTATTAAATAAAGCACAATAAGGTAACAAAATGTTAAAAAGTATTGTTCTGTACCGCAATGCAGTAATTATCGATCGGAAAGAATAAGTATGCACTTTTTTCCTCATGACAAAAATCTACAAGATCGTACATGACATTCCTTCGTTTTTTTTTTTAAAGTACATTCTTTTATTTTATTTTGAAGTGTCACAATTTTAGTTTCTTAATTTGTTGTAATTAATGTAACTAGTCTTTTAATATTTGTTTTACCAATGTTCATATTAAAGTTAAGTTCTCCTATTGTACAGAAGTGATCAGTAGTAAAATGTAAATATAATATTGTATAATTTAGTTACTATTAGGACATTTACAATATGTAAATATATTAAATGTCATAATAGTAACTAAATACAAACTGCTAAGTAAGACTTTAGATTAGAAAAAGTTAGTTAGTTTAGGTTAGAAATAAATTACTTATTATTCGATCAGTAAACAAATCGTAATATTGCTTGTTTTTTATGCTAATCAAACATAAAAAAATTGTACCATTTTGGAATAATAGTGATATAAAAAAAACCAAGTGTTTTATTTATATGTATTTAGGAAATAATATATCATATTATATTTGCCACACAACAAAACGTGGCCAGCCTTTAACAAGGCCTCGCCTTCTTTTAAAGGTCTTTTTGTGTCTCCTATATATTTCAAAATATCGAGCAGACTAACTTCAATTTCTTTATTTGCCATTGCATTAACAAAAAATAATAAATACAGATAATTTTTACACACAACAATGATTCACCTACAAAGATTATGGAAGCTCTGTTTTGTTTTCCTACGTGCGTGATCAGCTGATCATCTGTCAAAGCGCCCCCTATAGTTCGTTGACATCGCCAATTACCGACGACGGCATGGCGGAAAGGGAGAATTCAAGAATGGCTTACAGAAAAGGTGATTGCATACGAAGAATCAATGCTCAAAATTCAGCTACTTGACATTGCACGGTTAAAGAAAAGTGAATATCTTAAATATGCTGTGGATGAAACTGCAAAAGATTATGGTGCCAAAGTTCTGCATCTATCACCTTATCATTGCGAACTTAATTCCATTGAACTTATCTGGGCGCAAGTGAAAGAAGAAGTAGTACGCAATAACAAAACGTTCAAATTAAACGAAGTTAAGGAACTTTTAATTCAAGCAATCCTCCATGTAACTCCAGAGAAATGGGCTAAATATATAGGCCACATAATTAAAGAAGAACATTGTATGTGGGAACTTACACTCATATCGAAGTTTTACTAGAGCCAATTATATAATTAATGACAGCGATAGCAGCACTGCATCTTCAGATTTAGACAGCGAATAATATTTTCTAATAGTTTAGTAAGAACATCAGCATAAAAAACCAAAAACAAAAAAAAAAACGAGAAGAACATAGTAAGTGTGTATAGTGTTTGTGTTTAAATAGAAAAGTACAATGTTTTGTTACATCAAAAATTATTTTTATTTTGTTTTGTTTTATACTGTTTAAGTGTTTTGTTCATTTTATTTAATGGGACAATATGGCTCTTGGCGAACACCCATTTAAAAAAAGTATCGCGCCACAAGACATACCTCGGGGTGGTGTGGAAAATGTCTTAAAATTTGTTTTAAAAAAATTTCATTGTGTAACTCTTTAAGGACGGGTCACGTCAAAAGACATTTTAGCGTAACTTCCGCGACAACCGGGTGGCATCAGTAAGCTTTCTGCAAAATTACTTGTTTTTTATAGCTTTTTGTTTGTGGCATTCTGTATTTTTAGGAGAGTGTAGGGAATAAGCCACAAAATATTGATTCATATGTTTAATGTACTGACGTTTCGATCTCTATATAAAGAGACCGTTTTCAAATGTAAAAATGATAGTTATATTTAAAATTTTAAAGCTTTCTGCTTGTGACATTTCAAGGGAAAATGGTAATAATAAACAATATATCTGTTTACATGTTTAATTCACTGTTTCTTCTGTATTCCAGAGACTGTTTTCAAAGTGAGAAAAAAAATAAAAGATTATATGAATATATTATAATAAAACAAATAAAATATATATAACTATCATTGATACCTTTGAACAAGGTCTGAAAAAGAGATCGAAACGTCAGTAACAACCTGTAAATAAATATATTGTGACTTATTTTAAACAAACAGTATTTAAAAATGTAATATAATTAACATTGAAATAAAAGTGAATGTATGCCACTGAATTTTCATATGTCTTTCCCCACTTCATCACCTTCCAATGATGACATCACTCTTCCAAATTGAGAATTTATACTATAGTGAAGTATTATTATATATATTTCATGTACACATGTTTGAGAAAACTAATAAAGTCCTTAATGTAGTGATGATCATTTATTTCAATGCGGATACCACAAGGAGCCCAGAAAATTGCACCTATATATTTTATGCCAATTGTGGGATCAACATTCTTATATTATAACAGAAACAGTGGATATTGATAGCTACTAAAGGCGCCCGAATCATAAAAACAGTCTCATTGTGCGCCCGCACATTGCATCCAAGCTACTACTATTAACACATGACCCTATGTGCTATTTTTGAGCTATGTGTGCCTTGGCAATTTTTTAAGAAATTATTTTCCCTTGATGTTGATTTTCATTTCCTGCAGCACTATTACTTTCATTCATATTCATAACATGTATGTATACCAAGGCAGGGTAGCCCCACACTCAATTACCCCACTTTTCTGTTAGGATTTGCTCCCTTAATTGGAGTGTTTCTGTTTTGAGGTATAGAAAACTTCTCTTGCCTCTATTCCCAATAATGTTACCCACAGTGCACCTGCGAGGAAGTGGGTATAGGACTTGCTAGCGGAGGCATCTGTACAATGGGTCAGTGTAGTGCACACAATGATGGGCGTTTATCCATTTGGTGCCAACAACCCTTTGACAAGGTGGATGACCCTGAAACTCATATTAACCATTTACTCCCATGGTAACTAATTAATCGCATGCCTGCTCTAGTGGAAAGAAATATGTATCACAGTTAATTCTACTAATCAAGTTCTTTTGAATCTTTCATTATATTTCTAGTTAAAGGATATAGTTGACATGGGTTTCTAATACAAGAAGGATGAAGGTGATGGTAATAACGAAAATCAGAAGAAATAGAAGTGTTTGATAATCATAATAGTTAATTTGAAAATTTTATTACCCTCCCCCATAGCATCTACAACACTGTATACCTTCAAAATCTAGCCTGGAATGGACACAGAAAAGGTTGATGTGAATACACAGAAAGATGAAATACCATTGCTTTTTAATTAAATTGTTTATTTACTATTCTAAAACATAAATTTTAATTATATATAATCTATTTGGAGCTAGGATAGTATGGTACATGTACAGATGGTTGGGGGCAGCGATGTTCTAACATTTCTACCTCAGCTTCAAAGTAACTGTTTTTGTCATAACAAAAGTATTCTGGATTCTTATACCCAGTATTTTTTGCAGCTCCAGGACCTACAGGTGAATTGGGTACCTAAAAGAATAATAGTATGCGTAAAAGAATAAGGAAAAACTATTGGAAAATAATGAATTAACAGACTTACTTTTACACAATTGTCTGAAAGGCCAGGTACATTGGGAATAGAATTACCAGAAGATGGTGATTTATTATAAATTATCTTGCCTGATGATAAAGGCCTGTTTATGTTTGAAAAGTGATAAAATCTGTTATAATTATTTAAATTCTTTAAAAACCCTTTACTTGCCATTTTCCGGAGTTTGGAAGGTTAGGATTTTTAATTTTTACGTAATAATTTCCAACTTCTTTAAACTAAACTGATTTCTGTCAATACGAAATGAAAATGTAGCTGAATAAAAAAGCATGCATGGCCAGAAAAACTGCATCATTTGAACTACTTTAATTTCACAGCCACTGTATCAGAGATATCTGCACTATATAAAAGAGGTTAACAGCTGATTTTTAAATTGTATTGTTGGAAGTTTTTGATGCTTTTCAAGTATTTGTAATTAGTTTACTGTATATTAATATTGTAACAGGGTAAGATCACTGATTAAATATTTTTCAAACATATTTTATGTGTCGATTTTGTTACAGTTACTTGAGTTTAATGCTTTACTTTTTAGGTAAATATGACAAAAAATAAGGTGATTTTAGTAACAGGGGGAACAGGGTTAGTGGGCAGTGCTATAAAAGAAATAATTCAATTAGAAAAACGAACAGATGAAACCTGGATATTTTTAAGCAGTAAAGATGGAGATTTATGGTAAATATTTGAAATATATCTATAGGTATTACTAATTGGAAAAAGTTGGAAAGGATTTTGCAAAACTGTGTTAAATCAACATAGTATTGTAATATGTTGTAATTATTAATTACTACAATGTCTTTATTTTCTTTCAATCAATGGGACATTAAATTTAATTTTGATTATTCACATAAAGTCTATGTTCATTTGACTGTTTCTTCTGGCAAGCATTCATTTATTTTGATGATATGTTTCTCGCTTTTTCACTTCCTTTTCGTATACATTTAGAGCAATATTTTCTACATGTTTTATTATTTTGTCAGAAATGTTATTTCTTTGATATCATTTGGATTCAATTAATGAATAGTATTTCCCAATTTGCAAGCAAAAACATTTTGCAATTTGTAGTTTGTATCCAAATTCTTTAGATAGATGAGATAACACAAGGAAATAGTTTTCTAATATCTGATCTTGTTTAAGTGTTAGCCCTCTTTTCCCGATCTTCCCTTTACTTATTAATTGAAGTACTTGTGCACCATATTACATTATTAAAGCAACTTGATTTTTTGTTTTCTACAATTTATAGATTTATTCATTATGGAACTTTAGTTTATAACAAGGCTTTTTCAACTTTTTTCATTGTTTGATTTTAGTGGGCATTTGTCGTATTTAAATGCAATACTTACCTGGTTATTAATTTTAGTGATTATAATGAGACAAAAAAAATATTTGAAAAACATCAGCCAACACATGTCATTCATTTAGCTGCTATGGTTGGAGGACTCTTTCATAATATGTCACATAACTTGGATTTTTTAGTAAGTGCTGAGACTTATTTTATCTAGAAATCATAATAACTAGAAATAAAATAGTAAATTTAATTCAAAAATAGGCAGATAATAAAATTTGAGCAGGATTCTATTACTAGACTAAGATATGGTTGGAAAATTCAGCTAAAACAAAAAAGTATCAGTGCAATTGATTATTGTTAGTAACTAAATTGCAAGTTTAAATATGCACTAACAGTGATGCAGTTGACTAGACTTAAGTGGGAATTTTTGGGCATTTAAAAAATAGGTAAGAAACTAAACCAATTTTATATTATTTTGTAATTAAGGAATTTAAGAATTAATTAAGTAATTAAGAATATCCATAAGTATAGTATACACCATAGAAACCACCGAAACTAATGACCAATTCCAAAAAAACTCGTCTACAGTACAATTTGTCACAAAATTATGATGTATATATAAAAAATTTTAGATGTGCTGTGAGTGATATAAAATGAAAAACTCCTGTATTATATTTCCAACAATTTTTTGATGATAAAGTGTATAAGTAATTTCAAAAAAACTCGTCTGCAATACAATTGTTTCAAAATAGTGATGTATATATAAAAAATTTAAGAAAATTAAAATTTAATTGCAAGAAAAATTTTGGAGTATATTGAAACATACCATCCATGTAATATGTCTCTGCTTCCGATAATCAACTTAAATTTTAAGACTGCCAAAAATAATAATATTTTGTTGGAAACCATTGTGCAATATAAAACATTCATTGCAGTCCGTCTTTAGATTCATCTGTCGGATTGCTTGATGCGCTTCCCCAATGTCTTTCAGTACAGGTGGCATAAAAGGCAAACAATGCTTGTCCATATCCTCCGAATGCAAGAGATGTCCGTTGTTGTCAGGTGTTCTTTGAAATTATAAGTTACAATCTTTTCGTGAATGATTTCTGATGGCCTTTGCAATAAGTTTTCTTAAGCTTTGCAAGAGTTGCTGATGACTTGATGACTTTGTTTTCGAAGATCGCTTGAGTCATTTTCAGACAACTGGACTTTATTCAATAAAATAAAGTCTGCTTTAATTTTAAAATTTTAATAAGTTCTTTGCATATTACGATTCATGTGAAAAATTGTTTTATTTAATTATCGTTAATATTATTATTATTATTTTTGGATCTTCAGCTGGTAAAAACTTATTATAAGAGTACAATGGCAATGCTATACAGAAATTAGTTATTTATAGTAAATGATTTTCCACTCCCGGCACTTTGAATTTTTATCAAAAAATATCTATCAATAGCAAGACAACTTGCAGTTGCTATCAACAAGTCCTCGTAGACCTTTTGTTTCAGCACTAGCAACCTTCAATGGAATATTACGTTGCCATGTAATCAATTTCTGTTGTAACTTAAACATCCTAGTATGTATATAAGATCAAATAATGTAACGTAAATTCAATTTAACAACATTTAACGGGTTTTTACTCAAGTATTTAGTGGCTCAAAACATGTACATCTAGATAGCACTGATGATGGAATATTAATTCCGAAAACGTTCCGTGATATAGCCCGATAGGGTGTTTTAATTATATCCCTTTTATAAAGGATTTTTAAATAAATTTTTTGTGATACATGGTATACAGGAACTTAGTTTCCTTGTAAGCTTTAAAGAACAATATTGACATACATTTGTATTAGAATTAAACTTCTAAATATGCAGGGTGTTTCACTCTACCACCATTCGTGACACATGGAAATTGTGTCGAGTAAGAAAAATAGCGAAGTTCTCCAGAATCAAGTGGTCTATCACCAAAACTTATTTTCGGCTATACAAGATGTTATTGCACGTGGCGTGATTTAGGTTGTTTTTAATATAATACCATCTTCAGTACTTTTCTCAAATGGATAATGCATTACATATATATATATATATATATATATATATATATATATATATATATACATATATATATATATATATATATATATATATATATATATATATATATATATATATATATATATAAATATACACTTCGGTTTTAGTCAAGTCCTCGAGATTTGACATCTAAAAATTATACGAACAAGCTGAATTTTGCTAAGAATGCCAATTTTGGGATTCTAAAAAAGATGCAAAAAAATTTACCGCTCCTACCCCCCGGCTTCCACTTAAAACAAATATAAATATTTTGGAACATATTTTTGGAGACCAAAAATGGGTGTTCTCAGTAAAATTTAGCTTGTTCGTATGATTTTTAGAGGTTCATTGGCATATTCGTCTCTGAACTGTAGTATTTTTTGTATCCAAGAGTTTTGTAAATATTAATTTTCTTAGTCTTATTGCCATTCAAATCCAGAAAATTTAACCTGATGTTGACAGTTTGTACACAAAACGTAATAAGCATTTGTCAAATAAAATGTTATATTGCTATTCAATTATTTTTATATTCCTTACAAGCTTTAATTTCTCCTTTTTGGGAATTTGTCATTTAAAACAACTTAATCTTCTTTATATAAAACACAAATATTTAATTTTTTGATGTGTTAATCAAATATTATTTATTATTTTCATTTCACTATTTACACAAAATATTATGCTAAATATTTGAAGTTACATTATGTTATTTGCATTCGCAAGATGGTACAAAGTAAAGAAAACATGAAATCAGTCTATTTGTTTTTATTTGTGGTCACTCTAAAGGTCGTGGCATATTATCGTGCACGTTGCGTTTCCAGCACATAGCGTTTACTTTCCGAAAAATATAATTTAAATGGTTTTAAATATGAACAACGCACACTGTCCGGAACATAGCGTTTCAGGCACTTAACGTTTCCGTTCAGTATATTCAAAAACAATATTTTACTGATGCCGGCGGCTACGTAACGAGTCGTAACCGGTTTGTAAGGATAATGTTAATTAGATGTCCGTCGTTTTCCCAATTGTTTTCCTAACAAAACAATGTCGTTATCTGTATACAACTGACCCAGTGAGAACAAAACAATCCATTAATTTTTCAAAAGCTCTTGCGCTTGGCTTCCTTAGTTCAGGATATCGCTCGTGATATATTCTGGATGCAAGTAAGCAATTTATCCTAATGCCCAGATCATAACTGTTAACCCTTCTACAGAAAAATTCATTTTTAACAATGAATACAAGCCACACGGACCGATTAAAAAGGTAATAATATGAATACTGTCATTTTCAAAGCCTACCATTTACGGTTTAATAATATAAAAACTGTCATTTTTTCAAAGCCTACTATTTTACCTTTGTAAATGACACAATCGGCAGTTAGGAATGTTTTATTAAAAATTGTTATATCAATTGTATATTGTTTTGTGGGAGTTATTTATGGAATAAAAAAATCTTATTATATTATTATACAAAACGTGTTACCTTGTAGGAATAATTTTAGGAATCTTGTGTTTCATTAAGGAAATATGATATTTCCATAATATCACATTTATTGATACATTCATTGAATATTGTTATTGTTATTTTTTTTTTGTGAGTTACTTATTGAATAAAAATAATTTTGTTATATTATCACTCAATACTCAATACTTATTTCTACCTACAACAATTCAATGTATTTCCGAAATTTGAAGAAAATGAGTTTACATGAGTATCATAAATACAATATTTCTAAAAAATAAAATATAGGGTGATCCATTGAAGAAAAAAAAAATGAGAAAATCGTAATTTCGTTTTGTAGTTCACCCTGTATACAAATTTTAGTCAATGATTTCAATTAAATTTGATTTGATTACTACAATATATTGTTTACCTTATTATATAAAATAAATAATTGTTTATGCATTACTTCTTTATATACATGGTGTTGATTTCATAGGGATTTCGAAATAAAAATGGTCATAACTTGTTAAATACTCTGTATAGTAATGCAAAGCTCAATATTATAAGAACAAGAATTATGAGAGGGATATAAATATGAAAACATATATAGGATGTCCCATTTAAAAAATTGTATGTATGCTATACCAAGTAGTTATTAATTACCCTGTAGAATTCCACATATTTTCTGAGTAGATTGCCTACATTTTTTATTTAAATAAGTTTTGTGGATATTCTATACCATAATGGAATTATCCACCGATGTCGCACTAAAAACTCACCCACTGTTGCATTGTGTATAAGAATGAATGAAAAATGATTTTTTCCAAAATTTATAATTAAGCACTGATATGATGATGACTTTTTGAACATGAGTTTATCATTACAGATTTTTCAGTAGATCGATATACTGTTTCAGTAGATTTAAGTTAAAATCAGTAGACCTGATAACCCTGGTTACAAAAATTGAATACAACATAGGATGGCCTTTGCGTAGTTGCTTGTATTACAAAGTTTTTTAGAACAAGAAATTATTTTCGGAATAACTTAAATCTATAGTTTTAAACAAAAAGGTTCCTATATTGCTTATTACTGTTTTAGAGAAAGAATTTAAAAATGAATGACAACGTTCTGCAAATTAGTTTTGAAACTGGCGTTCAAAAGGTGGTATCATGCCTTTCTACCTGTATATTTCCCGATAAAACAGAGTATCCTATTGATGAAACTATGGTAAGTACATTTTACGTAATACTGGCTGCATAGTGTTATAACAATTTAAATTTTTGGTGTTTGGTAGACTATATCTATTAAGATATTGGGAATAAATATTAAACGAGAGTTTATTTCTATGGTATTTGTATGTACTCCGTCTCACGTTTTTGGTTCAGTATGAGCTCTTATGGGCTATATACCTCTTTTACTATTCTGTGCACTTTTCAATTATTCTATCCCTATTTACCGTTGCAATGTTGACAGTTCTATTTTCTGCTAAGCATCTGAATGTCGTGTCAAAATTTGTGTTCTGAAGCTATGACGTCAATTTATCCAGTTAACTAAACTGTTACCTTTTCAGTTTCTTGTTTTCATTATTTATTATATTTCATTATTATTTTCCACAAATCGTTCTTTTCAGAACTTGTTTCAAGATTTTTTACTCCATGCATCTTGGTCAGTCTCCTGGAAAGAGGTACAATATACGTGGAAAATTCATCCGAAAAGAAAAACAAATTATTTTAAATGTTTTTAACTACTTTACAAGATCGATGAATGTAAGTGCTTCTGTGGCAGAAGCAAGCAGAGCATTATGTTGCACAGAAGTTAGCATATAATCTGTAAGAGGGATCTATGAAAGCTACTTAATAATCTTTTTTTACAAATTATCTTTGTATATTGTGGATCATCCAATTGATAGTGTATTGTTTTCGCCAACTTGTGGGATTTTTTAAAAATTTTCTGGTATGATATGGCCCATTATCAAGGATGATAACTGAATTTTGTGGAATGTTGGGTAATAACTGTTCTACAAACCACTTTTTGTCGTCACACTTGTCTGTCGTTTTCTGTCTTTTTGTACGAAATGTGTAAAAGATTTACAAATTTCAGCAAGAGCTTTGTGAAGAAGTTGAAATAGCAGGACAGATTCGCTGGCTCTCCGTGTATGAGTTGTATCTACCCGACTGTCTGAAGACGTAGGGCATACAGAAATAACGTTATAACCATCTATTGATACCAATTCATACACGGAAAGTTTGACGAATTATGTTCCTTTCGCCGTTTATTTATATTCGACGTCTCAATTCGTTAAAGCTGTAGCAAACTTTTGCTGAAAAAACGACAGTCGTTTTCGTTTAAAGCTACCAAAATAGGTGGCGCTTTTTGCAGCTTTCACTGGATAAGTGGAAATAGCGAAGTAACATTCAAAGTATATGGGAACGAAGTTTTCGGGAAAATAAAACTGCTTTGTTGGTGAGCAAAAACGTGAAACGAAGTAGATAAACTCAAATGCAATTTGATTTGAAAGGAGTTAACTTTCGTTTAACCATATAGTTTATTTTATTCTTTATTTATTTTCTGACATATTATTGTTTTAGGTGCACAATGGACCGCCCCACCCCTCAAATTTCGGCTACAGTTACGCCAAACGCTTAATCGATATTCAAAATAAAGCTTACCACCAACAACACGGCTGTATGTTCACCTCTGTCATTCCTTGTAATGTGTTTGGACCTCATGATAATTATAATTTAGAATCTAGCCATGTTATACCTGGATTGATTAGAAAATTGAATGACATCATTCTACTAGGTATATGTATAAGTTGTTTTTTTTTTATGTTAGTGATTAATAATTACGACATTAATATTCGTATCTACAACAAACAGATAGAACCCGTACAAAAATTCCAGTATCTTGCTTGCTGGATAATAAACGATCTTGACTACGAAGTTGAAATACGTGCTTGTATAGAGTATGCTAGGTCATCTTTTCAAAGAATGAAATAATTCCTAATAAACTCTACCTTATCGTTGGATATCCTTTATATTGGATATAGAAGCCTTTGAGATGTGGGTTTTTCGAAGGATGCTGAAGATCTTGGAGAAAGCACGTGACCAACAACGCGGTGCTGAGAAGAATGGGGACTGAGAGAGAACTCCTAAATATTGTAAAAACCAGAAAAACGAGATATCTAGGACATATTTACGGAGGAGAAAAATACAACTTCCTACGACTTATAATGGAATGGAAACTGGAAGGAAGAAGAGGTCCAGGAAGGAGAAAATGCTCCTGGCAGAAAAAAATAAGAGACTGGACAGGCATGGACACACATTCGATACTAAGAATAGTTCAGATAGAATAGATAGAGAGCAATTTGCTGTAGTTATAGCCAACCTTCAATAATGGAGAGGGCACATTAAGAAGAAGAGATTAATAATTTTTTATATGCAGCAATGCTTTGAAAATTGTTGATTATGGAATAATTATTTACTATCTAGACTAAAGTAACTATTAATAAGGATTTTTAAATTTTGCAGAAAAATCAAGATCAAGAGAAATCAAGAAATCAAGATGTATGGCAGAGAAATTATAATACTAGCAACATACGGTCCAACGGAAGACAGTCCAGCCAATGAGAAAGAACGATTTATCGAACAACTTCAAGAACAAATGGATAAGAGAAAACCTAAACAAGAAATAATAATAGTGGGGGATCTAAATGGAAGAGTCGGAAGAAAAGACAATGACAGAACAGTTGGTCCATTTGGAGAAGACACAATTAACGACAACGGAGAAAGATTGGTAGAACTATGTGAAGTAAATGATTTGAAAATTATGAACGGATTTTACAAACACAAAAATATACATAAATACACATGGACTCAAGAGACAAGAAAACTAAGATCCATTATTGACTACATTATCATGAACCACAAAAGCTCCATCAAAGTGAAAGACATCAGAGTGAAAAGAGGGGCAGAGTGTGGAACAGATCACAAACTTGTGGTGGCATGGATGGAATTCCCCTATATCTGGACAAAACAAAAACATACATCGATTGTTACAACGGGAACGACAATAAACGAAAAGAGGCTCAAATTACATCTATTGCAGGAAGAATCAATAAAAGATTTATACAAAAGAAGACTAGACCAAAAACTAGAAGAATTCAGATATGACACGTTAGATGAAATGCATGAACACATAAAAACCTGCCTGATTTCAGCGGCCTTAGAAGCTCTTGGAGAAGACGACCAAAGGAACACCCATCAGAATATCAAATTAAGGGAAGACACATTGAAATGCATAAAAGAAAAGAAAAAACTACACATAAAATACCTAAACACCAAAAAACAGGAAGACTTAGACCTATATAGAGCGAAAAACAGAGAGGTAAAGAAAAGAGTAACAAATGAAAAGAACGAACGATGGGAACAAGCATGCACAGAGATAGAACGACATATCGGAGGAACGAGAAATTCAGAATCATGGCGAATATTAAAAGCACTCCAACGAAATAAGACAGAGAAAACCCAGATCGGCAAAATTAGTGAAAACGAGTGGCAAGAATACTACGTAGAACTACTTACAGAAAACCGTCCCCAATTTCAGGAAGAGAATATAGAACATGCAGGAAATGGGGCATACGACCAGATAGAAATAAGCCTGGCAGAAGTTAAGAGAACAATCAAGACATTGAAGAACAAAAAAGCCAAAGGACCCGGAGGAATACCAAACGAACTAATTAAAAACGGAACGGAAAAGTTATTCCGCATGCTACATAGAATGTTCGAAAGAAGACTAAATGGAGAAGAAATACCTGCGGAATGGACACAAGCATACATCACATCCATACATAAGAAGGGAAACAGGAAAAAATGTGAAAACTATAGAGGAATTAGTATAATATCGTCGGTAGGTAGACTTTACGGGAAAATTATTAAAGAAAAACTAGCAACTGAAATAATAGGAAAAATTGGAGAAGACCAAGCAGGGTTCACAGTAGGAAAATCATGCCTAGATCATACGTACACATTAGAACAACTGATAGAGAAGAAAATGGCAAAAGGTAGACCGGTCCATCTGGATTTGTTGATCTAAAGAAAGCATATGACTCAATACCTAGAGTCAAATTTTAGGAAGCAATGAATGATCTCGGAATCCGACAAACACTAATAAAAGCAGTTAAAGCACTATACAAAGAAAACAAAGTAGCTATTAAATGTGGAAATAAAGCCTACAATCCATTTAAGACGACAAAAGGACTTCTACAAAGCTGTGCTACGTCCCCTACTCTGTTTAAAATATTCTTGGAAAAGACACTCAAACCATGGAGGAGAAAGTGCGAAGGAATGGGCATACCAGTAAGAGACGAATACCTATACACCTTAAGTTTTGCCGACGATCAAGTAGTCATCGCACAAGATGAAGAAGATCTCAGCTTTATGCTCAGAAAACTAGAAGAAGAATATAAAAACAACGGAATGGAAACAAACTTAGAGAAAACCGAATACCTAACAACAGAAAACAAGGATATGAGAAACCTAGAGATAGACGAGGGAAGACAAATAAATGGAACAGATAAATTCAAGTATTTAGGAACCATAATATCGAACCAGGGAACAACAGAAGAAGATATAAACAACAGACTGAGACAAACAAGAAACTGTATAAGACAACTAAACTCAGTGTTGTGGGATAAGAACATTACGATAAAGACAAAAAAGAGAATATATAACACCCTGACAAGAAGTATCCTGACATATGGGTCCGAAAACTGGACAATAAACAGGAGAAATAGAGGTAGAATAAGAGCAGTAGAAATGGAGCTCCTGAGGAGAAGCTGTAGACTTACAAAAAGAGACAGAATTGAAAACGCAGAGATTAAGCGGAGAATGGGAGTGCAATCAGACATAATCGACTATATAGAGGAGAAGAGACTATCCTGGTACGGCCACGTCAGAAGAGCGGACAGAGGACGCTGGATAAACAAAATCACAGAATGGAGCCCGATTGGAAGAAGAAAGAGAGGAAGACCCCGAAGGTCATTCAGAGATGAAATCGACGAGGCTATGGAGAAAAGAACCCTGCGAGATGGAGACTGGAATGACAGGGAAAATTGGAGAAAACGGTTGAGTGAAGGAAGACAGTGAAAACTGTGGAAATCCTTAGTAGTAGTAGTAAATTTTGCAGAAGTATAATAGAGTAATACTGATTCAGGTAAACGCTCAACCATGAAAAATCATATTACAAATCGATGTCTGGGTGACCATAGTTCAGAAGCTAGATTCGATCCGGACACACACCAGAAGTTGTTTAATATCTTTATTATTTGAGTCGCCATCGTGTTTCGGAGGGCACGTAAAGCCGTCTGTCCTGTCTATGTAAGTAGTCTTTAATACTAAAAAAACCTGAGCAAGTGGGTTACGCGAATGAAACATGGTTGGAATAAGGAGATATACTAACTTCAGACTGTTAGTTAATTTTGGAAATTCTTTATCTGAATTTGACAATATTTTAAATTTGTTATTACAAATAAGACCAGAAAAAGAAGAATCACTCAAATTTTTGGCCTCCAAATATGAAATCTACGCGGCTCTTTACTGATCACTATACATTTAGTTTTTTCTACTGATATTCTCATATTAAGTTTGTTTGCTGTGATATTGAAGGTGTGGAGCTGCCTTTGTAGGTCATCTTCGTTATCAGCAATTAGTACTGCATCATCAGCATAGCATAGTATCGTGATTTTATGCGTTCCCATGTGGTCTCCCTTTTTTGAACCATTATCATAAAAAGAGTCAAATAAAAGCTTTTGATCTTGCGAAGTTATTTTTGCAAAACATTTTTCTACACAAGCCGTTGCTAAAAATACACTTAAACTTACAGTTTAAAATATAACATAACCTCAATCACATTGTCAGGAATTCACCAAAACAGAGTTGATTTAGAGGCACAAATCTTTCTCAGCTGTGCCAACACTTCACTAAAAAAAGTGTTGTATCAACGTAAAAAACCGTAATATCGTATAAAAATTGGTAGACTGACAGAGAACGACATAAAGAGTTCAATTATGTGTTCTCCGGAAGAAGGACCCATAGGCCTATAGGCCCTTATTCTAGCCACCGCCTCAATTCCGTGTCACAATCCACAGTTATGAATGTTTCATGAAAACATTTTTGGCTTAGAATACTGTTGATATAACATTAATCTTACAAAAATTTAAGGTATTCCTGAAATTTGAAGAAAACTAAAAATATCTCAGAAAGTAATGAGTTTTAAATTAAAAAATTTACCTTGTATATTTATAATTATAATATTTTTAGGTGGCAATATTTTTACTGTAATGGGAACTGGAAAGCCTTTACGACAATTTATTTATTCTTTAGATTTAGCTAAACTATTTTTATGGGTTTTAAGAGAGTATCAAGAAGTTGAACCTATTATATTGTCCGGTAAGATGTTTTTATTTTACTTAAATTACACCGTAGTAAGCGACAGATTGTTTCATATGCTTTGTCATTTTTATATTTGTGTTTTTGTCATTAATCATATTATATGCTACTTATTTTAGTTGATGAAAAGTCTGAGGTATCAATTAAAGAATTGGCAGAAGAAATATCCAAAGCTTTTGATTTTAAAGGAGAAATTTCTTTTGATACCACCAAAGCTGATGGCCAATACAAGAAGACAGCCAGCAACGAAAAACTAAGGAAATATTTACCCGATTTTGAATTTACTCCATTTTCTGTTGCTGTAAAAAACAGCGTGGATTGGTACAGAAAGAATTACAAAACTGCTAGAAATTAATATATTTTGTTGAATTTTAATAATAAATTTTTTTAACCGAAAAATGATTTTATTTTTTAAATCTAAGCCGGAATATAATGCAATGGGACAAAGGGGTTTCATCAAACTTATTAAATATGATGACTAGACTTCGGCAAATATGCATATTGCATATTTTGCATATTGTGCATATTTTATGCAAATATTTCATATTTTGGCATATTTGTATAAAAGTTTGCATAAAGTGCATAAAAGTTCAGATATTCAGTATTTGAAAATTTTTAAACATACCAATTTATTTCAATTCTTGTATAAAATTTTGTAGTCATTTTAATCAAGAAATGATCTAAGTACGTAATCTCTACAGGTACAAAACATTTACAATTTCAAAGAAGATCAATTTAAGTAGCCCTCAACATTCTTAGAAAGTCTCGGTCACTGAGGCATTCAGTTATTGGATAATCGCTAAGGGTTCGCTCATTTGCATTTTATGATCTAATCCCCAAATCTATCTACAATTTATTGTATCTTAACAGCAGGTAAACGGCTAATAGTTTTGTTCCTAATTTAGGGATTTTCCAAAATCTCCCAGTTTATTGAATTAGGTACCTAAACATTTCTATTTTGATGCTCAGATTTGTAAATCATTTTTGTTTTGATATTCAAAGCGTAAACACTCGTTGTGCGTAACAAAAAGGAAGATTGTGATTTTATAATGCGTAAAACAACCAGTGCTTCAACTTGGATTAAACCTTATAAAGAGCTGTCTATGGATAGGTATGGGAAAAATCTACTGTTCAGTCTGTGGCAAAATTGTAAGTATCTAATATTTTCTATTAAATATCTAATATTTCATACATACAGGGTGTTTCCAAATGACACTTACAACGTTTGACTGTAGATACTTCTCGAAAAATTGAACAAAACGATATAGTTAATGAGGGGTCAAACTTATTTACTTTTCGAGATACAGGGTGTTAAAATTAAAAAAAATTAAATTCTTTTAGTTAATAACAACAATAACTTTAAAACCAATAAACGTATTTACTTGAAATTTAGTACTCGTAGGTTGTTTTTAAATGAAAAATAGCTTCCTTTAGTGAGAAAAAATTGTCCATGGTACAATACAATGGTGTGTATTTAGAAAAATTTTTCACCTTTACTTTTTTTTATGAAGTCAGCTATTCTAAAACACAATTATTTTTATTGTAATTGAATTAATAAAAAAAAAACTTTTGTTGAATTTTAAAATAAGTTATATGATGTACTAATGGTTAGTAACAAAAACTAATTTGTGGATTAATACTGCATTTAAAACACTTAGCGAGTGTTTTTTTTTCCAAACCAGTTATTTGATTAACCAAAAACACCTTGTATATTTTTATATTTTAAAGGTTGGGTTAAAATAAAGGTTTTTATTTTTATTTATAGATAGCATGTGAGAAGAAATTTTAGATAGATCAACATGTGAGAACTGCTTCACACATTGCAAAAAAAGGAAAAATAGGAGGAAAACATCAAACTTCAATGGCTAAATGTTTCCAATCTACTTCAAAAAAATTAGATGAGCAAGAAACTTTTAATGAAGACTTGTGTCGCGCATTAGTGTCTGCAAACATACCGCTTTCAAAATTAGCAAATGTAAATTTTAGTTCGTTTCTAAAAAAATATTGCAAACTTAATGTTCCAAGTGATCGGTCTCTAAGAAGAAATAATGTGAACGGGCTATACTCGTCGGTGTTAATTAATATTAAGGAAGAAATTGCAGATAATTATTTTTACATATCAGTAGACGAAACCACTGATTCCTCAGGAAAGTATATTGCTCATTTATTGATTGGTGTTCTTAAAGAAGATACCCTACCAAAATCTCATCTTATTTTATGCCAGCAACTTGAGAAAACAAATGCTTTAACAATTTCGCGTTTTATACAAGAAACATTAGCAACTTTTTTCTTCCGACAGCTATTCCTTCTAATAAATTACTGCTTATTTTATCGGATGCTGCTCCTTATATGGTGAAAGCAGGACAAAATTTAAAAATATTTTTCCCAGATTTAATACATGTTACTTGTGTAGCGAGTTACAGTACAATGACCGCTACCATCCAGTAAGTTCCACCACGTGGATTCCAACACGGGGCTACCGCTTGAACATTCTGGACTAAATTGCGACGTATTGAACAGCAAGATCAGCAATTAATAAATTATAAAAACACCATGTTAAAATCAATATTTTTCAGTCTGATTTAAATTATTATTGTTGTTACTAAAATCTTTGTCAGTCGAAATAAAAGTTTTAATTGTGAAGTTCAGTTTTTAAAAAAGTATTTTTCCCAAGAACATTCATAATTGGCGCAGAGTCAGTACGGAAGTGGAAGAGTCTTTATAGATCCTCGTCACTTTCAAGTGTTTGTCCACTGTTCCAAGAACCAGCCCCAGGGAAACCGTCTGCAGAGTTCACCCGAGGGAATTAGAAGTTAGAAGAAGCCTTCAGGAGCAAAGGAATGCACATCGGCATCGTCTTTATCCTGTAAGCGATTTTATTATTACTTAGAATTAAGAAGATTAGATTTTGAAAGAATTCTTAATAAATCAGACTCCTCTGAGTCCTTAGATTGAATCAGAGCTAAATTAGAAGATAAATAAAACAAAGATTTGAATAGATTAACAAAGATTAAAGTAATTTAAAAATATCTCCTCTAAGTCCTTAGATTGACTTTAGAGTCAGATTTAGACAAAATTGAATAGCTTAATAAATACTATATATTAATAAACATAGAGATCAATAGATAGAAAATAAGTAGATTAAGATTTATATATTTATATATTGATTATTGAAAATTACTATACCGATTTGACTATTGACTATATATTATATTGAAAATTTTTAAAATATGGCAGTTCCACAATTTGACGTTAAAAATTTATGCATTCTTCCAAATTTTGACGGAAATCCAAATGAATTACATGAATTTATTAAAGTTTCTACAATACTTCTAAACCATTATTATGACAGACTTAATGCAGCTAATATACAAAACAAATTTTTGCTTCATGGTATTATCAGTAAATTAACAGGTAGAGCCAAGGAAGTTATATCTGTATATGGATGCGAAAGTTGGGACGAAATAAAAAACGCATTAATTCAAAATTTTGGAGACCAGAGAGACGAAAATTCGCTTACAAGGGATCTAGTAAATTTAAGACAAGGCTCAACAGAATCTATTATGCATTTTTACGAAAAAATCATGGGACTTTTAAGCTGTATTAATAATTACCTAGAATTACATACCATAAATGCCGATATTAAAAGGAGCAAACAAGAATTTTTCCGTCAACAAGCTCTTACAACATTCTTAGCAGGCCTACGAGAACCAATGGGCGCTGTTATCAGAGCAATGAGACCAGGAAGTTTAGCCACGGCAATACAATACGTACAGGAAGAAAATAATGTTCGATATCTTCAAAAAAATCAAATAAGTCAACCTTCAACATCAGGAAGAAGCGAAAATTATCAAGAACGCCGACCTCAGAGACAGCAGATGCCTGCACAAATCCAGAAACCATTGTACCAGCAGACAAATTTTGCACCTCAACGATGGCAGCAACCAATGAGACAATTCTATCCGCAGAATCAGTTTCAGCAACCACATCGGCAACAAAACTTCGATCAATTTAGGCAAAATTCAAACCTTCCAGCATTCAGGACCCAAAACCAGTCAAATGTATGGGCACCCAAACCCGGACAGTCAAAACAGTCTAGACCAACACCTATGAGTGGAATATCAGAAACCACAACCAGAGGCCGTCAAAATTTTACACCAAATTACCGAGCACAGCCAAAATTCACCGTAGAAGAACTTTACAATATACAATGCCACGGAGATGAGCAAGAAGAGAATGCCAACTACAATGATTACTACGAACCTGAATACGACAATTTTCTACAAGATACATACGAAAATCAACCAACCGAATACGAAGAAAACGTAAATTTTCGAGAGGACCCACCAGAAGCAATCGGAACGTAATTGAACTTCATTCATTTCCCGACAAGAAGGAGCTACCCTACATCGAAATTTCTAAGCCTTCTTTACGACTTTTAATCGATACAGGATCCACAAAGTCATTTCTTAACCCAGAAATAGCTTCTTCATATTTTCCAAGTTACATAAAACATGAACCCTTTGTCGTCACATCAATTTTTCAAAACTATTCCCAAAAATATTGTGCCGAAATTCCTTCATTTTCAGAATTTAATTCTGACAGCAAAATGAAATTCTACCTCTTTAAGTTTCACAAAACTTTCGATGGTCTTATTGGCCTCGACAATCTAAAACTCTTCGAAGCCCAATTAAACTTTCCTAAATCGCTTCTAGTTACAAAAGATTCTACAATCCCCATTAAATATTACGAAACAAATAAAACACAATTTTATTCCATTCATTTGGAAGCAAATTCTATTAGCCAAGTGAAAATTCCTGTCAAAGAAGAAAAAGGAACCATCATTATTCCTACCCAAAACGTACAAGGCGTCGTAGTACGAGAAGCCCTTACTAACGCCGAGAACCACCTCGCCTGGACCGAAATTGCCAACTTCACGTCAGAACCCATTCATCTTTCTCTTATGGAACCACTCGAAAGCAATAAAATAGACATTCAAGATTTCCATATATATTCCATGGAAACAAATCCCGGACCAGACTACAGACAAGATATCGACGACTTAATTAAAACCGAACATCTTAACGAAGAAGAAGAGGAACAAGTTCGCCACCTATGCCGAAAATTCTCCGATATATTTCACCAACCAGACACTCCTCTCAGCTTTACTAACGAAGTTAAACACCACATCAGAACCAAGGATGAAGAGCCTGTATATACGAAATCATACCGGTATCCGTATGTGCACAAGGAAGAAGTAAAGAAACAAATCTCTTCAATGTTAGAGCAAGGGATCATTCGACCAAGTCAATCGCCATGGTCCTCGCCTATTTGGGTCGTGGCAAAGAAACCAGATTCATCCGGTAAAATAAAGTGGAGAATAGTAGTAGATTATAGAAAGGTCAACGAGAAGACAATTGACGACCGATACAGAATTCCTCACATTAGCGATATTTTGGACAAATTGGGAAGATGTCAATATTTTACGACCCTCGACTTAGCAAGCGGATTTCACCAAATCGAGATGGCTGAAGAAGACATTCCCAAAACAGCATTTAATGTGGAAAATGGACACTATGAATATTTAAGAATGCCTTTTGGACTTAAGAACGCTCCGTCCACGTTCCAACGTATGATGGACAACGTATTGAAGGGACTTCAAGGAGAAATATGCCTCGTCTATATGGACGACGTAATAGTATATTCAACATCACTACAGGAACACATAGTAAATCTCACAAAAGTATTTCAACGACTAAGAGAAGCCCGACTAAAAATCCAAGTCGACAAATGCGAATTCTTAAAAAAACAAGTTAATTTTCTAGGACATGTAGTCACACAAGAAGGCATAAAACCGAATCCAGCGAAAATTGAAGCAATAGAAAAATACCCAATACCGAAAACAGCAAAAGAAATAAGAGGATTTCTTGGACTACTGGGATATTACAGAAAGTTTATTCGAAACTTCGCAAAAATCACGAAACCTCTAACAAGATGCCTGAAAAAAGATGCAAAGATCGAACATACACCCGAATTCGTAGAATGCTTTGAAACATGCAGGAAATTATTAATGAATGAGCCATTATTGCAATATCCAGATTTTTCCAAACCGTTTAACCTCACAACAGATGCCAGTAACTTCGCTATCGGTGCAGTACTTTCCCAAGGACCAGTTGGCAGTGATAAACCAATTGCCTTTGCTTCCAGGACACTAAATGAAACCGAAACAAAGTACTCTACAATAGAAAAGGAAATGTTAGCAATGGTGTGGGCAACTAAGTATTTTCGACCTTACCTATTTGGAAGAAAATTTAAAATACTTTCAGACCACCGTCCTTTGCAATATCTATTCTCCCTAAAGGAACCCAACTCCAAACTAGTACGTTGGAGATTAAAATTAGAAGAATTTGACTACGAAGTAATTTACAAAAAAGGCAAAGCTAATACAAATGCGGACGCACTGTCTCGAATCGAAATACACACAAAAGAAACTAAGGACATCGATTCACAAATTAAGGAAGTCTTTGATGATTTAGTAGACATGGAAGACGATGGATGGTCAATGACTAATAATCCAGATGCAGATCAAATAATCGACGAGATTGTAGAAGAAAAAGCAACAGAATTAATTCCAAAAAACATCCCAGAAGATACTGTCGAAAACGAAGATCAAAACATGGACGAAGACGGAAATGAAACAATACATACAGCAGTAGAAAACCCAATTCTTGGTATACCTATTTCGGAAAAACCACTTAACTTCTACAATAACCAAATTATAGTCAAAATCGTCAACTACAATCCACGACCTCCAGCAATTATACAAACCTTTCCGAATAAAAGACGTTATCATATCCAGCTGTCGAAAGATCAGTTAAAAGCTGATACCATAAAAATTTTTAAGGAACATCTCAACCCGAAAAAGAAGTATGCAATTTTATTTGAAGCAGAAGAAGAAATTTTTGCAGAAATTTGCGAAATTATCAGGAAAACTTTTAAACACAACGCATATGACTTAGTAAAGTGCAATCTTTTATTGGAAGATGTTAACCTAGAAGAACAACAAAAAGAAATTATAAAAAACTATCATGAAGGAAAAACGAACCATAGAGGAATAACTGAAACAGAAAGTCAAATAAGAAAACGATATTACTGGCCTAATATGAAGAAGGACATAGAAGATATCATAAACTTTTGCGATATATGTCAAGAAAATAAATACGACAGACTTCCTCCCAAACCAAAATTTATGGTTACACCAACTCCCACTAAACCACTGGAAATAGTTCACATTGATTTATTCCAGGCTGATGAACAGAAGTTTCTAACCATAATAGACGCATTTTCGAAGTATGGGCAAGCCTACCCAATAAATGGAGGAAATGCAATCAATGTACTCAACGCCCTATTGATTTTTATAACACATCATGGACTCCCAACAATGATAGTAGCCGATAATGGTACGGAATTTAAAAATGGAGTAATACAAGAATTTGTAGACTCTCATAAAATCTCAATCCACTATACAACACCAGAGAATCCGCAATCCAACGGGATGATTGAGAGATTTCATTCTACGTTAATCGAACATCTTCGAATCCTAAGGAACACCAAAGCAAAGCTCTCGATTAAAGAACAAATGCTATACGCTATAATTGGGTACAATAATTCCATACATTCAGCAACGAAGTTAAGACCCATCGACATATTAAACGGACATATCGACGCAAAAGATCCCTTTGACGTTGACATACAGAAAGTAATACTGAACAATTATATCCAAAATCATAGAGAGATAACAAAGGAATTATACAAGGAAGTAAACCAGCAAATACAAGAGAATAAAAATAAAGTCATCGAAAATAGAAATAAATCGAGACAAGACCCTATTACGTATAAACCAAGCACAAAAATCTATACACGAAAAACAGTTACCAGAAATAAATTACTCCCGCGATATTCCGCAAAACATATAAAAAGAAATAACGAAGTGACTGTAAAAACATCAAAAACTACAGTTCACAAGAAAAACATAAAACATCAACCTAAATCAAAAACTAATTCTAAACCGTCCGCACAGGATCAGCCTGACGATGAGAGAAGAAGAGAAGATCAAGGACCTGAAAGACAACCCAGGAATAATTCCCCTCAACCTGGGACAAGCAAAGATTCATACTAGTACATACGACTTCAAATACTTTTTCAAACTACTACCAATAAAAGAAGAATTGGACATAATTGAAACCAGTACGACGCAAAGACCACAGCAGTTCAAAATGGACTTAGCCATTACCTTTTTCGTGTATTATATTTATCCTTCATTTTCTTGTCCTACATCTTAATTCCTTTACTTATTATCATTTATTTCCTATACCTACCGCAAATTCTACTACAATCATTCCTCATAAAGTCTCCCCATAAACAAAAAAAAAATCCTTTCAATATTTGGAAGAATCATGTCCCCGAATCAACCGAAATTACAACTCGATGTTCTACAACAAAAATTTCGGCCCTAAAAGAAACTTATCTCATCAATCTTCCGCCCAGATGCAAATTCAAAACCCCAATCCAGAGTTACATAAATTCAAGGACAACCATCCCAGAGCAACCGCTAATGCTTCCCAAAATAAGAACCATAGATATTCAAACAGCGATTAAATCCCCTGCATGAACTCTCTAAGGAAGATGAACATCTAGAGACAATTAATCCGAAATTATGGAACCATAGCCATAACCATTTTTGGATGACTCCTTTATATATCTTTATTACAATAATCTGCCTCTATATATGTTACAGGTATAAAACAAACAACAAAAAACCCAACAACTCAACAGTTCTGTTCGTCCCTCACAAAACTTCTTCAGGGGATGGAGTAGTTACAGTACAATGACCGCTACCATCCAGTAAGTTCCACCACGTGGATTCCAACACGGGGCTACCGCTTGAACATTCTGGACTAAATTGCGACGTATTGAACAGCAAGATCAGCAATTAATAAATTATAAAAACACCATGTTAAAATCAATATTTTTCAGTCTGATTTAAATTATTATTGTTGTTACTAAAATCTTTGTCAGTCGAAATAAAAGTTTTAATTGTGAAGTTCAGTTTTTAAAAAAGTATTTTTCCCAAGAACATTCATAATTAGCGCATGGATTAAACAGAGTTGCAGAGGAAATACGAAAAAAGTTTCCTCTTGTAAATACCATGATATCCAGTGTCAAAAAAGTATTTCTAAAATCTCCTATAAGAATTCAACTTTATAAAGAAATGCTACCTAACATTCCTCTTCCACCACAACCTATTTTAACGCGATGGGGAACATGGTTAGAAGCAGCTAATTTTTATGCAGATCATTTTGTTAAAATAAAGAACATAATTGATACGTTAACAGATGAAAGTTCCCAATCTCTTTTGGATTCTAAACAAACTTTTCAGAGTAACTTGCTTCAACAAGAACTTTCATTTATAAAATCAAATTTTAGTTTTGTTCAAGAAACAATTACTCAGAATCACCAAAACTGTCATTGTTCGAAACTACAGCATTAATAAAAGAATTTGCGTCATGTTGTCGGAACGTTAGAGGTAATATTGGAAAAGATATTTTAAAAAAATTTGAAGCTACTATGGAAAAAAATAAAGGTTACCATATTCTTTCTGAAGTAGTCAGTGTTCTAGCTGGAAATATTTCGGAAACAATTAATTTAGAACCAAATGTTTTGGTTAGTTTGAAAAATGCTCCCGTTACATCAGTTGATGTTGAACGAAGTTTTTCCATATATAAATATATGTACTCAGACAGAAGCCACAAGTTTTTGTTAGAAAATTTTGAACACCACTTGGTCATTTATTGTTACCATAATTCTAAATAAGTTTATTCATACTTAAAAATGATGTAGTTACTTTGATGATGTAGTATGACGATGTAGTAGATGAAGTTTTTGTTAGAAAATTTTGAACACCACTTGGTCATTTATTGTTACCATAATTCTAAATAAGTTTATTCATACTTAAAAATGATGTAGTTACTTAAAATAAATGTAAATCTTAATGAATAGTAGGAAATATTTAGTTATGTACACTTTTTTTTAAATAAAATTGTTACTATTTTACGATTTTTTTATTTATTTGTATGCATATTTTGTAAAATATTTGCATATTTTCGGGTAAATACGTGCATATTTATGCGCATATTTTCTACATTTTTATTTGCATATTTGCCGAAGTCTAATGATGACCATTGTTGAATGGGGCAAAAAATATACTTACATACTTGATGGTATGATTTTTCTCTAAAGTCAAGACAACAAAAATGATAATCTTGGTATGTTAGTAACTTTGTTTAATACAATTTACGATACTGGGAAAATACCAGAAGAATGGTTAGAATAAATTTTTACTTATCAAAATAGGTTAACTTCATACAAGTATTTAAAATTCTACTGAAAATAGTCCAAAAATGTGATGAAGTGGGATTCGGATCCGGAATGGGGACACATGAGACTTTGTTCTCACAACAAGTACTGTTACAGAATTATTACGACCAGCAGAAGGATATTTTTTCATGCTTTGTCGATTTCAAAATAATTACTCGGTACTTCATCGCTTAGATCATAATAAAATGTTCAATTATTTACATAACATTATTTTAGACGATGAAGACCTTAGATCAATAAAAAAACTTCTAATGACGACAAAGTGCGCAGATGGGGATCAACGATCAATCAAACATCCAGTAAGGCAGGGTTGTGTATTCTCCCCTAGCTGTTTAACCTTTACTCGGAACTGCTACTCAAGAAAGCCTTTTAGTCCATTGAGATTACATTGTTGAGAGGACGCAATTTTATTTTTTTTATGTGTGGGGGTGGTTGATATAATCTTAAGTTCAAGTTTTTGGGGTCGACACCCTTGGTGGCAGGGTCCCTCGCCGTCATCTTGGAAAAAGGGGGCCAAGGGTTTTCGCGCTATATCTCGTATAGTTCATCCCAAACCCTTCTTTCAGTGCGTCACAGTTTATCGAATTCTCTCTAACGCATTAAGCTAGAAGTGACAGAAAAAAACGTGAGTCTGTGATTATTATACATAGAACTTAGAAAATTATATATCGTTCACGGGTATTTGCATATTAAAGCGAATTTTACTTACGGATATATAATTGGTTGGAGTTTAGAATACGCTAAATAGATATCCAATCAATGATACGCATAATTATAATTTGACGCAGATGGTCTCGATAGTGACAGTACTTTGATAATGTCAACTGATAAAATGATAATTGTCATTCCAGGATAGTATTTTCAGACATTTTACAGTGAAAATTTAATTTTGTATTTATTGTCATAAAAATATTTTAAATATGCCGAGATATACCGAGAATGAACAAAGACTAATATTAAAATTATTAAATTATTTTCAATAAGAAAAAGAGGCTGGGACAACTTTATTACCAGTTTCTGCCGTTCGTGAAGTAAGTTTTAAATTATTCTAAAAAATATTCATATTAGTAGTTTAAATACTATACATTTTAGCCATAGTGTTTGTAATAAATAATAATAAATACATAAATAAATCTTAGCTAATTAAGCACTTTCCTTGGAATGTATAGAATAGGAATTATGACAAACTGCCGTTCCAATATAATGCACAATAAAAATTCTTAAAATTTTTACTCCACATTTTCAAAAAATAACCTTTTCACGTTTAGCCGATGACGATCCTTCAACTGTCAGATTTGACTAAAATTTCATGCAATAATTCTCGACATTCTTAAAATCCTATATGACGTCAAAATTAGTGACGCACTGAAAGAAGGGTTTGGGACAGACTGTAAATTAGAAACCCCACAGAAATTGTTATACAAATTATTTGTAGCAAATTAAATGTTCTATAACTTAATTTCTATTACTTCTAGTAGAAAGGTAGCCACTTTACCCCACTTTGACATCTAGCGTCACAAGCCCCATCCGCACTTCGGTCATGCCGCCTCCTCGTGATGACGTCATAGTTTGACTGCTAGTCGGTACTGCCAGTTATTAGCCATTTTAAAAATGTCAAATTAATTTTAACGCCTGATGTAAACTTTAATAACGTGATGATAGCGTCTAAGCGAAGGAATGATAGTACGTCAGCGAATGTAAAGCAATGTATAAAAATAAAAACACACGATGAAAGAAACGCACCCAATTCGGTTCGAACAAAAATTCGTAGAAAAACAAAAATTTGTTTTTAACAGTAGTCACCAACGAGAAGGTACGGTTACATCGACTACCGGGAGAGGATATGTTAGTGTAGGACAAACAGTTAGTATGAATGAATTGATTTACATAATATGATAATTTATTTAATATACCTAACTTACTAAGATCATCTCATGATTTAACTTGGTTTAGTAGACATCTTTTTAATGATTCCATGGACATCTTTTATGTTAGAACACTTTGGTGTTCATTCAATAGCTACTGCGATGTTTAACATTCAAATGAATTATTGGGGGTTTGGTCGATAACTCTAGGTTATCTGATCTTAAAACTAGGAAATTGTCCGACTCCTGTTTTGACACAGCCTATCGAAGAACAGACTTAATACTAAATCGTGGTAAAGGTGAGCATTGTCTTAAATTGTTAGGGAGGAAGGCTGCACGAACACATAACTCTGGAGTAAACCAGAACGGTTTATTCATTCGCCAATGGTCCATATCGAGTATATTTTTAGTGGTCATATCTAAACATCTTTTTTAAATGTGCTAATCTTAAAGTATCTTAATTTAGAAATAATATATACAAAACTAATATCTATTAGAATTATCATACGATATAAAAAACGATAAGCGCAATGACATGATGAGCTACGGACTATAAAAAGGTTCTGTTTCAGATATATTTATCAGTAGACAGGCCGTTGCAATGGCATGGTTTTTTACATACAATTTTTGTTTTAGTGCTGTATTGGCAAATGGTATATGATAAACATGGTATAACACAAATACCTCCTTTTGCTGGTTTTTTCATCATATAGCACTGATGTGTAGTTATCTCTATGAATTGGTCACAATTTCTGCACAAACAATAACCACACAAATGCTCCTTGGCTCTTTTACATAATTTATTGCACTTTTCACATTTAAATACATACTTCTTTGCACATTTCTGCGTGGTACAAGCATCCTGTATTAAATCAGAAAAGGTTACATTCTTCACAGATGATTTTGTTTTTCGTAGACAAATCGTGTTCAGGTTGCTTGCAATTCATACATAGTGGTGTTCTCTTTCATTTATGTTTATTTTTACCATGATAAGGAGTATCACACTTTGAACAGTGAAAATGTGTGCCATACAAACCCTTTAAACTATTAATCGCATCAAAATGGTTTTTGTTTTAATACAAATAAAGTTTGGTTGTTTTTTTAGCGCCTTCGTAGATGATAATACCTATTGATGTTTTCGGCACAAATAGTTTTTATCTGTACATCCAACAACTCCTGTCTTCTTAAAATCATCCAAGGTAAAGCCGTCAACATAGCGACCGCCCAACAGATTGCAAAGCTTTTCGGCTAAAACCGTCTGCAGTTTTCGTCCATCACGTATGCTCCGAGTATCTCTTTTGATCATTTTGTACCCAAAAATCTCTATTGTGACGTATGTAAGAGCCGTTACGATTGCTCTTGCATCACATATAAAGTGTCGTTGTTTTTAATTTGGGTACCTAATGCTTTTTTTAGTGCGTCGGTCCTCTGACAAATTTATCATTCTACGACGACCTCTAGGCATCTTAAAAATGTGAATATCAAATTTTGTGTCCGCTAAAAGGACAGTGTCGCTAGATGTTAATATGTTCTCAATTTGTTGCAACAAATTGTCCATATTGCGGATTTTATCCCCTTTTTGAAAACCGGCTTCTTTTTTGGCACCTTGTATACCCTTTTCTAATATAATTATTAAATTATAATTTAAATGACCAGTGCTCTTTTCATAACATAACAAAGCTAACAATTCAGTCAGTTCAGCCTCAAACTGGTCAAAGACCTTGAATTTTAGAACTGATTTCGAAAACCAATACCAGTTTGTTTAAAGCCATCAGATAGTAATAATAGTAACATGATATTTAAGAATTAAATAAAATTATGTCGGTTGATATCCGTGTTATAGATTTTAATAAAGTTGAAAAAGTTTGTATGTTGTATAACGACCTTCTCCCCCTCAACATTTAAATGGATTCGTCCAGCAGTGTTGAAAATACAAACAACTACCTTAAATGAATACTTTTATTCTTCAATAATACTTTCTGAACTACTTTTATAAATTGAAATATAATATAGTTCTTTAGGAGCTAGCATCTTGAAGAGTAATTTTTACATATTCTCTCATAAATTATAATTTTTACACAAACTTCAGAAAAAACTAAACAAAATTTAGGAAATCAAAATAGTTTAACACGGTGTTAAAATAATCACATTAGGTTAAAACTTTAAAAAGAATAATATGATTTGACTTTTGTACACTTCTTCTATAATGCTGATGCTGAATATTTTCAATAAAATTAAAGAATGAGGTACTTATGTGGATGGTACATTTTGTCTGGGTCAGAAAGAAAAGGAATTCCTTTACTGTCTCTGCAACCAAAATTTTAACAAGAGGTGATGTGAAGTATATGCATATCCATAATTGTATGCATACATAACATAACATAAGTTCCAAGAATTCATAATTCCGGACTAGAAAACCGATTAAAATAGGATTAGTTTTTGGAAAAAAAATGACAATACATTACGACCAACGCATCAATTTTAATTTATCCAAAGCAAATAAATAATTGTTATGAACAACTTGGGCCTTTAAGAAGTAGGTATTATTCAAGTTTCCAAAAGTACATTTTTTCAATGTTTTGAGCGGCTTCTATTATACAAAATATAAACTAAAAATTTTGTAGCACCATCTATTAGCCAACGGTTTTGTTTGTCTATCTTGGTTGGTTCTGGTTGGTACCATAGTGTACCAACCAAATAAATACCAACATAATAGCAATTCAAATATGGCTTCCAACAAAATATTAAAAATGTTATAAAAATAAAAATGTTTCTATTGCCATTTTATTTTTTACTTTTAGGTATAAGTAGTGTAAAAAGTAAGTCGATGCCTAATCATAATCTCACAGATTTGTTGTAGTTTTATTAAAATTAAGGTTATGTTAGAATGATTTTTATAAAATTATTGTTATGTTGTAGGTAAATCTTTAACAATAACAAAAAATTATTATGAATTCATAAATCCTGTTAGCGAAGTGGTCGAAGAAAAAGTCGGAACAACGTTCTCATTGATATGTGAATTGATATTATCGGACCAAGAAAAAGAAAGTTCAGCAGTAGATGACCATCTGACATGGGCCAAAAAAGAAATTTTGTCAAACCAAACAGGGTAAGGTGTCCGAATTTCTGCTTGTGTAATTTGAAATACATAGTACAGTAATATCCAGCCAGATAAATCAAAGGAGCAGTTCAAGGAGTTTATAAACATAATTTGTAGAACTAGTTTCTACTATCATTAACACTTCCTAAAAACTTTCAGCAGTGGTGGTCATAGACATGGATTTATTTAAGTTAGTTCATACTAGTTTCTGCTTATTGTATGATAAATTAGACTCTTGGGATGCAATTTTTGTTCTAAATTTTTAATTTGTTTCAAAATCAAAACTTAAGATGTTTTTTATCTTCATATTTATAAAAATATGAGTTTTATTTGTTTCACTATTCTACATGTTTTCAATTCATTTCTAGTCTGTGTTGTTTATATGTGCACTTATTTCTATTTCATATCCATTTTTATTTTCAACATTCTAGAAGCAGTTTGCTTAAAATTTAAAAAACATGGAAGTGCTATTCACCCTGTTTCCATATATAATACTTGCCAGACTCATCTCATCCCTTTTCACATTTTTCCTCCAAGAATTTTAATTAAAAACTTTTTTTACACTGCAAGACTGTCCAATAATCTGAAGTTAACAATCAGAACATATACAAATTATAATAGTTTTTGAAGAAAAACCAAAAAACTTTTAGCATCAAAATGTTTCTATAGTTTAACTGAATTTTTGAATAATTTATCTTATTATCATTTATCCATTAATTAATAAGTGTGTTGTTTTTCTTTTAATTATGAATTTATTTTATTATAATGTTTTTTAAAAGTTGTGTCTTATTTTGAAATTATTTTTATACTTAGTTGTATTTTAATATTATACTCTTTTAAGGTATATAAGGTAAAAAAACATATTTATCGTTAAAATGCAATATTTATGCATAGTAAATTTATAGCATGGCACAAACCACATCGAGTTGGTTTTTCTTGTGGAATCACTAAATAGTTTCAGCAGGAGCTTGTAATTGCGAGCCAGGTAAATTATCCATCAACATGATATCTCAATTAGCAGAGTCCTCGTCTGTTAGGACATGACATGCATTTACTGAAGGCACTAAAGTAATACTTTCTACAATTGCTACTAAATTTTCATGATCCTCTAATATACTAAGTACATCTTCCAGTGAAAAACCCCTAAATATAAATGGAAGTTTCTTGAGTTATCGGTACTTTGACCTATTGTGATACATTCTTCCAGCTGCCACCACTGAATGTTCTGAAAATTGTGGTGTCAGCAACTGCTGTTAGTCATGGGATTTTGCCATAAAATTATTATTGAGATAAATACATGTTTCATTTAGGTTGTCATTTTGTTACACTCATAATTTATTAACAAACCATTTTTTTAAAAGATTGTTTCATTCATTTGTATTGTTTAAGGTTTCAAAAAATTATATCCAGCACACAGGGAATAAACAAATCAGAAAAGAAATTTACTTCACTTCAAATTGAAGACAAAGGTGTCTACACTTGCACAAGTCATAAATTCAATCTCTCAGTTAGTGTTACAGTTGTACTGATAGACAATATTAAAAAGAATGATGTCAGACCTATGAGGGAAACAATATTTTGTAATGACCAAATGTTTCAGTGTGTTTCAAATGGTGTTTGCATAATACCTCATTATGTCTGTGATGGACAGCCTGACTGCAAAGATGCATCCGATGAATCCATTGAGAAGTGTAATGAGGAGCCTTGTAGAGGTATGTATAGAAATAGAATAGAAATAGAAAAAAGCTTTATTCTCAGGATTCACAAGTTACACACAAATATAAATTGTCAATAGAGAGAATGGTGTCAATTATAATTTGTAATGGTTGCTGTAACAACCAACACTGAAAATAAAAGTAATATTAAAATATAAGGATAATAACAGTGACATTTAGATTCAGATAAGAGCCCTTAGTCTCCCTGCAGGTCAGCTTGAAGGTATTCTTCTACTTTGTATGGTTCAAGGTGTATGAGCAACTGTTGAATAGACTTTCTATATTTATTTATGTCAGTTTCTATTTTGATGCTATAAGGCAGTTTATTAAAGAATTTAATACAGGCATATTCTGTGGTTTTCTCAGATGCTGTTAGTCTGTGTATTGGTATATTATAGTTTATGAGATTGTTTCGTGTATTAGTATTATGGTTTGTTATGTGTTTCAAGAATTTATGTCTATTTTTAAAAATGAAAAGTAAGCATTCATATATGTATGTTCCAGCCATTGTTAGTATGTTTAGTTTTTTGAAATTACCTCTACATGAATCCCTGTATTTCAAGTTAAGTAGAGTTCTGATTGCTCTTTTTTGTAATATAAAAACCTGTTCAGCGTTACCACTTCCCCCCCAGAAAACTATTCCAAATCGCATTACAGAATGAAAATTTGAAAAATATACAACTCGTTTACATTTTTCGTCCAAATAATTTGCTGTTATTCTGAAAGAGTAGCAGATAGATGCTAACCTGTTACATATCTCATTTATATGCACTCCAAAATCTAAATTTTGGTCAATATAATATAATATATTTAGTCCATTCGTTAATATTAATGTTTTTAACTTATTCTTTACCACAAATTTGTTTATATAAAACCAGTAATATCTTATATAAGCTTATAATAATTATAATAAGCTTTTGTTCACATAAAATTTCACAAATAGTTTATCTAGTTTCGTATTACATAAATACATAGAGCCCTTTCATTTTCTTTCTTTGCCTTTTATGAATCTCCACCTATCTTTGATCAAATCTTTCATTTCCATTTTTTGTCCTCTTATGAATCTTCACATCTCTTTCTGCAATCCATAAAAGTAATGCTCTATTTCTATGGAGAACTTTTACCACTTTTCTGTTTCCCTTTCTTACTTACTTACTTTTCATAGACACCTTGTGTTTTTTAGGAACACTCTTGACCTAGACCTTCTGCTAGAGTGTTCAAGATATTATAACAATGTCTTTATTTATCATTTACCACAATTTATTAAAAAGTGTTCAACTGTTAATCCATTGTTACACTGATCACATATGGGTGGGATATTCTTTGTGAAAAGATAAGAGTATGTCAACTTGGTATGTCCTAGACATAGACCTGCAAGCACAATTTGTTCACACCTGTTAAGCAACAATGAATCCACTGGGAAACATTATTTTTGATCTTATTTAGTTTAGAATTAGTTTGAGACCTTTGCCACAAACACAAAACTTTATTTTTAAATTAAGCTTTTAAATAACTGGAAACACACTTGTCTACAGGCTCTGAATAATCACTTAAAATTGCCTGTCGTGCAGTTCTGTGAGCTTATTTGTTTCCTGTTATACCAATGTGTAAGGGTATCCACAAAAATTAAACTCTTTTCCATGTTGATGAGCTTGGGACAGCTGGTATTTTAGTAACTTTTTAAAAGGATGTTTCAGAAAAATATGTTTTATTGAGTTTAGAGAGCTAAGGGACACTGTTATGATCAGGGCTTTTGAGTAGCTTGGTAGCTATAGCATAGAGCTCAGCTGAATATGTGCTACATACTGGGGGTAGACAGAAAAGAAGATTGTTTTCTGATGAAACAATTGATGCCCCACTCTGTCTGCAGACTTAAATGCATCTATGTAGATTTTATAGTGGGTGGGGTACTTCTCTAATACTTAAATCAGGCAATTGTTTGTACTGGATTTACCAAAACATGCCAGAGATTTATCACAGATTGATAAATCAATCAGCCAAGGCTATTTAATATCCTAGGAGAAAACATCCAGAAAATTAGTGTTTTCCCACTGTAAATTGCAAATTTTGTAGAGCCAAAGAAAAACACTGTTTACTACTGTACCCTGGCAGCCCTCTCTTGCATTTACGCATTCCAAAATTATTATTGCATTATTTTTTTTTACTGTGTGTGCTGTTCTCAGGAAATCAACACAATTCAAAATTTTATTTTTTTATTTGTATTATTTGTTATAGATAAGATTCCTTGTGAAGATGGTAGATGCATTCCTAGCAGTTGGTGTTGTGATAGACATCTTGATCCAAACTGTACAGTAACTATCAGACCAAAATGTTGTCAAGGTCTTATAGTGCCAGAAAGTAAGTGAATATTTACTTAATATTATATTTGTACAAATTATAAAATTAATACAGTCATAAATAAAATATATAATTTAATAACAGACATGAAATCAAAAGGGTTTATCACTGATAGTATGTGATTGGTCTTTAAGAATATTACACATTCCATTTAATTATTAGTTATCCTGTGGATAGTAGTTTGATGGTCTACTAAATGTCTGTGTTTCTCCAAATAAAGTTTGGTAGTTGTCTTGTGTGACAGTGTGTTCTGTTTACCTGACTTTTTGCAGAAACCAAAGGGACAGTTCCTCTTGTGTTCAGTCAAACGAGTATTTGTTTTTCCATTGTACACTAAACCATTGTAGAGGTAATGAGAAAAACTCCTGGAGTGGACATAGGTTATGTTTGGATCTTTTATTTTTTTTACTGCGGAGCCAAAGATCTAGATAAGAGAAGGTGGTGCTCCGAAAGTGTCATCAGCCTTACAGCAGCCATCCCACTTTTGGAGTACCACATGTGTTTCGATATGTGCGATAGTCAATTGCGCATAAGTAGGAGAGGGCAGTTTTAGTTGGTATGCAGGATAACAGGAAGGCTTCCGTTTGCAGTACCTCCTTCTAGGGGGAAATGGCTTACACACCAGCTATCCCTAGGGATGGGTTAATCTGGTAAGGTTTCTGGAAATTTCCATCCTCAGAAAAGAAAAAAAAATCAGCTTGACAACATTTTTTGCTAAGCTCTTGCTGATTGGTTCAGCCACACTTTGCTGTTGCTAGTGATACTAGTAAATTTACTAATGTTTGTATTTTGAGAACGATTTCCGAAGTGGAAATTGAAACGTCAATAAACGTATTTTAACCTTTAAATGTGGCTTATTCCCATTTAAATAGTAATTAATTTAAAATGCCACAAGAAAATAGCTTCAGAACAATATTAAGTCTCATGTTAGTCTCTAAGTAAGTAGAAAATTTGGATTAGTGACTGTGATGTTTGTTAGAATCCAATACTACAGACACCTTACCCAAAACTGGGATCAAATATGATGAAAACAGAAATTTTTTGCGAGAAAGTGGAGTTAATATAGGTAAATTCAGAATAGGAAAGGAAAGCACAAAAGAAAGCTTTCTTCCATTTTAAATCTTTGGTAGGGAGTGTCTTAAGGAGTATGTCACTCACTTTCCAGAATCAAAAATGGAATATATACGGAACTTATATATGAAGGAGAAAAATTAACAGAAGAATTACTTGAGCTCATAACAATTATATGGGATTGGGAAGAAATGCCTACATATTGGAACAGATCACTCTTAATACCGGTTTACAAAAAAGAAAATAGTCAAGACTGCTCAAACTACAGGGGAATATTGCTGGATATGGTATAAAAATATTAGTGAAGAGTATTCAAAAAAATTTATTAAAAAATTTAAAAATACGGAGCAAATTAATTAACCTAGTTAATATGACAATCGGCAATGTAAGCATGAAGATCAAATACAACGGAAAACTGTCAGACAGTTCCTAGACAAAACAAAGTTTAAAGCAGGGGGATCCTCTGTGTACAATCCTGTTTAATTTGTGTCTAGAATTGGTGCTAAGAGATAGCAATTTAAACAGACCAGGGTCTTTAAAAACTAAGTGCTATCAGATATTGGCCTATGTGGATGATCTTGCGATTCTGGCTAGATATGCAGATGTATTGAGAGATGTATAGAAAAACTCAACCTGGTCATTAATGAACAGAAATCAAAGTACATGATATTTATAATACCTCAAACAAGATTAAGAGAACAGGTAATCTTGAAGATCAGCGAGAATGTAGACTACACTATAGAATTAGAACAAGTTCAGAATTTTACTTACCTGTGAACTAACATACATGAAAGCGGAAAGATAACTGTGAACTGGACGCAAAAATACATAAAGGAAATGTTAAAGCAGGAGTTTTACATAAAATTCTTGCATCTAAAAATGTGTCAAGACAAGCCAAAATACATATATACAAAACAGTTATGAGACTGGCAGTCTTCTATGCAAGCTAAACATGGGTGCTATACCAAACACACAAAGAAAAAATAAATGCATGGGAAAGGAAAATATTGAGAAGAGTTTTTGGAGGTATTAAAGAGGGGGAAGCATATATCAGAAGAGCCAATGCCGAGATCATGAGTCTGTTTATCAGAAGAACCTTCGATTTCAGAAGTAGTAAAAGTATCATTGAGATGGTTGGGACATTTATAAAGAATGAATAACAAAATATTAATAAATACAGAGATGGTAACAAAAGAAAAGTAGGTCAACCAAGAAAGAGGAAAGGTGAGAAATTGGGGAAAAAAAAAACTAAGGACTCAAGCTATGGACCTAAAAGGCGTTAGCACTATGGGGCTATGATGGTGATAATGTTGTTTCCAATAGAATTGAATGTGTGATGTGGTCATTTGGGGACTGTTATGGTAGAAGAAGATGGTCTGAAATAGTCGTGTGATGTATCAGAGTTTGTGGATGATGTTGTTGGAGATGGTGTGGGTTTCAGTAGGGGATGATTTGAACTGATGGTGACAAGAAGATCGGGGAACCGCTGAGAGTAATTCGGATTTTCTGCCATTAAGGAGGTATCTGTAGTTGTCTACTTGTCATGCGTAAAGTGGTGTCTGTAGGTATATTGTTGGTGGTGGTATCTTGTGTATGCATATGGTGAAGGTATGTAGATATACTGTCTGTGAAGTTATTTGAGGCTGAAAGTCTGTTTGTGAGGAAGTTTGCTTGTATGTTTATGTCTGTTTGACGTAATATGTGCATTCTACGTGTGAGAAGTTTTGGATGGACCGTCTGTTAGAAAACAACTATTTTTTTTGTTCTTTTGTTTTTTTTGGTTGGACGCCTTTTTCCGGTTGTCGGTGGTTGTCCTTCACTACTTGGGGTAGAGCACTGCTCAACACCGAGTGTTGACAGACTTTCTAGTCCTTCAGTGCTCTTAAAATACACTTCAGGTGTCGAAAGTATTTGTCAACCAGACTGGGTGCCCTGCGCGTTGTTTTCTTTTTACGAGTATCCTACGCTGTTCAATTGGCAGCGTTATGGCCTGTATCGAGCGTGTTAGGTACCTAGTCTTACGTTGAGTGTAACTTCTTCGAGCTGCCAAACTATATCTGTAGACCACGCCGACTGGCTGGCTTTACAGCTAAAACAGAGCTTGGAGCAACTGAGAGAGACTCCGCTGTTGCGATTGAACTGTAGTTTGACTGAAAATCCGATTCTATAAAACTACATACCTGCGTAGTAGTAGCAGGCGGAGTACCGAGTTCTAGCCATACAAAAATGAAATCTTTTATTTTCTATTCCCATGGTGAACTACATCTAACGGTTTAGGAAATTTAAGAAATTAGTAAGTTTAACTTCCCCAACAGTCCAAATGACAAACGTGTCATCCATATAACGGAAGTTCAAGTATGTTTATCATTTTTAGGTTATGAAGAATTAGAATATGGGTATCCCAGTATGAATAATAATCAACACAACGGCGCTCGATACTTGTTTATCTCAGTTTGTAAGTCTCTATTCATTTATTTCGTTATCAAATAAAAACTAAACTCAATTCGTTAAAAACATTGATAATACTGATTTAAATTTGATTCTAAATGCTTTTCAATTCACTCTAAGTTTGTAATTACTTTTAAGGTATTATTAGCATCCTTTTCTCTATCGTTTTACTGCTGCTCATAGTCTCCAAAGTAGTGATATTCGCCAAGAAGAGCGCTCTGCAACAACAACGGCACCACAATCTCTGCGAGAACATTGCGTTGCGCAACCAGACCAACGTCAACATAATCAGAGCCGATTTTGCACCGGCGGGAATCTACACAGTCCGCAACCATTCACGTACACCTCGTTCCAACATAATCATAGACACATCAGAAGTTAGCGATCCGCTCTTATTCACAGGAGCCCGCATTAACATAGACAACTTCAGAGGGTTCACCGATCAACCTCCGTCGTACGTTGATGTGTTAAGAAACAATAGGTTGATCAGTGAACCCCCGCCACCCTACACGAGCAGAGAGATACTTAATATTAATGAAGAAAGACAGGAGAGAAGATGATGTAGTATTTTAAGGTAGGTTGAGTTTTTTTGGCTAAGTTATGTACATTGGTAACATTACATAAATTTTCGTGCGACACAAAATACTAATAATAAATATGATAATTAAAGACTCTACTTAATAACCTAAACATATCCTCGTCAGGACCATTTTTACACAATGGAAGGATTGACAAATGACAGATGTCTGTGTGTGTGTGAAAGGATAATGGCACGGAATCAAGTCCATTTGCCACAGAAAGTTGTATACAGAACTTTTCTTATAATATGAATACAAAGTTGTGGGTTATGCTGCTTTAAATTTCTATTTTTACTTCTTTAATAAAATTTACTAGAAGTTCTAAGGTGTTTCTATTGGCAGTTAATAAAATGTGTGATAGATTTAATGGAAGAAAATATTTCATTTTAATTAGTTTACGAATTAAATCATCGGATTTTTTTAAATGTTTTTTGCAACCGAAGAATATATGTTGAGATCTCCGTAAGAGTTCTGATCACAACTACAGGCCTATGACTGTATAATGCCCAGCTTAGCAAGGTGTGATGGAAATCACCCATGATTTGTTTTAAATCTAAAAATACTTGCCGAAAAGAATTTTGACGTGGAATAGTTGAAAATATATGGGGGTGGAGATGGTAGGGTTGGATGTATTTTAAAATAAGTATTTTGTGAGTTCTCTACAACGTTTTCCCACTGTCGTTCCCATTTTAACAATATTTTATTTTTTATCAAATTAGAGATGTCACATATTGTACAAATATTAAAATGAACTCCGTTTTGTACTTCCTCCTTGGCCAAACTATCAGCTTTTTCATTACCTAGTATACCTATATGACCTTTGACCCATACAAATGTTATATTTAATTCTGCTATCAATTTTTTTAAATTGCATAATATAGGACATTTCATTCTTTCAAATTGAATGCTTTTTATTGACTCCAAGGCTGACTTAGAATCAGTTAGTATTACCCCCTCTTGTAAATTATTTGATATTAACCAAGTAATGCCCTTCAAAATTGCTATAAGTTCAGCAGTATATATGTTGCATATTGATGGTAATTTAAACATAAATGATTGTTTTGTATTTTGAATAAAAACTCCACAACCAACTCCGTGTTTTGTTTTAGATCCATCTGTATATATAAATATCTTATTGACTAATCCATCCAATATAGATTTGAAAAGGGTATTGTTTATATGATCATATTCTGTATAATGGGGTATTATAACACTGTGTGGTTTTATATTAGTGATCTAAAGGATACATAAGCAATTTTTTATTTTTACTAAAAGAAATGTGATAAGCATTAGTCTCAACAAAAGCTTCTGCAAGTGGGGGAGAATTTTTTAGTTTCCAATAGCGGTTTGTTAGGTCTTCTTTTGCAATATCACTTAATTTGTTGATCATGTTTGACTTAAGGGATTTTAGTTTTAAAAGATATTTTTGTGATAACAGTTGCCGACGTAAGTCCAAAGGTAACTCATTACATTCTGCCAGTATTGCTTTCACCGGTATACATCAGATGTCTGTATCTTTAAAAGTTGATCTCTTTGGATTAAAGATCCATCTGTTTCAATATTTTCGCAAAATTTAATGAATATTGATAAACATAAGGGTGAACTCTTTAGAGTGGCCAACACTGTAGGAAAACAAAGACTGAGAAAGAAGTGTTTTGCAAAGGAAATTGGGTATTCCGTTTTATTCGCAATCTACAAACATTCATTTTACTTTTAAGAACATACAACTAAATTTAAAATTTCTCTAAATTAAACTTACACAAATTATTTTTCGTCTTTTTTGTCCAAGTCTTTTTTGTTAAGTGGAGTTTCTGGTCATTGAAAAGAGTATGTAATGTTACCAATATTCATTAATTCATTAATGTCAAAAGAACAAACCACATATTCATGAATAAGCTATGTGATTAAATATATAAATCATTTTGTATGGATTCGGTCAAGGTACTTATTTTAAGAAAACTTTTAACAAATATAACGCTAGAAATGTAGTGTTATTATTTAAATTATTTAACTAGAAAGGAAGAATAACATTATTACAGACTATTTTAATCATTTTTAACCATATTAAAAAAATATAACACATTTTTACAGTTCAGTACATGAAATGTGCCGAAAAGTTTCACAGATCGTAAATAGATCGATCGTGGTCGGTCGACCACGATCACCAAATGCAATACAAAAGTTTTGTAATGTACGCGCAACCAGATATATCACCAGCCACGTTCGAAGTTGGTGATCTGTATTTTATTATTCATCACTTTGGTCACCTCTAATACAATCGCGAAAAGTTACGAGGGCGGTCCAATAAGTACTTAGCCTACAAAAGAAAAACGAAAATGTTGGAAAAATGGCGATTTATTTCTCAACTTAGTCTCTCTTTAGCTCGATACATAGTCTCTCTTTAGCTCGATACACTTAACTCATCGATGCTTCAACTTCTTTCACTCGTCTGAGAAATATGTTTTGGCGAGGTCTGTAAGTAGGTTTTCGTGGCGCAGATGACCTCCCCATTCAACTCAAATTACTTTTGAGGTCATCACCTTTCCGTCCGATAGAACAGTCTTCGTCTTCTTCGGAGCAATTTCACAGAGCGAGGTTCACTGTTTTGACTCTTTCTTGGTGTGTGCCAGCGTATCCATATTTCGTACGATCACGAAACGACGCAGAAAGTCCTTCGAATTACTCTTTAGCAGCGTCAAACACTGCTCTGAAGTGGTCTTACGGTTGCGCTTGTTGTCCGGAGTGAGCAAGCGCGGCATCCATCGCGCCGATAGCTTTTTCATGTCCAACATTTTTGACGGTCGCCATTCAAGGAGAAGAGTCATCGTACACAGCATCCAAGCCTGAGTTTAGGAAAGTTTAACTGTTACCTGCTAACCTAAAATTATTTATTGTAATTAACAGAAATGTCTGACTGACCGAGTAAGGAGGCCCTCAGAAGAATGAATAAGAACCGAGAGGTACTGACCACCATCAAATCTCGAAAGTTTCAGTTCTTCGGACATATTATGCGAAATAAATCCAGATATGCTCTCCTTCAAGCCATCTTGCAAGGAAAAATATTTGGAAAACGAGGTCCAGGAAGAAGTAATCTTGGTTAAAGAACCTCAGAATCTGGTTCAATACAACATCTGTGCAGCTTTTCCGCGCTGCTGTAGATAAGATAAAGGTTGCCATGATGATCGCCAACATTCGTAACGGATAGGCACATCAAGAAGAAGAAGAACACAAATGTCAATAATAATCATACTAGCGGACCAACTCGACATCGAGTTTTTTAAATGAAATTTTTATTTTCAAACCAAACCGGAAGTCGACCTCAAAACCGGAATGCAATTTTTAGTTCATCAAATGTCGACATGGATATCATTTAGCAGTTAATTTTGCATGCTGATCACGAATCCGGTGTCAGATTTGCTCTATCTTGACGTTTTATGCGCGTTTCGGGTCACTTCCGGTGTCGGATCGCAACCGGAAGTACATATTTGGATTTGTCTCGACGAGACCTTTCGATCCATATATACATTGTGGGGTCTAAAACTTAAAGTAAATTTTAACTTCCGGTCATCTCAAAACCGGAAGTGAATTTTTGTACCAAAAGTATATCTTGACAATCTCATACCTAATACTAATAATATTCCGAAAAAATATTTTAATTATCTAATATGGTTTTTGAGTAAAGTGGTGGACAAGAAAAGGGCTTAGCGTTTTAGTATATAAGATTCCTATATTAACGTGATCCATATTATAAATAGGTATTTCTTCAATACAAGTAGCTTTGTCGTAACTTCTTATGAAATTTTTCGTACGCCATTGGAAGACCTACAATAGCGCTGAAACGTCACTCTTACTTCTAAGAATTTACTAGCTACAAATTTGATTCTCGATTATACGCGATAGTAAATTTCTCTTGTGTTAGTGGCGTCATCGGCCGGTTAGGCTAAGAACTTCTCGGACCGCCGTCGTACATTTCATAATTACAATTACAATTGTTGTATTGAGATAAGCCGTCGGTTAGTTACGTTATCAATATGCAAAAAGAACGATTGCTATCCATACTAATTATTGTAATAGATATATTTTTTATCGGTTATCATTATCTTCACTTTCTCATAAATCATGAATTTCCTCATCCATATTCGTTTGTTTTAAATCCGACATCAAAATCAGCTTGTCTACTATTTGGGCCAAGCAGGCCACGTATATCTGACATCATCTACAATGATTTGTGCTTCTTTCTAAAGATAACAAGCCGACGACAACTCATACTGAAATAAAATAAGGAATAACACATATTCTTTTGCTCTTCTTTCTATACCTAGAAATGCTAGTTTATTTAATGTACAATAATCTGTTAAAATCATAGTCTGTACTCATTGACTGTCTAGCTTTACTTTGGTTATATTAATTGGTACTTTTATGATCAAATAAAGATCTCATATTTGTCAAAAACCTCGAAATATTATAACTATCTCTTTTCTGAATCTTGTTATCAGTGGACATAAGAATATTAAGTCCATAATTCTCTTTAGTTTTGAAATTTTCAGGTGGGTACAGTCCTCGTTGAGATAATAGAATTTATACCATAATTTAGATAATTGTAGATTATATTCGCTGATGACTTTACGGTGATAGATGATTTATTTTTCATTATCATTTCTAGTTTCTATTTGACCCTTTATTATGTAAACTATCAAAAAAACAAAATTTTTGGAATTCCTGTGATGTAATTCCAAAAATTTTGTCAAAAACACATTGTTTTTTTTTGATAGTTTACATAATAAAAAGTCAAATAGAAACTAGAAATGATAGTGAAAAATAAATCATATATCACCCTAAAGGCACGAGCTCATATAATCTGATATTATCTTTATTATGGGATAAATTCTATTTTATTTCAACAAGAAAAATTTCAGTATTCATCTGAACATTTCAAAACTATCTTCATTAGTTTAAATTATAGTAATTCCAAATAACATTCTTATTTACTCTGCTATAGTATTCATTGTATGGTTACGTTGCGATGATACTTAAATATCTTTTGCAATATTCGTGCGGTTACTTTTAGCGAACGCCCAGTGTTGCCAAGATGTCACTTTTTAGATGCAGTCTCGTACGAAACCATAGTTTTAGGTTAATTTCCTACAGTAATATTTGAAAGGTATTAAATTGTGTAACTTTAAATTAAAAATCTCAGTATTATGATATTAGAAAGCTTGTTAAGTGGAAACACGTTTAGAACGTTTTTTTTGCGAATATTTTGCTTGTAGAACTAATGCGTAAGTCCGCTTCGATCTCAGAGATTATCTTGCAGAATTAATTGATGTATTACATCGGTTTGTTATGCCACAACAACCGATTTTGGAATACCTTCACGAAATTCGTCCTGGAACGAACTATGATCGGTATTTCATTAGGAAAATTAGCTCAAGTAACTCTTTTGTTACTTGAGCTAATTGAAACGCCAATATACTTACTTTAACCTTTAATTGTGACTTATTCCCATTTAAATAGTAATTAACTCTTTTGTGTTGTAATTAAGAGTAAAATGGAATAGTTTTGACAATGCTGCAGTAAGAAAAATATGATACTCAGGTTACACGTTTTTCCACTTAACAGTTACTCAGTCAAATACAGTGTTTCTTGATATTCTCTTAATATATGTTAATCCTGGTCTCTTTGTAGAGACTTCCTACCTTCCTATTAACTTTAATATATTGACACAACATATTGCCAACTATAAACAAGGACGTATAAAAATCAGCTCAAAATATAACCTCTCTGACGATCAATGTTCGATTTGTTTTACTATTAATAACATTAAAAACATTATATGGAATATTTTTGGCCTCTAAATTAAAAAGCTCATAATTTAATTGGAATCTAGAATCTAGAATCGTTGATTTTTATGTACCATAGCACTCAGAGCTAGTTTTAAAAACGTTCAACATTTTATTCAAATATTCCTGTACATTAGATTCCTTTTCAGATTACTTTGGAAACCCTCTCATATATAATCTTAGGCATGCACCGATCATTTGTTTATGTTTGGACAATATGTGTTGTGAATATAAATAGATTTATATTTTTTGAGGCAGCTTGACCATTGGTCGCAATAAAAATGCTCTACCTTGTTGATAAAAACCCTGGGACCATGTTACCAGATCTGATAAATGGTATTCAGCTTTGGTGATAGTAGTATGTTAGTATTAGATATAATAAGTAAGTCAGTATTGTCGGACCGATCCATATAAAATATAAAACTTTCAACTGAATATAATAATTGTACTTTTTTATTTTGCAAGGATGTAGCATCCACCGATGGCAGTTTCTAAATAATATTTTAAGTCACTTGTTGTATACAAGTTGTACACTCATTTGATGTTAAAAATATTTTAAATTGATGTTTTCGCAATGTTGTTAAGTTTTACAACATATCCTTCAAGTTTGTAAATATTTATAACAATTACGTTGGATGATGTAATGTCAAATGGGTTTTAGATATTGTTTCACTATTATTTGAAATATTGACACAATAAAAAAGTGGGCTCACCCGCGACATGTGGCAAAGTGAGAATCATACCCGTAGATCATTGAGCCGCCATACATCGTACAGAAAAAATACTTACTTTTTTAGTATTTTACTTTTTTAGGTTAGTAACCTAAGTGTTTTTTAGATTATCTTGGGAACCTCTCACTAGTTAGTAGTTTGGGCATTAAAAATGATACGCTCAGATTGATCCCCTAATTGAGAGCGTTGATTTGACACATGTATTCACACTGAGTGACGAATGTGTTTATTTTAGTACAGGTATAGCATGATATGGAGATTCGTTACGCTAAGAGTTAATATCATCGTCAGTGTATTGCGCAATCATATTGTTGGGCCTTAATATATAGTCTTAACATTCAAAGCAAGCCAAAGAAAGGTTAAAAGTATTTTCAAACCATCTACTGTACTATCGGCTAGAGCGATCTAATATTTACTTGCGCTTCCACAATATATTTACTTTAAGCTAATAGTAAAAATTGAAATTATTAAAAAAAAAAAAACGATTACCAAGCTTATTCATGTAAACAAAAAACCAAAACTTCGTTTATAAAACTATATCTGAATCAGTTAGGTACGCACATCAACGAATAACACTTTTCGACTCCATTTTATAGGCTAAGTAGTGAATGCGCACATTACTCAGGGCGGATGAGTATTCATCCCCCATTCTAAATGTATGTGTTGATAGGTTGGTACAGTATGTCGGAGGAAGAACCTTTTTTGATGCTAGATAGGCCTTTATTCTCTTTTCAAAAAGAGAAAAAGAATTAAAACAATTAAAAAATTAAATCGGTAAGAAATCGCTAAACCTGGGAATGGTGGACCGAGACTCCATTGTCGCCAAAGCTTTAGAGGCACAATGCACATAATTCTTATAAGATAATTAAAAATTCTGCCTGTTTAGATTTTTAAAAATAATCAGATTAAGCACTTTCTCGTCATTTTCGTCATTCATATGCATTTGGAGCTATTTCTCCCCTTCTTATACATTAAGACGCACACAGTGAAACCAGAACTCTTGAAGGGAAATGTTTAAAATGGTAAAAACATTTACGAGGTTCGAAACTAGCGATTCAATTAAGTTTAAAGTAATGTTATTTGAAAGAAAAGACAGTTAATGTTGTGGAATTCAACTTTTAGATTTCCCATGTTTTTCATACACCTTTTTCATCGTCTATTTGGCTTTGCAATTTATAGAAGGCACAGATTAAAGCAAAAATCTGAATTTTGGTTTCGTCAACGAAGAAATCTTCGCATTTCTACTTTGGTGATTTATTCTCAGATGTCGCTATATCGTCCATATTGAAGCCATTTTATTATTGCTTCTTTTGACGGAAAATATTTGATTTCACTTTTAGAGCTTCTGTACCAGTCGCTCTGATGAATCCGTACACGCTCTGTGCGTGTCAGATTCCTCAAACCGTATTAGGAGGACAAATGATCGATGCATGTCTACAAAATGAGTTAGTTTTGTATGATTCAAGTTAGAAGCACACGAAGAAAGCTAATATGGTAGTAAGATAGCAGATGATGATGAGAAGGTAGTAAGCTGTATATTCCCCATAAAAAAGGAAAATTTTTGAAAAACAAATGACTTACGTTTGTTGACGTTAGACCAGAAATACTCCAGGTCAAAGAGAACTTAGCAGGTGATAAAATTTATCACTTCCGTTTACCGGTCGCTGTGGAATTTCCATTGTTAAAGCCTAAATCCATTGTAAATGTCTCAAATATGAGGCTTTTGAAGTATACCTAAAAAACGCTGAATTTAAACTTTCACATTACTTGTACGATTCTTAGTAAATCGATGTTTTCCGTTTTCCCCCCCTACGAGGGGGGTTTAGGGGGAAGCCCGGGACAGGAATCCATTTTTTGCATCTTTTGGGGTACCAAAATGACATTCTCAGCAAAATTCAGCTTGTTCGTATGATTTTCGGTGGTTCGGTGGTATTTTCGTCTCTGACGACTGGATTATAAGAATCAAAGTTAAATATGATTAGGCGAATGAAACCATAGGTTTCGCAGTCAATATCCCAACCACACACACGTATGCACACACAAACAAGCAAATAATAAAGAAAAAATAAAAGTATTTACAAAAAAAAGGCAATGGTGCATTTTTGTAAGATAATATTGATAAGACTTACCCAAGATGAAAGTTCTCGAAGAATTAAAATGGAAAGTAAAATATTTTAAGCATTTTAATCCCACAGAACAGTGGGATATGTCTTTTTGACAAGCTGTTAACAATTCTACCAAATATCCTTCAAGTGTTATTTTTTTTGTCATACCGTCTCCTCTACTAATGTGTTCAAAGTATCGCAGTATACTTTGATAGTTGTGACGAGTTTATTGGTAACGTTAAGTTGTAATACTATTGAGTTATTGGTACGGTGTTTCCATACGATACCATGGTATCCATCATTCTACGGTAGACCCAGATTTCAAAAGACATCATGCGTTTAGATTTAGAATCAGATTTTTTATTAGTCCACCAAATAATAGTGAAATAATATTGACGCGTGATCTTAAGCTCTTGCCTAGATTGCAAATAATTAAACATATCTTAATTAATATCAGTTTTTTCTACAATTTATTGTTATACGTACTAAAAAAGTGTATTATTTTAGACTGATTAGGAACATATCTTTGGAAAAACAGACTCTTATCTTGTTTAATTATCAGTGCAAATGTGAAATATTTTTCAAATGCTGTTCATATATTTTTTAGTCAAATTTCTTAACAAATTTTATATACTTCAGCAATAAATATGCTCAAATTTTTCATTATATAGAAGGGCGGTTTCGAAAGTGTATTGAGTGCAGTTCATTATCATCTCAGCTCTATGGACCGACGACAAACAAGTTAATACAACCTTCAAGGAATGACTGCTCCCTTTTTTTAACGGGAGTCGGAAGTGGAAGTTCTAGTGACGTTAGTTTCTTGGGAATGGCGTGAGTTGCTGGGAAGAAGAGGAAGAGAAAATAGGAATATATAGGTTAGCCATACTTATTGCTCAGAGAAACGACTGGAAGTTCGATCAGGAAGTTTGTTGCCTGTTAAGTTGAGAAGCTTAGCTGGCGATAATAACACTTTTTGCTTGGGAAGTCTGGTGAGTACTTACCCTCGGCGATGGCAAGGAATTTTAAGAATCTCTTTTGCTCGGGTGTTGGAGCTAACAATGGTTCTTAGAACGTATCTCTTATTGAATGTTGATAAGTTGGTGGATATATGCTGGCGGGAAGTTATAAGAAGTCATTCTCCTCAGGATTTTTCTTTCGGTGGCCATTAGGGTGTTCAGTTGGCGTTTGTTGAGTACCCCGTAGAGGCAGAATACGAGATACCGAGGATATCAGTTAAATTATAACGAAGAAAGTCACGGTGAAATTAGATCCAGAATTGAGCAGGCCAGAGCCGCTTTTAGTAGGATGCCCAAAGTATTATCCGTCTACTTCGCTGCTACGTATTCTCGGGCTTACTTTATGGTGTCGAGTCTTGACTGTAAATAAAAGTGATCTAAATCGCTTTGAAGCTTTCGAAATGTGGTGCTATAGAAGAATTTTAAAAGAAGAGAAAGCTGGAGTACTTCATACATATAATGAGGGTTACAAAATAGGCAAGGGAAAATAGCAGGCACACGTAGTTCAGGATCAGTATCTGATGAGAGGACATAAATACGCATTACTTCAAAATATAATGCAAGGAAAACAGAACCCAGGCCGTAGAAGAATGTCATGGTTGCGTAATTTGAGAGAGTGGTTTGGCTGTACCACTAATGAACTCTTTAGGTCAGCTGTAAACAAGGTCAGGATAGCCTTGATGATTTCCAATCTCCGATAGGAGTGGCACAAGAAGAAGAAGAAGTAGTTCAGGACGAAGAAAGACTTTATGGTTGAAGAACTTGTCAGATTGCTATAGTCTTAATACAAGCATGCCATTTGGAGTGGCAGTTAATAAATTTAAGATAGCTGTGATGATAACTAACGCTCTGAAAGGACTTGATACATGAAGAAGAAGCAGGAGCGGGCTCTGTACTCGGCAATTGGCCTGATGTATGTTTTGTAGGAGTGCAGAAGAGTACGCGGGTGTGTACCTCCTACCCTATAGGACTGTTGGGAGATTATCTTTTAGTTATTGCATTTTTTGTTAAATTAACTGAAAGAATAGTACAACAAAATGGCTATTTTGACAAAAACGAAATCCAAATATTTAATGACAAAACTGTTGTTTTCATGTCGTTGCAATTTATTGAAAAATTTTGGTGTTTGTGATAATCAATAAACAGAAGGATATAATATAGGAAGATATTTGCAAATATAAAAATATATTTATTCTGTTCTACTCCAGTAGACAAAAATTATTAAATAAAACATTTTTTAAACAAAATTGACTACATATTGTATCCATACAAAAATAAACAGATAATTTGAATGGAAAATAATTGAAGAAGCTATAAAATAATCATGCCTCAAGTGATTAGGCCACGTAAACAAGGGAAGAAAGAAGGAATGGTTTGGAGCCGATTGTAAGCAAAGCCCAAAGAAAAAACAAAGCAAGACAAAAATATCTGAACACAAGCGAAGAAAATAAAAATTAATATGAACTTGAGAAGAGGAACACAAAGAATCGGAACACAAGAACTTGAAGACTACCACATCAATAAAATATAAGCAATTTTTACTAAGAGGTGAAAAGGACCTTTGAACAGTACCCACGAATTCAGAAACACTATAGGGACAACGGAGGTCACCTAATAGGACATGAGAAGGGGAAATTATATAGATGATAAGATCATTTCACAGAGTTGTTTAACGAAGCACCGAATATAATTAACGAGGAACAACAGGAAGGGATATTGGAAGGCGACGACCCAACGGATACAGTAGCGCCAACTACTGTAGAAGAAATAAGAGAAGCCGTAAAAAGTGTGAAAGACAATGAAAGTGCAGGTAGCAATGGCATCGAACAAATGAGTCGATAGAGTCAAATAACCAAGTTTTTTTAGTTTCTTCTTTCGATTTCATTTCTATAATGCGACAATAAAGCGCGAAATGCAACTTGTCGAAAGTCAAACCTCAAATATGCGTATTATTGCCACCGCGCTCGATTAGTAAAATACTGACATTAGCTATGTAACGTGAACTGCAGTAACTGATGTAATGTGGCGACCGTAGCTCAGCAGCTAGTATATTGACCACCCTTCAGCAGTTGGTCATTGAGCAGCCGTCACTGTACTTCGTAGGGTACTTAAAGTCTTCAGTCTCCTGGGCTAGCGTGCATCGACAGCGGATTATTCATTTAGAGATGATGATGATCATTCAACTGCTAAATTTATTGTGTGGTTTCACGTTTTGTAAGGAAAATATATTTAAACTTTTAATATGTTTAACGATTGTTTTAATAGATTTGTTCTTTAGAAACGTTAACACGTCGAAACGTCAAAACAACGTTAAAAATGTTTCACATTTGCTAGAATTTTTATTACCCAGCATAAGGGATGATTTTTGCAGTATAAAATTTTAGAGATTACATTGTTTAAGGAAGGATAATATGATCAGACTGTATTATTGTTGGTATACGTAGTACAAACAAATTAATAATGAATCTATTTTAATAAAATTTGAATCTTTTAAATTTTCGTTTTATTTATACCTAGTCAAACCTCATTTGACTGTTTGTGGTCTAAGTATTTTCTGTAAGTATATGTATGTAAGTTCTGAAGCATATGGAAATCCTGCAAAATTAAATAAAATAAAAAAACTAATTTGTCTGGAATCTGAGTGATGACATTGGTGGTTGGAGTAAAGCACTGCTTTAGAGAATGAATATACTTAAGAGCGTAGGCGTAAAATTTCGGGCCAATGCTTTTTAAATGCATTCATTTTTTTCGAATCCTGAGAAAACTAATAAGTATTTTTGAAAAATTTAAACAGAATGAAAGACTACATTACTACTGAGGGCCGAAAGTCCCTGAAAACTTCTATAATGTTTATTTTAATAAGTTACAGGGGTGAAAAAGAAGAGAAAATTTAGTGTGATTTTTAATTTCAAATATCTCATTCAAAAACACTTTTTGTTTATTCTAAGGGACTTTTGGCCCTCGGTAATAATGTAATCTTTTATTCTGCGTTAAATTTTTTTTAAAATATTTGTTAGTTTTCTCAGGATTCGAAAAAAAATGAATGCATTTAAAAAGCATTTTCCCGAAATTTTGCGCTTACGCTCTTAATTTACTTATCATACAGCATAATACCTAATATGGTACGATACGATAAATTACTTAGACAGATTTAGAAATGGTATTTATGGTGTTAAGACATATCTAGGTACTGAAGTTGCCTCGGACCAGAGGTAAAAGACTCTGGCTTGGTAAACATACTTAAGCAAAAATCCTCGAAGACACCCCAACATCTCCAAGGGAAATATGAGAGTTATTTAGAAAAAGCTCGCTGATGAAATATCCCAAAGTGAAGATCTGCACTCAATTTCTATGAAATCTCTCAGTATCAAAACTCATATTACGATAAAAACACAATTTCGCAAGTAGAAACACCAGTAGAATATACGAACGGGTGACGCCACCAAACTGGTGGAGGAACCAAACCTATGGTTTGATGGACACCAATGAGATATGCTCCCAGTGGCGGCTGGTGGTAAAATTTTGGGTAGGCCAAGCCAGCAAATTACATAGCTATGGTCACGGGGTCATGACCCCCCCCCCCAACTAATTTTTTAATGATTTCTCTGTTCATTTTAACTTCTGCGTTGTATCTAATTTTTGCGATTTTTGATTTTTCATCTAGCAAATCGTGAACAGAAAACGCCCTCTTCTGTACATCCTTAACGGACAGCAAATTACTTAAATGTTCCTTGCAACTGGAATGTTTTTTTAAGGAGGCAGACATATTTTTTAAATCAAAGTATCCTTCACAATTCTATAGATATTTCTTATTAGAAAATAACAAACACGGCCAACAATATAGTCTGTTTTTCGTAATACTTCCAGACAACCATTTGTAGATATACCAAGAGCAATTAAAAGTACGCACCTTTTTCCCATCTTTTTGGTCAATTCGCAATGTTGGAGTAGGTTTTTCATTCATAATAAAAATTTTTTCTATCAATTTCAGTTCTTCTAGATAATGGCGATTCCAATAGTGAAACAACAATGTCCAAACACTCACTATCAACATTACTATTACTGCAACCTGGTAAAGCGTCATAAAAACTCATTTTTATGTATCAATTATAAAACAATCTCACATATATAAGTTGCATACAATCAGGCGATATAGAAATCACGCAAATGTGATTTTTTTTCTTGGAATTTTACGAATTTTTTAAAATTTATTTGGACAACCGTGCACTTGTTTGCAATTGTGTTGTTTGTTTAAAAATATGTTACAATTATAGATTATGTTACATATTTTTTTATCATAATTTAAAAGAAAATTTATATTACAATTTGATAATTACGTTACAAGTGACAACGATGGTCATCGTAGGCCCGATCGTCTGGTGCCTAAACAGCAAGCATAAACACGACAATATAAATCGTTGTACGGCAAGCTGCTTAACTTCAAACGCTTTTTGTACGGGGATCTTATGTGAGCTGGGTCGGCAGTTCCGATCGGGCCTATTAATGATATTTAAAATGCCTGAATACGATTCGATGCTTACTGTGGTAATATAACAACTTAGTTGTTTTAACGGACGCTAATGTATTGAGTGATTTAGTACATTTAAAAGTTATTTACCTGCATTAACATAATTTTTAAATATATGTTTTTCAATTTTAAAGCTCTTAAAATTATTGGGTAGGCCCGGCCTATCCTGCCTACCCACAAAAGCCGCCACTGTATGCTCCTAATTATTACGTTTGTTCTGAGTGGTGTCGCCACTGGTTGCGCTACCGTGGTGTCCTAGTGGGATATAGCTCTAAGAGTTCGGGATGTCATTCCTGTCAGAATCATGATTTTGAAGTAGACTGCTTTCAATTTGAATACAAGAAATTATTAGATATATGGGATATCTTCTTCTATATTAGTGTGTGTTTAAAATAACTACAATAGATATTAATTAGCTTTTATTTTAATTCTCTGCGCATAAAATTTATGTAGTAGTACTTTACAAATATATCTAGTAATTAAAAAGTATGGTGGCTATAAACACCCAAACACCAGACCAGAATCACATCTATAAGAAAATATTAATACCAAGTCAGTTCTCGAGCAGCTACCCTCATATGGGATAGATCTTTGTGGCGGATCACGTACTCCACCCAGTATACGGCGTAATCAATGGGCTTTATGGGACGGTCTCGTACATATTCCGATCGTTTCTGCATATAACTGCAAAAAAAAGTTATCGGAATTAAAGTGTACTCGGGGCTCAAAAAATGGCTGTTTTTTTAAATTTTAACAATTGATGTTTCGATTTCCACTTCAGAAATCGTTCTCAAAATATCGTATTTTGAAGAAGTAAAAATTTAAACATCAAATAAACTTATTTTAAAGTAAAATTGTATACTCAGAAGAGTAATAAAAAATTATAAATATAGCTAGCAAGCTTAGTTTACAGAGTTAGTCAGTTCAATGAAAAATGAACATGCAGCATTAAGTAAACTATCATTCCATTTAGAAAAACGTACGGTGGAGCAACAAGATTTAATTTCTTTATTAAAAGATAAATATAATAAAAATTTGGCCATACCCATACTAACGTCATCTAGCGAAAAATCTGTAAATAAAGCAGGCCCGAGCAATTAAGGTTTTACCAGTTAAGAGCCCATTAAATTGTTATTAAACAAGAACACAAGTCGACCTTATTCATACATGAGTGATAAACAAAAAGAAAATAAAAACAATCTAAAAACAGAACTTCTAAAAGCAATAACCGACAACAACTATGATTGCCACACCAACGGAATCCCTGCGTACTGGCCGAGAGACCCCAGAAAACTTCCAGATCTGCTGGACTACTACATAAGCAAAGGAGTGTCCAGAAACAACTGCCTAATAGAATCCAGCTATGATCTCTCATCGGATCATACACCGGTTATTATGAGCCTGAGTACCACAGTTATAAACAGCCCACCACCTCCTCGACTCACGTCAAAAAACACCAACTGGGCAGATTTTCAATTCTACCTAGAAGAAAACACCAATCTTAATCTACGGATCAAATCTACACATGACATAGATACAGCAGCTCAATACTTCACCACACTTGTGCAAAAAGCGACATGGCAATCTACACCACGAACAGAATGCAAACCAACACATACCACAAATGTTCCCCTGCACATTCGCCAACTCATTTCTGAAAAACGTCGTGCGAGGAGAACCTGGCAAAGATCTAGAAACAACATAGATCTACATATATTTAATAGACTACGTAGGCAACGCGGAGTAGCCATCAAAGCCGCAAATAACGAAACCTTCGAACATTACATTACAAACCTTACAGCAAATGACCAGACGTTATGGAAGGCGACTAAAAAGCTTAAGAAACCATACACAACTATTCCTCCCATCCGTAAACCAAATGGCGAATGGGCCTGTTCCAACAAAGAAAAAGCGGAAGTCTTTGCTGAACATCTTACAAACGTATTTCAAACAGAGCCAGCAGACCCTGATGAAGAAGTGGAAGAACTAATTAGCGCTCCTCCCAATTAAAAGTTTTTACTCCTATAGAAGTCAGGAAAGAAATAAACAAACAACTCACGAAAGGCCCCAGGTTATGATTTAATCTCGGCACAAGTACTAAAACAATTTCCTCGCAAGACCATTCTTTTGCTAACAGTTATATTTAACCGCATGCAAAGCTTATACTTTCCAAAAATATGGAAATTTGCTGAAGTCATTATGACCCACAAGCCAGGAAAAGAGCCCAATGAAGTAACATCTTATCGACCCATCAGCCTACTCCCAACCGTAAGCAAAGTTTTTGAAAGATTGCTGCTACAAAAGATATACGCAGATCATGAATTCCTACCATTACTTCCAAAACATCAGTTTGGTTTTCGGAAAAATCACTCCACTACCCAACAAGTTCATAGAATCATAAATGAAATATCAAAAAGTCTTGAAGAAAAGAAATACCGCAACGCTGTATTTCTAGACATCTCACTGTTATATATGAGTCCGGCAGCGGAATAAGAGACACTGTGGAAAAGACTAGGGGTCGATACATGGTACAATGAATACACATTCATGTATCCATAATGTATGTTTGTAACCACTGTATCTTTTAATAAATAGTTTTGTACAATAGTCGGTGCCTCATTAAATACATAACATATTTGGCGACGAGTCACAGAAAGAATCCACGCAAAAGTCGAAAAATGTCGTTAATTGGATACATTGAGCAGTTCAATCCTGCGAAAAGTGATATCACCTCTTATATAGAGAGATTTGAGCAGTTGTTTATATGTAATGTAGTGGAAAAAGACAAGGAAGTTCCATTATTGATTTCTTTAATTGGCGGAGAGACTTACAGTGTCTTATTAAGAGAGACTTATTAGCACCAGAGGTACCAAGTTCAAAAACATTTGAGGAGTTAAAAAGAGTTCTGACTGAACATTATAGTCCAAAGCGGTTAGTTATCGCTGAAAGGTATACATTTTACAATACAAATCAAGAGCCTCAGGAGGATATTAAAAGTTTTGTGTCAAAACTGAAAAGTGTTGCTCAATATTGTAAATTTGGGCAATTTTTGAAAGAATGTCGTCAAATAAGACGTAAACTTCTGGCAGAAGACAACATTTCCTTTGAAAGAGCTTATGAGATAGCCTTGTCAATAGAACTTACAGAAGGTCAAGTTAGAAGGATGGAACAGGAAAATGTAGCGGCAATAGAAGGAAAGTGAGTGATGAATCTTTGAAACCATACTTTAAACGTAGAAATGAATTGTCAATTGAACAAAATTGTATCCTAGTGGGAAATAGAGTAGTTATTCCAAATCAATTACAAGATAAGGTTTTAGACTTATTTCACGAACAACATAATGGTATTGTTCGTACTGAAATGTTGGTACGTTCATATTGTTGGTGGCCAAATGTGAATGAACATATTGAAAAATTCATATCATGTTGTAATGTATGTCAACAATGTCAAAATTTCACAAATTCAAGCAAGGAATTATGTCCATGGCCGTCTGCACCACACAACTTTTACAGAGTATATATAGATTTCTTTGTTAAATTTAAGTACACATTTTTAATTTTAATCGATCAGAAATCAAAATGGTTAGATGTAAAATTAATGTCAAATGGTACAGAGGCATCAGAAACTATATCAAAATTAAGAGATATGTTTACTGTAATTGGTCTTCCTGTCGAATTAGTCTCAGACAATGGACCTCCTTTCAATTCCAGTGAATTTGTGGCATTTTCTCAAGCAAATGGAATTAAACCATTGAAGACACCTCCATATCACCCTCAAAGTAATGGTGCTGCGGAGCGTAGTGTTCAAATAGTAAAGAAAAATTTGGAAAAAGCCCTGTTGACTATTAAGAGAGAGGAGATTAATTCTCTTACAGAACAACTCCTACAACAGCTACAGGGATTTCTCCAAGTGAAAGTATTTTTAAAGTGCGTCCTAGAACTAGATTTAATATGTCCTTATTATATTCTTGTCATAATAGTAAGCATGCATCTATCCCAATTAAAAATGGGCATACATGGTATAAAGTAAATGAAAGTGTCTATATTAAAAACAAACAAACAAAATTATGGCAGAAAGGAAAGATTATGAAAATTTTAAGTTACTGTACTTATCTAGTATGTAGTAATGGTGTAATAAAATTTACACACGCAAATGATATGAGAAAAGACAGAGGTGAAGATAGAATCCCAGATTCTAACGAAGCTCAAGCAGAACCTCCTATAGTGAGTGATGATGTGCCAGTGTTACGTGACAGTGTTACAATTGAAATCCCAGTGAATCCAAATTTGAAAAACGAGTCTATTCAATTAGAACCGAAGGAGCCCATTCCAAGTTCATCACAAGAAGAAACAAACACATCTATACCGAGTGATGAAACATCCAATGATTGCAATATTAGAACGCCCTCTGGAAGATTAGTAAAAGCTCCCATTAAACTTGATCTCTAACGAGGGAGGAGATGTTATATATGAGTCCGGCAGCGGAATAAGAGACATTGTGGAAAAGACTAGGGGTCGATAGTGAGGTTAGGTGATGGAACGCCGTGGGTCTACGGATCCATCCATAATGTATGTTTGTAACCACTGTATCTTTTAATAAATAGTTTTGTACAATAGTCGGTGCCTCATTAAATACATAACACTCATAAGCGTTTGACAAAGTCTGGCACAGAGGTCTGCTTTACAAAGTAAAAATAGCACTATCCAGTAAATATTTCCTGCTACTTAAATCCTACATATTCACATACCATTCACCATAAAAATGAGCTAGTAAGGGAATTATTTAACAATGGTCCAGCCACAAGAAGACTAGATAGAACCTGGCCCCAAGACCTACTTCAAAACTAAACCAAAATAGAATAAGGTGAGACATCATTGGGTGTCTCTCCTTCACGCGCAAAACCTCTAACACATTTACTTAATACTCTGTAGTGATGTAGATTGTAAATAAACATAATTATAAAAAAAAATATGTGTTCTTGTTTGTGATATATTTAAGTTACGTTTTATATTCCCCTTAAGTTACTACGTATTTTTTTAACTTGCTACAAACAATATTTGTATTTGTTAAGTACCTAGTTAAATAAATAAACTCTAAACTATACGCAAAAAAGTAATTTGTTGGCAGTGTTTTATCTATTTATTTTTAATATTTAAGTTTTCTTGCATTAAAATAAGTCAGTATTTCCTTTAAATTTTTAATCCATCATATTTTTCAACATCATATATTTTTAATGCCACATAATATAAAATAAAAACATACTCACCTGTCATTGTGAAGAAGCTGGTGTTAATTTAGGTCTTTTTCTGTTATGTCACAAAGTATCGCCGTATGTCCCATGCCCATTTCCACTGCTCTAAAAGCATTCAAATCTTGATCTGCAATTAACGGAAACATTAAAACTGGTACCCCATGATTTCTTCTTCTTTAAGTGCCATCTCCGTGACGAAGGTTGGTAATCATCATTTCTATTCTGACCTTCGAGGCAGCTGCTCTGAACAATTTCCTTGAGCTGCAACCAAACCACTCTCTCAGGTTTTTCAACCAGGAAACGCGTCTTCTTCCTACGCTTCTCCTACCGTCTACTTTTCCTTGAATTATGAGTCTCATGATGATGTATCCTTCGCCTCTCATCACATGTCCGAGATATTGCAATTTCCTTTCTTTAATTGTATTTTCCATTTCTCTCTCTCTGCCTATTCTCCTTAACACTTCTGTATTCGTGATTCTATCTACGCATGGAATCCTTAACAATCTTCTAAATGTCCACATTTCAAACGCGTTAAGTCGATTTATTGTATTCCGGTTTAATGTCCATGATTCAGCTCCATAGTAGAGTACACTGTGTACATAGCATTTAAGCTACCATCTACCCATAGCAGGCTACCATCTACCCCATGATAGACTGCTTTAATTGTGCTCAAAAAGCCAGAATGTGGTATGAAAAGTTTGCAGTTGGGATGAGCTGTAATTTTAAATTAAGTTTAATATGAAAAGAATAAAAAATCAAAGATTTTCAAATAGATGAACATTTTTGAAACAAAATAGTTTGTCATTTTTTATTTGAAAGAATAAAAACAAAGAAATAGGAAACATGTTTAATAATAATTAAAGCATCCAAGACAAAATCGTTCAAGTATGCATGATCTGCTATATAAGAAATTTCAGACCTTTTTAAAACGTTTTCTTGAATCTTGTAACACTGTGCATCGCAGCTATCCTCGTCGTCAGCTACTAGCTACTGAGCATCCATGAGCGCTGCAGATGGCAGAAAGGCAGCGGTATAAAACAGCGTACACCACAAGACAGAATCGAGTTCCTCCAAAGTGTTGATATGGTGGGAACTCCACCTGGCCTTTGGATTTTGACCAAAGGCTAACCGTCCGGATTTCTACCAGAGTGTTGATCTCATAACAACTTCATTGGCTCTAGGGTGTTGCCCGAAATCCCACTGCTTCTGCTAGACTGTTAATCTACTGGCAGCTCCAAACCAGTCTTAGTTCCGTGACTAAGTTTTGATTAGTCACTTCCCGCTCACCTCCTACCTCTCCAGATCATTCCTTCTCTTCAGCGTGTGATTCTAGTTTCAACTTTTGACATTGACATATGACATTAATTGTATTTATTTTCGCAGATATTAAACAGTGGGTTATAGAACCGTCGACACCGTCGTCGCTAGGATTGATATTTAAATTTTATTGTACATAATATTTAGGATATAATTTTAATTTGTGATTTATTTATATCGAATATATTTTTATTTAAATTAAATCTGTGTTTTACCGAGACTGCTATCTAAAAGACCTTACCGTCGCAATCTAACAAGCTTTCCAACCGCCGACCAATTACAACGACTTTTTCTACCCATAGTGTGCCAGTGATTATTTACAAAATAATAGGATTTAAAGGGTCAGAATTTAGTTAATAGAAAACTTTATGCACGGAGTCTGAACAAAGAAAATTAAGGTCAATCTATACTCACCTAAAATATCTTCTTTTGGCAGCCATTTAGTCAACTTTATATTATTTGGTTTGCCCAAAAAACTATCATTATCGGATTGCCACAAAACTTTTTGTTTGAGTTTGCCCAATGCCTTAACAAAAACTTGTTTAACTCGAGGATTTAATTGAGAAGTCTTTACAAATGAACCAAAATTGAATAAAATCACGCCTACAATTGAAATAAATCTATAATATAATCTACAATTACAGCAGACAATCAATGAAAAATATCTGCACAAAAACTGTCCATGGAAAAATCCAAATCTCTCTTTCATAAAAAACCAAAATACTTTAATATAAAAAATTGAAAATTGGTCTTCTCGCTCCAGTAATTTGGTTCACTTTTATGCACAAGGATTCTATGTTATTATTCTATCTCATTATCTTACATTAATATGTAAAGAGTGCGACTGCACATCATGGCAAGTCAGCGGCGGCTCGTGGCCTAAAAAAGTAGTGAAGATGAGGAAAGCTTGCCGGAGCCAAAATCTCATAAAAAATTCGGTAAAAAAATGTTTAGAGTTTATGGCCCTAATAACTTGAAAATAGTTTTTCTTGTTCAGTTCTGCTTGCCTGGGGTATTTTAGTTCTGAACCTCGACATTTCATTGAGGGTTTTTTGGCGATTAAAACACCACGCCTGGGGTTGGTGAGTTTCGATTCAGCCGCCCACTCTAAGTCAGATGCTGATTGCAGCCGACCACTCTGGATCAGACGCAAATGTTTAAAATACTGGTTGGTCGACAATGTAAAAGAACATCCCTTTTATCTTCATTTTTCCAATGCCTAAATGGAGTCTCTAATATATTACACACCAAGTCATTAATTTAGCCACCATTTAATATAGTCTTCTGCAGGTCATCATGCAGGGTAGAGTCGATGGCAAAAAGGGAATAGGTAGAAAGAGGAAATAATGGCTGCGAAATATTTGAGACTGGACAAACATGCATGTAGACGATTTATTCCACGTTGCAAAAGACAGAGAAATTTTTAGAAATGTGGTCGCCAACCTCCGTTAATGGAGACGGCATAGGAAGAAGAAGAAGAAGTCATTAATTGGATTCATGTCTCTCTAAAATTATTTTTGTCCAAACGAAATCCACGAGAACACTTTATATCCGAAATCCGAAACAAACCACAGAGAAATGTATTAATAAAGTGCACTAAACAAATAAAATTAATATTGTAACTAAACTAAACTAATAAATACTATACTATACACTATACTATATAAAAATATCTATATAATGGACTAAATTTCTAAATATTGTCGCTTAGAGAAATTTCCGAAAAATAGGAATACCAAATACACATCCAACAGTGGGTGAATAATATATTTTTAAGCGGAACTGCACGTACCAGTTTCCTCAGCTATCACTAAGGATAGGCTGACGTCAAGTTGCCATGGCAACCGTGAATCCTGATGCAGATGGATTTTGCATTTCAAAAATTATATTCACCTCTTCCTGAATCCTATTATACACGGCCAGTGACACAGGTCAGGACTTGACCGTCAAGTACGTACCGCTAATAAAGCTAGTTGTCTTTTTTAATTTTTAGATTAATTAAAAGAGAATAAATAATTGATTTCAGAATTTAGATATAATAATGTTGTTTTCATTTTTTATTTATTTGTCTCAATTTAATTATATTTTTTTGGTGAACCTCACCTTCACCTACTTCACCTGGCCGGCCGCCGCTGCTTCAGCTTCTTCGGGTGCGTATAGCTTGACGAGACGAATAACTTTATAGACCATGTATGTTTCTAACTAATTTTAAAATGTGAAGCTTAACAGGTATAATGGACTTTCTGTTACGAAAGTTGATCACCTTGTTATTTATTTATATTGAAGAGATCAAATTACAAAACATAATCTGTAATTACACATACAGGAGACCGACTAAATTGAAAATTATTTCTGTTTTTTATTACACAGCTTTTTGAAATATCTAATGCATATTATACAGTGGCGGCTGGTGTGGTAAAATTTTGGGTAGGCCAAGCCAGCAAATTACATAAAGCTATGTGTACAAATTACATAAACCCACTTATCCTATTGGTGGTAAGACTAAAAGTGACCTTGCATCAGAGAAAACTAATCACCCTCAAGATCCATGACCTCACAAAAAAAATTCTGTAGCCGCCAGTGTGTGTAATACATTTTTTTTTGTATGAGAGTGGGAATCTTTTTTTTTCGAATTTTACGATTTTTTTTTAATTTATTTGGGCAACCGTGCACTTGTTTGCAATTGTGTTGTTTGTTTAAAAATATGTTACAATTATAGATTATGTTACATATTTTTTTATCATAATTTAAAAGATAATTTATATTACAATTCGATAATTACGTTACAAGTGACAACGATGGTCGACGTAGGCTTGATCGTCTGGTGCCTAAACAGCAAGCATAAACACGACAATATCAATCGTTGTCCGGCAAGCTAAGCTGCTTAACTTGAAATGCTTATTGTACGGGGATCTTATGTGAGCTGGGTCGGCCAGTTCCGATTGGGCCTATTAATGATATTCAAAATGCATGAATACGATTCGATGTTTTCTGTGGGAATATAATAACATAGTTGTTTTAACTGACGCAATGTATTGAGTGATTTAGTACATTTAAAAGTTATTTACATGCATTAACATAATTTTTGAATAGGGTAAACCATACAGTTATTGGACACTTAAGAAAATTTCAACTTTAAAAATTCGTAATTCACATTGTTCTCTGCAGATTGAATTGAAATTTATACAAAAGGTAGTCTAAACAGTTTATTACAATATGGATAAAAGGATTTAAAGAAGGTGTTAAATATTTTTTGTCAATATATATTTATTAAAAATAGTTAGAAAAATTATAGTTATTGGACAGTTTATTTAGTTACAGGACACTCAAAATTAGTTATTGGACGACTGCTTTAACACAATAAAAAACTAGAAACAAATGAAAATTACAGGAAAAACCTAAGATTTCTGTGCGGTATGGGGTACCTATATACAGTTGACACAATTAAATTTTATAAATGCTTTTGTGCTTCTTTGTATTGAGTGAAAAGTTCGTCAATGTCTTCATCCTCACTGTCTTGGTTACTGTTATTAGCATCAGAATCACGATCCTGGAGATTGAAGCAGTTGTGACATATAAATAGATCACCATCGTTAGGTATATGCTGTCTATGATTAACAGGAATACAAGATTCGTGATAATAAAGATTACAGTCATCGCATTTTAATTTGTTCAATTGAATATCATTTGAACAAATAAAACATTTGACTTTTTTTGAATCCTTTTTCTTGCTACACTGGCTTATGGTTAATTTTTCTTCTCTTTTCCGTTTCCTTTCTTGTTTTTGTTTTTCCTGCTCTTCTTTTATCTCCTCCTTTTTCCGTAACATTTCTTGATATCGTGCAGATATAATAGCAAAAGGAAGTCGTTCCGTGTTACGTTTATTTTTTCTTTCCGGTACAGTAGGAGAAGTTAAAAAGTTACCCAACAATTCGTGTTTAACAATAATTTTACTTGTAGAGGGTAAGTCATAAACATTAGTTTTATATTGTTGAAAATGGATATCATTGGTACTGCTACTCTCAGAAATATTTACATTTTCAATACCACTCTGTTCTGATGTTTTTATTTCAGTATTTTTAACGGGAGATGTGATAACCACATTTTGAATAATATTAATGTTTTGGATCATGTTCAAAAAAAGTCCAAATTTTGAACAACAAATTCAAATTATCATCGCTAGGTAGATTATTCTTTGGATTTTCTTTTAAATTCTCTAAGCTATGAACTTTTTCAGGACCTAAGATATTTACAAAAGTATTATAGTCCATCTTGGGTTTCTTTTGATGATCTGAAATGATTAAATTTTTTACTACTTCTTTGCCTAAACATTTTGTGTAGTCAATAGCATCTGCATTAAATGGAAACAATCCGCAAGCCTTGAAACCATTTACTACTGTTTCAGTTTTAAAGCTTTTTTTTATAGCTTGCTCCAATATAGAAGCAAATACAACCTTATTCACTACCCCTCCTGGATGCTGTTCTTCCCATTCTCTCACTGATTGCCGCCAAGCTTCTTTTAATGAACGGAAAATAGAAACGTCACAGGGTTGTAAAATCCTTGTGGCGTTAGGATAAAGTGCAATCACTTCAATCTGCAGTTCATTACACAATAGACTTAATTGGTAACTTAAGTGACTCTTGTGCCCATGGACGTATAAATAAAGATCTTTATTTATACGTCCATGCTTGTGCCCATCTACAAAAAGAATAACTGGAAGCTTAATATTATTTTCAATTAGGTGTGGGTAAAAAACATTCGCAATATACTGATAGAATGTCTCTGCCGTCATCCAACCATTATCGCTTCTGCCCACACCCCATTTAGGATTAATACCTTTAGCAACCTTATCAGGAATACGTTGATAAGGATAAATAACCATAGGCACGCAAATTTTACCGTCTGCTGAAAACGTAAACATCACAGTGACGTTTTCTTTTGAAGAGTTTTTTCAACGTTATAAACATTTTTGAAACCTTTCATAGCAAATACTTTTCCAGTAGATGGACATATTTGAAATCCTGACTCATCCCCATTAAAAATTCTTGATGGATCAGTTAGAACTTCTTCTAAATGTTTTTCTTTAACATAGGTTTCAATATTTTTAAACCAGTTTTTGATGTCTCGTTCAGATACACAAGCGCTAGCTGCCGTCACACCTTCACTTGTCCTTCTAGAAACCCCTGGATGTCGCTTCAAAAATCCCTAAAAAAAATCAAACGATGAATACAGATTAAAATACATTTTTTTGGTGACTTACTTTTAACCATCCATCTCCAGGTCGATTATCTTTAAAGTTATTGGGGCGCGGATTTTCGATTAAAAATTTTTGCACGCTGCTTTTTAAATCGTTAGCCTTTTCGGGGAAACCTTTTGAAGCAGTTTCTTGTATCCATCTGAAATATTGAATGTAAAATAAAATAATGCTATGGGTTAAGATAAATTAAATGAATTTACCTAACCAGAGTATTCTCCTCCTCGCAAGTTAAAATAGGAGACGGTCCAAGTGTATCTTTATGTTCCGGATGTTTTAATTTAAATTCTATAGTGGACTTCGGAATTCCATATTTTTTTTCAGCTGTTCTATATGATTCAGTGCCATTTTGGACATCCTTAACAGCTTCTATAAGTTTCATCTTATCATATTTTCTAAGTTTAGGCATTTTACTACAATCCTAAAAAATCCATTTTTAGTGATTGGACGGTCAAATTTAGTTATTGGACAGCTGTCCAATAACTGTCAAATCGATTACTAAATTAATTTTACTGCTATCTCCAGTTAATTATACGTAAATCCGTTGAAAATTGTAGAAATATGTGGTAAGTGTAGTTCTCTAGTGATTGGACAGGTGTCCCATAATAGAATTAAGCAAGTTTTCTAGTTTAGTTATTGGACAGATGTAATTAAATCCGAATTAAAATCCCTATTACTGTACCAGATCTACCTTAGGGACTATAAGTGCCTTTACTACACCCTTTTAAATAAAAATACAATCTTACCTTAAAAATACCACGTAGTTTTAAAAAAAAAGTCAGAGCAGATGCTTAACACAATGCTTAAATGTCACTTCACTCACATAACCTAAAAATATTTACCGCCAAAATCACAGAACCCGTTAAAGGCAGAACATAGACATAAGAATGAACGTAATATAGAAACGAGTAGTGCCACCTAGTGAAATATACTCTTGTTGGCACTTGCAGAAATCTTATTCTCGTAAGTTAACACTTTAATGTCCAATAACTGTCTCGTGTCCAATAACTGGCGTTTTACCCTATGTGTTTTTCAATTTTAAAGCTCTTAAAATTATTGGGTAGGCCCGGCCTATCCTGCCTACCCCCAAAAGCCGCCACTGATATTATATAATTATAAACAAACGCAATGAATATTTCTTACGTGCAGCTCAAGGACAAGATAGTCAAAACATATATTTAAGTATAATTGATCTATCTCTATTATCTACTTCTAGATTAAAGCGTAAAGTAATTTAAATTATAAATCATTTATGTTTTAGATATCACTGTCATTCAAGAAGTGTGTAGAACATGTTGATTAATATAAATTTTGTGATTGTTGTTTTATGTGAAGTGCTTTTGTCAGTGAATGCCGCGAACGTTTTAATATTGTTCAATCACTTTGGTAGAAGTCACTATTTTCAAGGAAAAGCATTGGGCCATGGACTTGCTAGAGCTGGACATGAAGTAACTATGGTTAGTGTGTTTCAGGATAATAAAAAAATCAAGGGATACAAAGAAATTCATCTCGATGGAATTTTAGAGAACTTAGGTAAGTTTCAATACCAACTTACTATGTTGTGTATGTTTCGTAGTTACTTATATATAGTTAAGTTATATTTCACAAATTTTTACCTCGTTATGTCTTAGAATTGTAATAAAATTTATTGTCCAATTGTATCAATTGTATTTATTGCACCAATCTAATCTGTTTGTAATTGTTTGTAGTTATTTTCAGTTACAGTACCATGCTTTTTTTTATAGTAAACCTGTATTTATTCTTATATTTAAAGTTATATATGAATTTATGGACATTTTTTTGTGTACACGTAAATTAATAATTAATTTACGTGTTTTTGATTATCTTTATAAATACGGTCTAAAAATAAAAAGGTTTACAAAATGTAATGTGAAAGTTTTATTAAAATAAACTTTAAAAATACCTAATTTTATTTACTTACGATAAATAATTAAGTTTAAACTAAGAACTTTAAACTAATTTAAACTAAGAACACAGCCATTTATTTTAAATTGCTAAAACTTTTAAAACTAAAAATAACACAAAAGGAAATGGGAACGAAAATCACGGTTCTCACTGTAATAATTTATTATACTGTCTACAGCAGGGGTGTTCAACATAAGTGTTTTGTGGAGGGCATAACCTAACCTAACCTAACCCTCTTATCTATGGTGGAGGGCCAGGTTTAGTATTTTTGTAACCGTAGCAGGCCAAAACAAATACCCAATAGCTATTAAAATATGCACTGCTCATCAGAGATAAAAATAATTTCTTGGCCTTTTTTTCAAGAAAAATCTTTATTTCAGAGAGCAACATTGAATCTCTTTAATGTGGTCTCTATTTAAAGTATCCAGTACAATCATTATTCCCAAAGCAGGGAAACACCCTAGGTCCTAGGTAAAGTCTACGAGGGAATCCTTAAGGAAAAACTCATAGAATTCCTTGAAGCAAACCACATTATCCCTAAATTTTAATTTCAATTCAGAGCTGGACACTCTACACAAAATATATTAATTTAAGCAGCAATCTTCATCTCATGCTCCTTAAATAAAAAGGAAAAATTGTCATAGGCATCTTCCTAGACCTCCAGAAAGAATTCGATCAGGTCTGGCATGCAGGCTTGACTGAAAAACTCCGCTGTACTGGACTGCCAACCACATGTCCAAGAACTATACATTCCTATTTGTCCAATCGGACCATTAGTATTAAAATCGCAGACAAATTTTCCACACCATTCACTCCACAAGCTGGAGTACCCCAGGGCTCAATTTTAGCGCCTATACTTTACACAGTTTACGACAGGGATCTCCCTCTTTCCGTAAATAATACAGAATCCACGCTGTTATATGCTGACGATACTGCACTATTTTTCTCAGGTACTGTTGATGGGGCGTGGAGGATGCAGTCTGTATTCAATCGGGCCCAAGCTCAATTAAATAAATTAGTAAAATGGTGTTATAAATGAAGAATGAATCCATCAAATGGCCAATATCTCCACAAATTCCTCCAACATCCAACGCACAATAGAAAGCTTCAATACCAGAGCAAAAGAGGTCCTTAAAACTTCATGTCATCACTAAGGATACATACTCACCAGGCTTCTCAAAAAGAAAGTTCCATTCCTACTAGCCAAACTTTTCAACCTGGCTGGAAACTAAATTCCTGATGAATACTTCAATACCCTGGAAGCAACGTCACTAAGATACAGCAGATACTAATAAGCTGTTAACAGCCAAAAATGTCGATCTAGGAGCCGTTCCCACAATATAGCTAGTAACATGCCAAGGTATCTCCTCACTACGGTATGGCTAACAACCCGCCAAAATTCTAATTACTATCTTAATAGGAATAAGCCACAATTGAAGTTTAAAATAAGTTTATTGACATTTCAATTTCTACTTCGGAAATTGTTCTCCTTGTAAAAATTTTATTGAATTTTGATAATGTGCCAGTTTTTCGTAAAGAATTTTCCAATCTCCGAAAATTTTGAATAACGCTGGGCCCATAACGGTTTCTTAATATTGTTCTGAAGCTATTTTCTTGTGGCATCTTTAAGTAGTTACTATTTTAATCGGATTCCATAAGCGGGGGTCCCATATCTGCTTGGAGCTCCCATAGCAGGAGTTCCCAGCTTTGCTCGAGTATATAGCCTATATTCAAACTCATGTACCCAGAGGTTAGTTGAATCTAACTTGTCTTTCAATATATACACCCTCAATCATTTCAGAGTATTAAAATCAAACACACACCTTTCAAAATAATGTAAGAGACGAACGCCTTAACTAACGCCATATTGGCATATAAGAACACGCTCTATAACCCTATAGAGAACACTGAGCGATCGTGGCACAATGGAAATGAAACAAGACCAGTTAAAAGTCTTGTTATTTCTGCACCGACGACATTTTTTTTAGTTTTAGGTTTTGCTAATTAATATTTGTTATTCTTCCTGGAAGTCTTCCTGAAAATATTTTTTCCTGCATCTCATTCATCATTTAACCCAGATCTATCCACTGCTGGATATAGGTCTCCCTCAGTCTTTTCCATGTATTTCTGTTTTGTGCTGTTTGCATCCAATTTTTGGCGATCCGTTTTATGTCATCAGACCATCTTGTTGGTGGACGACCTCTACTTCGATGTGCTTCTTGTCTCGGTCTCCACTGTATTATTCGCTGTGTCCATCTGTTATCCGACATTCTAGCTATGTGCCCGGCCCAGTTCCACTTAAGGGTCATAATTCTTTCTATGGCATCTGTCACTCCTGTTCTCCGTCTTATTTCCTTGTTCGTGATCCGATCCCTACGAGAAATGCCTAACATCGATCGTTCCATGGCTCTTTGGGTAATACAAATTTTATTTCTTACTTTCTTGGTTAGTGTTAATGTCTCTGCAATATGTAAATACTGGCAACACGCACTGATTAAAGACTTTTCTTTTAAGACACATAGGCAGTTCTGATTTAAGAACATAGCTTAGCTTGCCGAATGCCACCCAAGTGAGTCCTATGCGGCGGCTTAGTTCGCACGTTTGATTATCTTTTCCTATGCGTATCTCATGTCCTAAGTACTTATATGAGGTGGTTTCTTCAATATGCATGCCATTTACTGAAATCTTTTCGCTTAACACAAGATTTGTCATGATTTGTGTTTTTGTGTGGTTGATTTTTAATCCTACTTGTAGGGAGGCTAGGTATAGTTTCTCCAGTTGCGATACTGCATCATCGATACTGTCAGCAAAAAGGACAATATCGTCAGCAAACCTCAAATGACTAAGCATTTCTCCATTGACATTAATTCCTTTTTCACTCAGATTTGCGTTCTTAAACATATGCTCTAATAATGTTGTAAACAATTTTGGCGAAATTGTGTCTCCCTGTCGCACTCCCCGTTTTATTTTAAATACGTTGGTCTTTTTATCTGCCAGTTTCACACCATTTTGATAGATGTATTTTATCATGTTTATATAGCGATGATCTATACGGCACTCTGTTAAGGCTTTTAACATCTTTTGATGACTTATTGTGTCGAAAGCTTTTTCGTAGTCAACAAATATCATGACTAATGGCTTGTTATATTCAAGGCTCTTTTCTATTAAGTTCTTAATTACTTGTAAACGATCATTCGTGCCATATCCTGCTCTAAAACCTGCTTGCTCTCTTGGCTGATAGAAATCCAACTTACTTCCTAGCCTGTTGGTAATAACTCTTGTAAATAGCTTATATACTTGTGACAACAAGCTAATGGGGCGGTAGTTTCTAAGGTCGCTGATATCTCCCTTCTTATAAAGTAAGATGATTTCCGCGTTATTCCACTGCGTCGGTGTTATCGCTTTGCACAAACATTTATTGAACAGTTTAGCAAGTGTCAGTAAGAGCTTATTTCCTCCTAGTTTTAGGCTTTCGGTCATTACCCTGTCTTCACCTGGGGATTTATTGTTCTTCATCACCCGAAGTGCATTTTTAATTTCGTCAACAGTTATGTTCGGCATTAATTCTGAGCCTTGATTCTCTATCTTTGGTAAGGGGCGTCTTTCATCGGATTCACTTGTTTCATAGAGTTGTCTGTAGAAGTCTTCCACTGTTTTCACTATTTCTTCCTTATCAGTCACAATGTCGTCTTGTTTATTTCTTAACTTATGTATGTTCTTTTTTCCTGTGGACATGTTGTGTCTTAGAACTTTCAGACTTCTATTTTTCTCTATCACCCTTGTCACCTCTCTCATGTTATGTTGCCGTATGTCTTTTCAGATTTCTTTGTTTATTGTTTTACTGAGTTGACTAAATTCTGCGTAGTTTGTGTTATACCTGTCCTTTAGCCTCCTTCTTTCTTCGATCAGATTTTTAGTGTTGAGACTTATTTTCTCATGTTTTTTCTTCATTTTAGGACGGCACAACTTCTCCGCTTCTTTAAGGGCTTTTACGATACTTTCGTTTAAAACTTCGACCTGTGTTTCGTCGTTGATTTGTTGAAGGTTATGGTCAATGATGTCACGAAAGTGGTCTGTATTTTCGGGCGGGGTCCATTTACGATTGTCTGATTTTATCATTTTTGTTCGTTCATTCTTTAAATTGAACAGCATTTTTGCTCGAATCAATCTGCGACCGCTCTCATTAGATTTACCAAATACACTAATTTGCTAGAGTCTCTAAAGAGTCGGAGAATATTTTGTTTCTCTCAATGACTAGCAGTCATATCTTAGGTTACTATTAAGACGTAGTATGCTATATTATTTAGTAATACTGTTATGTTTAATTTATTTTTTTAAATATTAACATTTACTATTATATTCTTTTTTAGGAATGGAAACAAACTTCGTAAAAGTTCCCAAAATGTCATTACCACGTATGCAATTTTTCTATCATCCTTTTAGTCTAAACTATACTGAAAGGACACTCAAGCATCCTAAGTTTCAAGCTTTGTTGAAATCCAATGAAACATTCGACGTCATAATAATGGAAGAACTGACAAATGCAGCACTTAAGGCACTCTCTTGGCATTTCAAAGCTCCACTAATACTCTTCTGCCCCTTTGCTCCACATACTCCTATTCACCTTTTAGCTGGAAATATTGCACCTCCAGCCTATGTGGCCAACACATTTCTTGGTTATACCCATTTTATGACTTTCTGGGAAAGATCAGTGAATACGTTTAGTTATATATTTGAAGTGTTGTTTTATCATTGGATAACAACTCCTACACAGGAAGATCTGATGAAAAAATATTTCCCAGATTCGCCCAATTTAGCGGATATCGATAAAAATGTTTCTCTTTTTTTAATCAATAATCATGAAAGTATTAACTCACCCATTCCTCACGTACCAAATATGATCAATATTCTTGGCTTTCACCTTCAAGATAAAACTGAATTGCCCAAAGATTTGAAGGAGTATATGGATGAAGCAAAAGATGGTAAGTATATTTTGCTGCACATTAAAAATAGAAATATAATTTTTTATTTACTTTTGAAATATAAGATTCTCTCAGTTTAAATGTATTTTTTTAAAATTTGTCCAAGAGGCCGGAAATTGTTATTAATAATTAACATAACAAAAAACAATTTCCCGAGTAAAATTTTTTTAGACGTATCTCATTGAAGTAAATACTTTTTCTCTCTGGTAATTTTTCTAAAAATGCTTCTTTTCTGGTTATTTGTAATTTTTTGTTGAAAATATGCCTCAATTAGTGATTTTGGGTATTTTTATTCTTTTTGGGTAGGATAAATGGATTTTATCTTGCTCAAAACATGGAACCAAATATTTCGAATATATATGCATTTCGAGCAATATATTGCTATACAGTGTGTAAAAGCCAAATGCAATAAATTCATTATTTAGGTTACTGTACATATTTATAAAAAATCCCGAAACACGTCAAATTTAAATTATAACTTGACATTCTTTAACGTGAAAATGCAACCCCTACCTCCAACCCCCTTAGAATGACAGGTACAACCCCCAATTTTTAAAATAGGAAGTGTAGGCTTGTGATATATCGTTTGAAAGGTCTTTTCATTCCATTCAAAACTGTTGTCGCTTTCAAGTTTATTAAGATTAATTAAGATAAAATAAATTAAAATCATGTGGTTACCGAAATTCGCTAAAATATACTCAAAACTTATTTCCCGTTTAGGTCTTGATAATGAGAAAGTGAACAAAATCCATAGAAATGTGGTTTTTAGATGGTAACCATTAAAAAACTTTAAAGAATTTCCGTGGCAACGTTATTTTAACACGCATTAGTAAATTGTTTTATTTAAGTTGTCAGTATTTTAATTTAAGTAAAAAGTTCGTTCAATTCAATTCTGAAAAATGGTTAGATTAACGGAAATGCATAAAATAACAGTTTTACAAATGATTGGTTACGGAGATAACACCCGAATACAACAGGAAGTAACTCGCCTATTTTATGAGAAATTTCCTAATTTACCGCCTATATCCCAAGGAACAATAAGTAAAATAGAGAAGCAGTTTCGCGAGTTTGGTCATGTAAGGCAGATAAAAAAAGCAGCTGCCAATGCACTGAGTGATGAAATCAAATTAGATGTGTTGCTCGAGTTTCAGGAAAATCCACATATAGTAAACAAATTAAAAGAAAATAAATTGCATCCCTATAAGATGATACCTACTCAAGAGCTCATGGAAGACGATTTTGATAGGAGAACTTTTTTTTGTGAACAAATGATGTTGGATAACAATATTATCCAATTAGAAGACGTTATGTTTTCTGATGAGTGTACTTTTTCACTTAACGGTCATGCTAATCGGCAAAATTGCCGCTGCTGGGCCACAGAAAATCCTCACTGGATGAGAGAAGAACACACTCAATACCCTCAAAAGGTTAATGTTTGGGCAGGGATTGTAGGAAACAATATCATTGGTCCCTTTTTCACTGAGGGCAACTTGAATGGCAACAATTATTTGGCACTACTTCAAAATGATGTCTTTCCAACGTTGGCAAATTTATATCCTGATCCAGGAAACCCTCAAGTTCCAGCAAATACGATATGGTTTCAGCAGGATGGAGCACCACCACATTACCAACTTAATGTCCGGCAGTACCTCGATACAATATTTCCCAATCGGTGGATAGGGAGGCGAGGATCGATTGAATGGCCAGCGCGATCACCTGATCTTACATTATTAGATTTCTTTTTATGGGGATATGTGAAGAGCCATGTTTACAAAACTAAACCTTCTGATTTAAATGACTTAAAAGAACGAATAACCCTTGCGATTAGGTCGATCGCGCCTGTTATGTTAAATAATGTTAGAAGACAGTTTTATTTGAGATTAGGATGTTGCCAAGACGTTAGCGGTGAACATTTTAAACATCTACTTCATTAACATTCATAGTTCTTTTTCGTGTTCTACATTTTATTACGTTTTGCATTACATTTTAGTTTTTGATTGTATTGTAGCGAATTTCGGTAACCACATGATTTTAATTTATTTTATCTTAATTAATCTTAATAAACTTGAAAGCGACAACATTTTTAAATGGAGAATGAAAAGACCTTTCAAACGATATATCACAAGCCTATACTTTCTATTTTAAAAATTGGGGGTTGTACCTGTCATACTAAGGAGGTTGAAGGTAGGGGTTGCATTTTCACGTTAAAGAATGTCAAGTTATAATTTAAATTTGACGTGTTTCGGGATTTTTTATAAATATGTACAGTAACCTAAATAATGAATTTATTCCATTTGGCTTTTACACACTGTATACGATAATAAGGGTGTACGGTTGCGACGATACAGGCGCGTGGCGTTTAGAAATCTTTGTTTAAATTTAAAACTATGTTTTTATAAAAAACACTTATCGTTGTAAAAATATTTTTCCTTATACATTTTTTCTGGCTTAACGTATTTTTGTAAAATGATTTCCATATTCAGTAAATGTACCAATATTTTTTATGTATAATTATAGGTGCGATCTTATTTAGCTTTGGTTCATTTATACATCCATCACAAATGGATCCTAAAATTAAGGAAGCTATTATCAAATCTCTCGGTAAACTAAAGCAAAAAGTGGTATGGAAAACCGATGAAGAAAATTTCACTGGAAAACCTGCTAATATGAAGTTGAGCAAATGGGTTCCACAAGAAGCAATATTGGGTAAGAATTATATTATTCATTTTCAGGAATTCATTAAGCAGTTATGCAGATATACTTTCTCTAGAGCGAGTGAAGAGCATAGGGCTTAACGAGTCCCCTATCTTATTCTGCTGTTTATACGAATATATATATATATATATATATATATATATATATATATATATATATATATATATATATATATATATATATATATATATATTAAACTTAGAGCTAAGATTAATATTATTATAAAAATTAATATTAAACTCACCAGTCTTCCGGGTTGAACCGCGTCGATATCCATTTTGCCGAGCTTTCGACATCCTCTCTGATGTCTTCTTCAGGGCTTCCGAGGTCTCAGTCTCCCGAGCCCCCAGACACTACTACACTCACTAGTCACTTCTAGTTCACTCACTAGTTCACTACGTACTACGTACTAGTTCACACAGTACTGTAGTGAACTAGTGAGTGAACTAGAAGTGACTAGTGAGTGTAGTAGTGTCTGGGGGCTCGGGAGACTAAGACCTCGGAAGCCCTGAAGAAGACATCAGAGAGGATGTCGAAAGCTCGGCAAAATGGATATCGACGCGGTTCAACCCGGAAGACTGGTGAGTTTAATATTAATTTTTATAATAATATTAATCTTAGCTCTAAGTTTAATTGTACTAACCGCGGAAATCTTTCCGAACATATTATATATATATATATATATATATATATATATATATATATATATATATATATTGTTATGATTGTTTATTTTGACTTTAATCTTAGTTTATTGAGCCAATAATAAAAAAATATAACTTATTTGTTATCAAAACTAAAATAAACTCCTTATATTACCTGTGTTCGATGGATTCAAAGATTTTCTAGTTGTCTTTTATCGGGATAGAGAAGAAGGATAAGAATAAAAAAAATATTATATTACAAAAATTTACGTTTCTTTATTTTATATGAACGAATAAAACAATTATCAAATACTGTCGTTATCTTGTCAATCAGCATACAAGAAAATAATTCAAATTTTTATAATAATAAGTTTTTAAATCTACATACATTTATATTAAGTGAAAACCAATTTTACTTAAATTTTTCTTTACTTGAAACAAAAAAACAACAAAACTTTAAACTTTTGATTAGCCTAACAAAACCTCAGTTCTTAAATTTGAATGCTAATGATCATGATGTCAAACCGATCCTTCACAGATATAAAATTCAATTGTACAAAACATTTACAGCTTATTTTCTTATTGAGTTGTATGTTGGAACATACCCAGAAAAATCCAGTCTCCTCAACGATGTGATCTCTCCTTTTTGGCACCTAGGCTCCTTCCTAACGTCTCTACAAACCTGCTGCACTAACCAAAAACACCTGATGCACTTCTCCAAAAACTCAACTACTTATTAATGACACAAGGACCTCCTTTTGTCAACTTAATGCCGTAAAACTACTTTCACAAATCTTCACAAAATGCCAACGGTAGATACAAGGACTTCTTTCAATATACGTGCTATCTCCTTCTACAAAACTATTCAATTCTTTTCACAATGCCGGTATCCAACTCACGAACCACACCCTATCTTGAGACAAACGACTGTTTCCTTCGATGACCAAATTATAACTGACTTCTCCGGTTCCCATGATCGGCTCCTAATTCCCATTTAAAAACGACCGTCCAATCAAAAGCTCCAATTTTGTTTACCGTGATTTTGGAAAAGCCTAATTTCGGTTTCAGAGAAAAACTAAATAGCTTACTTTAAAATTGGTTTTGTCAATACACAATTTATACATATTTCAAAAGATTAGAATATGGTCATTTATTACTCGATTATACAAACAATGAAAAGATTAACTTACAGGTAAAATGTCTTCTAATTATAAACAAAGGTTTTTTGATAATTTTGTTTGAAACGGAAAAAGGTCGTTTGCCAAACAAATTTCTATTCTTATCTACACTAAATCTTATCTTAAATTACTATATACAATTTGTTTATATTGATATCTTAAAATTTTATTTCGATGGATTTTTTTATTTATTTTTCTTTGGTTGGGAAAGAAGAAACATAACAATATATATATATATATATATATATATATATATATATATATATATGTCTAAATTGTAATTAATCAGATAAAATAAGACTATTAGAGATTATTTTCTATTTCCAAACAACAAACAAAGATAAAAATGTTTTTATTTATAATTGTTGTTTATTCCCAAAAATATTGGTTAAAGAAATGATTATCAGTTACAATTTCCTTTTTTTTTGACAACTATCAGACTCGTTCTTTGGTAATTTGCTGGATTTCCAGGATGATTTTGGTGAAATACTTAAACATTTTTTACTTTTAGCTCACCCAAATTGTAAGCTATTTATTACTCATGGTGGTTTTCTAAGTACTATCGAAACTATTTACCACGGAGTTCCGATTTTGGCCGTACCTTTTATTGGAGATCAGGATTTAAATTCTGGTAGAATGGTAGAACTAGGCGTTGGACTTAAAACAGATCTGAATGAAATAACAGAAGAAAAGTTAGACTACCTCCTAAATCAGCTGCTTAACAATAAGAAGTAAGTAATATATATATATATATATATATATATATATATATATATATATATATATATATATATATATACAATTATATGTAGACTAGGAGTGCATCAGAACATGTGTGCATCTATTATATCCCTAAGTGGGTGGTCATGGTTCAACTGTGCGATTGTCGAAATGGATTAGCGAAGAAATATACGGGGTTCGTGGAATAATTTGTTAGTACAGAATAAGCTTACACTATTAAGCTTACAGTTCAAGCGCGAAAGCTACTATCTTCACTTATTAATCCGAGAGAATTCTTTGCTATGTAGAGTTTGCTGTGATGGCTTTAAAAACACATTTTTAAAGCTGTAAAATGTCCAGCCAAGAGTCTACGTACCTAAAAGGGGAGCAGAGTCCATGCAGAGGGTTCCTAGGGTGTAGTGGACCCTGTATGGAAGATCGAGCAAGACTGCCCTGACTGTGCGCTCTGACCTGAAAATGCCTCATATTTATACACACTCGTGAGCGTTGATATGGGTATTTCCAGATCAATTTGCCAACATTAGATGTTTTGAGCCGGAACCACGGTGTACTAGTCCACTACTATTATAAAATCAATGAGAAAATAAGAAAGTGACATTCCTAAACTATATTATTTTTTCTTTCAGGTACAGGGAGAATGCTAAAAAGAGATCTAACTTAATTCGAGATCGTCCTATCAAACCCATCGATCTTGCAGTTTATTGGGTTGAATATGTTATGCGACATAGAGATTTGTCTCATATGAGGGTTGCTGCTCTTGAACTAAGATGGTACCAATATCTCCTGTTGGATGTTATTTTAGTTTGGAGTATAGGTGCCTTTGTTGTGATATTTAGTATTTACTTTATTTTAAAAATGTTATTTTGTAGGCAAAAAGCAAAAGTAAAAACGAATTAAATACTATACTACAGATTTGAGTTTACTTCCTCCTCGTCCTATCTAACATCTCTATTGAGGTTTCGACCATTATGACAAACTCTGGTCTATTGTGGGCTTGGTATATGAGAGCGTTTCTTTCAGTTCTGGTTTATTCTCTGATATTCCTGAGCTACGATTTCTTATTTCTTCCTATAGAACTTCTTCTTCTTTCCCAGAATGATTCTGTTACGTCACAAAAGATGGTATAAAAATTGAGGTTCAGACGTGGTTCAGTGGTTCAGTTCAAGAAATCATCAAAAGAAAAAAACCACTCAAGGGAAAATCCAGACTAAGAAAATAATCAAGATTATTGATAAAAAACTCTCGGAAAATTTGATGAACCTTAATAAACGTATTCTTCTTCTTCTTTTTATGTAGAGAGTTTTTCATGACTTTGTCTGTTTTTCAATGTTCCTTCAGTAAGTTGTCGTTCCATCGTTTTCTGGTCTTCCTACTGATCGTCTTCCTATTGGGGAACTGTCTCTTGCCATCTTTACTACTCTATTTGTTGTTATTCGGCTTATATGGTTGTTCTATTCTACTCTTCTATTTCTTACCCAGTTCTTAGAACACCAAGAACTGGGTAAGAGTTCTTCATCTTGCATCTACGTCGTATATCTGTACTTTTAGCTCTGTTCCATAGTGTCTTACCATCAATTTTTCTAAGTGTTTTCATCTCTGCTGTTTCTAACATCCTTTCTGTACTCGCTGCGTCAGGTCATGTTTCTGCCGCGTAGTATTGGTCTGATGATTGTTTTGTAAATTCTGCCTTTCATTTCTTTCCCGATATTTTTATTTCTCCGTATTGTTTTATTCAAGCAACCTGCGGCCCTGTTTGCTCTATTCACTTGATCTTCCACCTCAGTTTCGAGCTTTCCGTAGCTAGATAATGTGATACCTACCAATTTAAACTCCATCACTTGTTTTATTATCTGACATTCCAGCTCCAGTTTACAACTTAGCAAATTTGCTGCAATAACCATGCATTGTAACATAAACAGCTTAGTGTGAACCAACCTTAACATGAGTTAGTTCACCTGTCGGTGTTACGTCTGTCACTTGTCACTAGAGAACAGACATTGTAAAAAATATGTAGAAGTCTAAATAATAAAGATTAAACTAACAATAGTTGTCTCAATAAAACATTACATGCATTTTGTTTTTTTTTTTGAGGAAATTGATGATTTCTCTTACACTTGCCTCATTATAAATATAGCTTCGGTGCAGGATCTTCACGATCTAAAACTTTGTTGTTCTTCAGCAAGTGTTATAACTTCATTCAGTTTAGTTTATCTAACCTAACCTAACCTCAATAAACGGGAAATTAAAATGGTGGCTGGTCATTGTCGTTTAAGAAGATACCTATACAAACTAGGTAAGGTGAATGAACCATGGTGCAGAAAATGCGAGATGGAAGAAGAAACTGCCATACGTATCCCATGCCATTGCAATGTACTAAGTGATATAAGACATTCATCGGTCAACTGAGGTCGAAACTTTGTTGAGGCCACAGGACTTATTAGATTTAATGGAAAAAACAAGGTATGGTATAAAGGCGTTACGACCAAATGCCAGAGAATAACGGCTTTTGCCTGAACTAAGAAGAAGCTGGGTTCCACAAAACAGCAGAAGAAGAGAAAAACCTCAGAAATTGCGAAGAAGGAATAACTGAAGCAATTAGCACAAGAGATCTTAGAGAAGACCCAATGAGGACCGAATTTGTAACGATCGAATGGCCTGAAAATTAGACATCGGATAACGTCGCCAGACATTTTGACATTTTGAAACCGATTATATATAATATATCCACAAAAGCAATATATATTTCTTTATATGCATACTTTTAATACATTAAACCATTGTAGTTTTCTATCAGTACTTTAAAATGATAAAGAATAATTTGCCATATTCAAATGGATATTAAAAATCGGAAATAATTGCCTAGTGGTCATTAGACTAATAACATAAAATCCACAAGGAAACTAAGTTCCTGTAGTTGGCTGTATACCATATATTAAAAAATTTTTTTTTTCAATAAAATCCTTTATAAAAAGGTATATAAAAAACCCATTTGGGCTATGTTAAATTGACAAAACGTTTTCGGAATAAGTATTCCATCATCAGTGTCAGGTTAATACATGGAAATAGCCAATAAATATGGGGGTAAAAACCCTTTAAAAATTGCTAAATGAAATTTAGTTTACATTATGTCTAGTTTATAATTAAGATGGTAAAGTTACCGTTGGATTGGTAACATGGCGACATATGACTCTACATTAAGTTGCAAGTCCTGAGACGGTATGTCTACGAGGACTTTATTAAAGCAACTGTTACTTTAATAGTTTCAGTCAAAAACTGTGTAATCTTCTCCCATCTTCAGCACGGTAGAATAACTTTTAATAAAATTAATATACATTTCTGGATCAATTATGGTGGCACATTTTTTAACTTTTTTTTCTATTTGAGCAAATACTCGATCAGGGAGAAGGAAAGATTGACCGACTACGGAATATACGAGTTCTATACACTTTATATGAAGTGGAGCACAGCATTGTAGCCGGTATTGAACCATTTCAACCATTGTGATATTCTTGTTCTTGCCCCCACAACCATCAGCCACTAAACGTACTTTATCTACCCCTTCATCAAAATTAAAGTTTATCAATGTGTAATAAACAGCGGAAACAATCTTATTTGAACTCCTTTGGTGATCATTCTCTGTCCATATAAACGATTTCACTGATTCAGGATTAAGTGGGGACTTTGAATTTCCAGTTACAACTGTAAAATTGTACAAATTTATTTGCATACTAAAATAGCAGGCCTGGTCTGGAATCTTTGGTAGTGGTAGATTCTTTTGGCAATCAAAAGAAAATATTGCTACTGTGCAACTTTCTTCTCTTAATAACTCATAAAACGCTTTACTACGCAGTTTCTGTACACGCTGGTTTGTCATTATCTTTATTTTTTTTGTTGGTTTGTGATTTTTTTCATTTTTTTCTGAAAATTGGAAACATTGTGAACATACATCAACTTTTGGTGATCCAAAACTAATGTTGAATTGTCGTACAAAAATACTTCTGAAGAAGCACTGTCTTACTTTTAGATGTTCCTCCGTTGTAGAATTATACATCTTCCACAGTTTCGATATATTTAGTTCACAAGGCTGTTATCGTCAAACAACTGTTTTATACCTGGCATATGAGTTTCGCAGCAAGTAATAGATTTAATTAAATGTGTTATAGCTTGCTTTTTACAAATTGATTTTTGTGAAGTTCTGTCACCTCCTCTTTTTTTTTCTGCTGGCAAAACTCCTGTTTTATGATATCCCTTTAATATCGTTTCAATTCGGTTTTTTCTAATACCCTGTATCGCTACGAATGTTTTTTTTACAAACAGGAATTGATCTCTTGCAGTGTTGATCGTGTACTTCACACTGACTGTTTTTTTTATTTAGAACGGTTTCTTTAATTTTCGTACACTTCCCGTCATATAAAACTGGTACACTTTTTTTTCCAAATGTAAACCTGTGTTCAGACTGGACACAATGGTTCGTGAATCAATTCGTTGTTGCCATCACAGATAACTGAATTTCAGTAAATTTAAATAAAACGTAAAACGTAAAAAATAAGGTTCAAAAATGTATAAAGTTTTTAGATAGGTATTATTTTTATTATTAACAACAAAAAACCATATCTAATAAATTTAATAACCAGAGAGAGGATTGAGTTAATGTCCAAAATGTTGAACGATATTTAAACTTAGGGTATTGGCACAGGGAACATTGGAATGTATCTACTGTAATTTTATACTTCAATTACTTACAGAACACAAACTGTTGACTGTATGTTATGTCAATAAGTTTAGTAACAGGCAAACTAACTAAATTAATTTATTATTTATTACATAAACGATAAATGTGAAAAACTAACATTATACTTTATCATACGTAGATTATAAACTAGAAAATATCCGGGGCGAAAAATGCTTTTCAAAACTATTACATTACAATCCAATATCTCACTGTAATGTTCCTTATGGAGGTTGAATCTACACCCTAATTGTAATCCGTTGTTATCTATAAATAGACTATTACTTTTTTACATTATTATGTATAAAATGTAAACAAAAAACATTTACCTACCCATTAAGATGCATATATTTTTTTTAAATTAAATGATTTACGGTGTATAAATGATAATGAAAATAAATTTAAGCGGAGTAAGATATTATCGTCTGTCTTGAAAAATCCTTTTATAACTGAAAAATGTTGGTTTAGTATCTACAGATGTTATCAGCGCGTGAAAACTTCCCGAACATATCCGAACGATTAAACATAAAAATTAAACATAAAAAATATTGCTTGCCATCAGTCAGATTTGACAAGTTTGTCAAAGTGAATTTTTAAAGATGCCACGTCAGTTAAGTCAGTTTGATAAAACGAGAATAATTTCAAAAATAGAAGATCGTTGGTCTATTCGACAACTGGATAAAGAGTTAAATAAAAGCATAACCACAATCCACAACATCCCAAAAAAAAATGGGAAAACGAGCAGACTTTGGATAGAAGGAGAGGGAGTGGGAGACCAGTTATTACTACAGCCCAACAAGATAAAACATTAACTAATTATTTAAGAGCGTATCCCTTCCATACGGCAAGGCAAGCAAAAGTTAATACAAACTTTAATGCTTCTATAACTACAGCATTAAGGAGAATTAGAAGAACAGATTTAAAAAATTGTGCAGCCGCCCGAAAATACAAATTTAGCGAGGAACATAAACAAAGTAGACTCCTATTTGCTTTAAATTACGTTTTAAATGATCCAGTCAATTTTTGGGACCGTGTAATTTTTACTGATGAAAAAGTATTCCAGTCTCATTATGATAGCCATATTAGGGTTTATAGACCGCCCCGAAATAGGTTTAACGAAAACTATATTTTATCAAGGGATAAGTCCTGACGGTTCTCTGTAAATGTTTGGGCTTGGATGTATAGAGAAGGTTTAGGAATGTGTTGGAGAACTGAAGGACGATTCAATACTGAAACCTAATTACATATATTAGATAATGTGATGTTGCCATCGGTTAGGAAAATTTTCCCCAACAATAATCTAATTTTCTAGCATGACAACTGTTCCATCCACACAGTCCACCGTGTACGGGATTACCTTATATATAATAGCATTGAAGCTCTTCCATGGCCATCTAAAAGTCCAGATATTAATCCAATAGAGAACGTTTGGGGACTTATGATCAACAAAATACAAAAATTAAATGTAGTTCCCCAAAACAGGGATCATTTATGGACCATCATTGAAGAAACCTGGGAAAGCTTAACCGAAAATGAAAATTTGTCACTAAATTTAATAAACTCAGTTTCCAGAAGATTACAAGAAGTAATTAATATTAATGGAGCTATGACAAAATATTAACTTTTCGAATTGTAATACATATATTTAAATTCCACACTTGTTCACTGCAAAAATTATTTATTTTTTATTAATTTCAAATTAAATTTTAAATTTTTCCAGTGGGTTTTATTTACTGTAGTATTCCACAACTCAATACAGTTTTGTGTTACACTTTACGAGAAACCAATCACACCTCTCGATTTGAAATTAAACATAATAATTTAAAGTCATGTCTAGATTTATTATCTATCATTATTTTTGAATTGAAATATTTTCATAAATTATAATAAAACACAAATAAATGTATGGGTACTGAGATAATGGAAAATTTCAAAATTAATAGAATTTTTTAAGATGCATGTTTAAATAAATGTTTAAATAAATGTGACTGACTAATCGAGAATGCTCGATATTGTTTTAGTTTTTAATATACTAAAACCTGCGACCTCTCGCACAGCCCTGCTTTTAGCTGGTTTGATATAATATTTTCGTTGAACTGGCAACGTTGCCTTCGAAATTAGAATGACACAGGTAAAAAGCTCAACTTACACAACTTGAAAAACACGATTTTAGATCATAAGAGTTGTACCAGTTTTTTATGACGCGAACGGTACCAGGTCTTTTTGGATTATTTGTCACGCAGTACCACTGTGTCATGTACCACTTTCAATGCTTTGGGTAGCAATGGAAAAAACAAGGAATAAGCAAAAAAATATACAAGCAGTACAAAAGCTCTACAAAAATATGACGGCAAACATTAAAACTGGAAATAGATTAACTAGAGAAATTCCTATTAGTAAGGGCTTAAAGCAAGGCTGCTGCATAGCACCTACACTCTTCAAAATATATCTAAATGAGGCACTCTCAGTGTGAAGAAGAAAGTGCTGCAATATGGGCATCCCAATCGGAGATGATAGATTGTACACGATACACTCCGCTGACGACCAAGCCATTCTAGCTGAAAGAATGGCTTGGTCGTCAGCGAAGTGTATCGTGTACAATCTCAAGCTGAAGATGAGAGTGATGTAGGCTACATGCTTAGAAAACTGGAAGATGAGTATACTAAATGGGGCCTCACAATTAATATACAAAAAACTGAGTACTTAGCTGTAGGAGAAAAAACCAGAAAGCCTACAAATCGAAATGGGAACTATAAAACCAACAGACAATTTCAAATACTTGGGAGTCCAAATAACATCAAAAACAGGAAGTAGCGAAGAAATACACTCCAGGATTGGCCAAGCAAGATCAACCACCAGACAGCTACACGGACTATTATGGAATAAAAAAATAACAAAAGAAAATAAAAGAAGAATCTATAAAACAATAATAGAAAGTATTGGGCTGTACGGCGCCGAACTCTGGGAAATAAACCAAAGAAACAAATCAAAAATTAAGGCCATGGAAATGAACTACTGGAGACCATGTTGCCAGCTCACTAGACTTGATAGGGTGAGAAACGAAGATATTCGGAGAGAAATGGAAATCGATCTAGACATAATAGACACAATCGAAGCCAAAAGACTTAACTGGCATGGACACCTTCAGAGAATGCCTGAAAATAGATGGCCAAAAAAAATAGAAGAATGGACTCCGCCAACTAGAAGAAAACGATGTAGACCTAGACGATCCTGGAGAAACGATGTCGACGATGCAATGACCGCTAGAGATTTAACAACTGAAGATTGCTTCGACAGAAAACGCTGGAAATTAGGATGCGAGAAGCGGCGCCAGCTGTAGAAGACTCGCTTGTTATATATATATATATATATATATATATATATATATATATATATATATATATATATATATGCATTATAAAGTGTTTTTATGAAGAACATTTGTTCGGAACACACTGTAACTGTAATCGAATGAAGGTGATATTTTGGCATAAATTGGTAACACTTATTTGACAGTTGCGGTGTCGACTAATGTTAATAAGTAATGAAAAAAGTGTTGTGTTTGTTTAAGTATTCCATTTTACATCTTTATACGACGCATACAAACGGCTCAAATTGTTTTTAACAAGAATTTTTTTTAACTCTTGTTTTGTTTCTATTTATTTACATTAAATATTAATTTGTTTCGTTGTATAATCCACTTTTGCAATAATTATGTGACCTATTTGATTTAAAATGGATTCAGGATTTTTTTATACTTTGGCAACTATGTCAACTTTGATCTCTGTCAATGATAATGACGTGCAACGGTAAGTAAATTAGATGGACTGTAAAAACATCTTGTTGGTTATAAATTTTTCGCAGAATTTTTTAAACAATTTTCTTTTAAGACGATTTCTGGAGTGGAGATCGAAATGTCAAACATTACTTAGTAAAAATGTGATTTTTATTACAACAAATTGTGGCTTAATCCCATAGAAACATAATATTTACTATAGTATACGCCTATAAAACATTATACCATGTATTTATTACAATTTAAATTAAAAAACACACTATCAAATGATGTAGAAATGATGACGTACGTCTGTTAAAAATGTGTGTTCAGTATACTTAAATCTATTTTTTGTATTTCTCATTCTTAGGGTTTCTGACACATTTTCTAGAAATGGAATTTTGTTTCTATAATTACATACATTACAATCTTTATCACTAAAATTTACATTGTTTATATTTACTGTAAAACAAATATAGGTTATTATGCGCATTAACCAAACACGTTTAAAGCGATATCCAAGAAGTATTTTATAGGGTTTTTTTAAAACTATCGATAATAACTGCTGGTCTTTGCAAAAAATATGCGTTTCAATATAAATTTTGTTTTATTTTTATTTTGTAATGGTTTGGGAACTTTAAATTCATCAAAGATCTTACTAGTTTTTAATCACTTTGGGAAAAGTCACTACTTTCAAGGAAAAGCCTTAGGACATGGTCTTGCCAGAGCTGGTCATGAAGTAACGATGATCACCGCTTTTCGAGATGACCAAAAGGTTGCGGGATACAAAGAAATATATCTGGATGGAATAGCGAATAACACAGGTATATATTTAAATATTTTTTATAGCTTTTATTGAATATTTTAGATTTTATGGATGTTGTAGTCTTTTTAAACAATTCATTTACAAGTAAAAATAAGTATTTAGTTTTAAATTACAATATTGTATTACAATTACAATGTATATTTACGGCATGTTTTGTGGCCAATTTAAATTACCATACCATGTCTACCAGTTCCTCTTTTTCAAAATTCATGGTTGACTGCTGTAAAATAATTAAAATCCAAGATAATGTCAAAATAATTTGATTTAAAACTATGTAAATTGTCAATTTGTAAGCCACCTAAGCTATATAGCAACCTTAATTTTAATGATATGGGAACTCATTTCAAACATCTACAATGAAAATGACAATTTCTTTATTTATTTTTTAAAATTTTTTTGTTGCTCTAAGATATACTGGGGTGCAAAATTAACCGGACACCTTAAAAATGGGTCATTTTTGATGTCTCGTATCTCCTAAACCTGTTGTCCGATTTCAGTAATTTTTTTAACATGTTATAAGTCTTATTCTTTTGACAATATCGCTGTAATAATGTTGCTAATCGGGTAAATTTTCATTGTATACCGGATGTACAAATCAAAGTATGTTTTTTTTCTCAAAGTTCGCATCACCCTGTGGAATTTTCTGGTATTGAAAATTTTCTGGCATATAAAATACTGAAATTAAAATCCTATAGCTTCATGTTTTCTCAACGTTTTGTTTTTTGATTAATTCGCTTACATTAGACCATAAAAAAGTTATATTACCACATCGGCCGTCATATTACCCGTATGCGCGTTAATGGTGAATATTAAATTCCTACTTGTATGTCAAAGAATGTGCAATAATTACGTCTTAAAACCCATCAAATTTCATTTTCATATCTCAACCGGTTTTAAAGCAATAAATAAATCGTTGGTTTGTAAGAAAAATTTCAACACCCTCTATCTCAGAAACGATGCATTTGTGGACATATGTTTATAAAGCAAACTGGCATTATTTTTTCATGTTGAATTTACCCTTGAAGTTTGCCATACTTATTTAAAAACACCCTGTATTGCTGAAAAACATGGTTAATTGTTAAAGTACCTAACTTTCTTATGGTCCAACATAAACGAATGAATCAAAAAACAGAATGTTGAGAAAACAGGGGGCTGTAGTTGGGTTTTAATTTGAGTATTATATAAATGCTAGAATATTCCACAGGGTGATGCGAAGTTTAAAAAAAAACACAGTTTCATTGGTACAGCCGGTATACAATGAAAATTTACCTGTTTAGCAACAATATTATTACAGCTATATTGTTAAAGAATAAGGTTATAAAATCACTTAAATCGGTCAATCGGTTTAGGAAATTCGAGACATCAAAAGTGACCAATTTTTAAGGTGTCCGGTCAATTTTGCATCTCAGTGTATTTGTAAGTAGTGAAGATAATAAAAATAATAAAATTTAATGCATAAAATATCTATTTTTTTATTAAAATATCTCCTAAACTTTTAAGTATAGGCATAGGAAGTACTTAAGACAAATCAAGCTACATTGACTTAAGTTCATGATGGTGAATACAGGGCAATGCATTTAAAAATACTGAGCAAATAAAACATGTGTTTTGACTTACCGTATATTATAGTCTGGAAAATATTAAATGAAATTGGTCATCCGAAATCATGCATTACAAGTGGTGAAATGTAGCTGAAATAACGTGCCCATTATGAATTCCAGGAAATTTTGAATTCGATCAATAGAATATTATATTTCTGCGTATAATAATAAAAATAATACATTAGATCTAGTTTATAAAATAAGTTTTCATTCACAATACTAATGTGTTAACTGAGCGGATGAGCAGAAGTTGACTAGGGGAACATATTGTACCTAGGGACAATTTTTACAATTTGATTTTTATAAATTAGACAAATAAAGATATTAAAAAATAATAAAATCTGGACAGTTGATCATATCTTTGTAAAGCTAATTCAAAAATGCCAATTTTCCAACTTTCTACCCATTTTATCACTTTTTTTTTGTATGTATGTACGTGTACCTAGGAACAACCGGTCTGTTGTACCTACGAACACGAAGAGTTGTACCTAGGGACACGAGTTAAAGTACCTGTACAACCAGAATTTAATGTGTAAAACAAAAATACTTTCTAATATTCGTGAAAATTTTATTGAAAATATAAACTGCTAATAATACACAGACTACCCTAAATTAATTTTATCAAAAGATATTGGAAAGATAAATGTGTTTGATTGTCGAGAGGATGAACCTGCTGTACGTGGTTGAGGAAGTTTTTGTATAATATCGCTGATGTTAGTTGTATATTCCGTTTCATCTTCAACCGTAAATGTATAGCCATATGCAAAGGAATGAGCTTTCTTTAAATATTTTATTTGGAACTCTGTTTTCCACCTTTTCTGATATTGCGGCTACAAAATATCCTGAATGCTTTTTCCCTTTTAAGTGCACCAAATCACCTTTCTGAAGATCATCTGGAGTAAATTGAGTGGAATCAATTTCTAAATCTGACAAAGAATTATCATTACAATTACTGCTGTCACTTCTAATCTCAAAGTCAATTTGATCTTCCTCTGACGACGTTTATTCAGTATTTAACTTACGTTTTATTTTTTTTGTTTTTTGCAGTTCCTTTTTGCGCTTCTTTTCCATACTGTCTTTCTTACTTTCTTTTATTTCATTAAATTTTGGGGTGGGAATAGGAGACCTTCCTTCCTTTAGAAATGTTCCCTTTGCGTGACAAAGCTTTTGGAATGGGACGAACCTCATATGGTGAAATAAAACTTGACATAACAGGAATTGGTTCTTGAAAATTCTAGAGACACGAATCCTAGCTTCTGGTGTGGAAGATGACGTTAAACCAGAACATAAAGGCTTAGAGTCTGTTTCGGAAGCATCACAATGCGGTGGATCGGGGTCAGAATAAACAGGAAGGGTTGTGTAAATATGGATCGTCTCGATCGGTTATGTTAGATGGCAAAAATCCTTGTTCAATAAAAATATCACTGTTTAAGGGGTATAGACCTGATACTTGAAAGCCCTTGGTTGTATTGTTTAGACTAAATGCCTTCAAGTACGCCGTATTTGCCAACTCTGCTACGTCGTAAATGGTACCTTTACCAGGAGAACTCATCCAATTAGTCATTGCATTATTGCAGAAAGACTTAAAGGGTCCAAAAACAGATAAATCGAGAGGTTGCAATCGGTGTGATGTATGGGGATGAAAAGTAACTAAAATGACTCCCGAACGTTTTGCCAAGTTAATAGTGGGTATGAAAATATGGCTTTAATGGTTACCTAACAATACAATAACCTTATTCTGCAAAGTAGGTTTAACATGTAATATGAAATGTTCTAGGAATTTAAAAAATACATCTTCATTGGACCATCCACTTTTGCAGCTCCTATTGCTCCAGGTGGTGCCCCTTTCAACATGTGACTTTTAAAATTCACTCTCGGAAACACAAATAAAGGCGGCACAGTATTTTCAGCAGCATTAATACAACATATCACAGTAACTAGAACACCTCTTTCTCCAGATGTCATTCGTCCTATTTGCCTTTGTCCTTTTGCTGCTAAAATTTTAGGAGGTTGCTGCACAGTAGTAATGCCCGTCTCATCGACGTTCAAAATTTTTGATGGTTCAAAGTTTCCTTTACTCAACGCATTTTTATATGATGGAAAGAAAATGGCAACTGTTTCTTTATTGAATGCAGTTGCTCTGGCCAAACTTGTATCCTCGGGTTTTCTAAGTGACAGAGATGCAGAATGTCTATTTCGGAAACCTCTAAGCCAATTATTTCCTGCTTCTTTTATATTATCCCAGCAAGCAGGATATTTTTTTTATTTTGGTTTGCATATTCATATGCCAGTTTTTTAATGTTTATCAAACTTAGGCCATAATGCATTCTAGCAGCTGTTTTTAAATAGTTTACCAGCTCCGTTGCCTCGGCTTCATTAAAAACTTGTTTGACTTTATAATTCGGACTGTATATAAAATTGTTTTGACCTGATGTTTTAAAATTTTTAATGTGTCGTGCTAATGCAGACTTTGTAAATCCAAATTGGCTCTCTGCGGCACGAATTGAAAGACTTGAATTTAAAACTTCACGAACAGCATTCTCTACATTGACTTTTAAAGGTCCCGGTCTTCTCTTCTTTTCTTTACTTCTTGGCATAATGAGCTCCTGAAACAAAACATTGTTTTGTACTAATACTTTTATAATATAACTGGGAACGGCCCCAGGTACAACAAAATGCATGTCCCTAGGTACAACAGGGGGACTCCATGTATAAAAGCAGTCGAATAAGTCGTTAACCACAACAAATACAACGGTTTGATTAGTGGATTCTTTCTTCTTTTGGCATCATAACCCTGGATGGGTCTTTGCCTGTCTGGCTATGTCCTTCCATTCAGATCTCTCTTGTGCCCTTCTTCTCCATTGTCTTATGTTCATTGTTTTCAGGTCGTCTTCCACGTCATCCAACCATCTCGTTCTGGGCCTTCCTTTTTTTCGCCTTCCTAGGGGCTTCCATTGTAACATTTTCTTTGTTGTTTTTGCATCGTTTTGTTTCTGCACATGTCCCAGCCATGACAGTCTTTGACTTTTCACAAATCTTACAATGTCATAACCTTCATTTAACTCATTAACCTCGTCGTTTCTCCTGATTCTCCATGTGCCATCTTCCTCTTGTAACGGGCCATATACTTTCCTCAGTATTTTTCTCTCGAATGTCCTGAGTTGGGCTTCATCTTTTTTCGTCATTACCCAAGTTTCACATCCATAGGTTATTACGGGTCTAATCAGTGTTCTGTAGATAGTCATTTTGGTTCTTTTGTCTAATAATTTCGATGTCATTAATCTTTTATTAGCATAGTATGTACGATTCCCGCTGGAAATACGTGCATTAATTTCGCTACTTACGGAGTTATTCTGATTGATTTCTGTGCCGAGATATGTAAAGGCATCCACTCGTTCGATAGTATAGTTGTCTATTGTGATATTATTTTCATTGTCAGTTATTCTTTTGACTGTCATATACTTCGTTTTTGCTTCGTTTATTTTGAGACCTCTTTTTCTTGCTTCAGGATCAATTTGTTTGAACACTTTCATTAGTCGTGGCTTATTCCTACTAATGATGGCTACATCGTCTGCATATGCAGTAATTTGTACTGATTTAGTGTTTATATGGCCGGTTATATTGGTTTTTCTGATGACTGCCTCAAGAACTAGGTTGAATAGCATGGTTGATAGGGCATCTCCCTGTCTTACTCCCATGTTGATGTTAAACAAGGGAGTCAGTTCTCCATCTACTCTGACTGCGGCTTTTGAACCCTGCAATATCATTTTTATGAGGCTGATGTATTTCTTAGGTATACCTAGATTACAAAGGTCTTCCAGCATTTTGTCTCTTTTCACACTATCAAAAGCTTGTTTAAAGTCTATATACATATTATATAGGTCTATGTCGTATTCATAAGCTTTTTCTTGTATCGTTCTTAGTATGAATATGTTATCTGTAGTGGCTCTATTTGGTCTGAATCCATTTTGATAATCACCAATTATATTTTCGGAGTATTCTAATAATCTATTGTAGATTATACCAGAAAGAATTTTGTATATTACATTTAGCAATGTAATTGGCCTATAATTCTGGCATTCCCTCTTATCTCCTTTTTTATATATTGGCTGTATGAGGCCAACTGTCCATTCCTCTGGCATTTGCTCCTTCGTCCATATTAATGTTATTAGGTAATGGATTCTTTCCCAGAGTTCGGATCCTCCATGCTTTAATAATTCTGCCGAAATTCCGTCCGTTCCTGGTGCTTTATTATTTTTTTGTTTATTTATTATCTGAACTACTTCTTCATAACTTGGATTTTCGATGTGCAGCTCCGCCGTATAATATATTGTCTCGTTCTGATCATTTTCGTTGTCTGAATTTAGATTTTCTTCGAAATATTGTTTCCATCTCATTATAATTTTTTGCTTCTCTGTTAGTAGTTCTCCGTCCTTGTCTTTGCATATCGTTAGTTTTGGTCTAAATGACTGTGTGCTTTCTTTTATGCATTTATAGAATTTTCTGCTTTCGCGTCTGTTGTTATGCTTTACGATTTCTTGTACTTGTTTTTTCATAGCCTCTCTTTTCTTTCTTCTGCATATTCTAGTCGCTTGTATTCTTTTTTCGTTATAAATCTCACTGCTATTTCTTGTATTTCTTTGAAGTTGGTTAAGCCTAGCTTGCATTTTTTCCTCTGATTGGTGGATTGATTGATTAGTGGATTAGGTAGTCTAAATTTCGTTTAATATCAAAAATTAGAAAATGGCCACAGCTTGTGTTAACACTTCACGAACATGTGCACAACTGAATACCATAGAGAGGGACACTGTTGCCGATATGTTTTGTAAATCTAAGGTTTATCTGATATTTTGTTTGGCGTTAATTTAGCCTGTCCCTAGGTACAACCGTCCCTAGGTACAGCATGTTCCCCTATATACCTAAATATGTACAATATTTAAATTAGTATATTCTTTTTAGTTTAGAAGAATATTTGATTATTTAGCCTGTCAATAGATAGAGTACTAGAAATCGCAGAAACTTGTTTGGTCTGTATGTACATAACTTCTAAAAACATTTTAAAACTTGTTTATTTGGGAGAAGTTACACATCGAGGTATGCATTATACGAATCATATTTTTACAAATATAATACTCAATCAGAACAAAACGCAATTATCTACATTCAAAATTTATTTTTGAGAAAAATTTAATTCTCTTCACTGTCAAATAACCGAGAAGTCTATTTAATAACGGAATTAATCAACATCCTGAGATTATGTCGAAATTTGTTTACACAGCAAAATAAAGACACAACAGATGGATCATCAACTGAATCAGCAGATTGGTGCAACTGCAGAATGAAGCAAATACTTTCATTTTATACGCGTCAATAAAAAACTAAAAATTCCATCAAAGGAAGAACTGGAATACAAAGTAAACGTTTAACTTGCATGGTATGGAACAGGATTGATAACACAGCCTAACAAAATGAAAAAAAAATGGTGCTTGAGAAATATCGAATTTTAAATATTTTTGATGATCTGTAAATGTATAAAAATATATTATAATATTAGATGTTCGTTTGTCATACTCCATTTAACGTTTTTTGTGAAAATATTGCTTTTGCTTATGTGTTTTTATTGTGCAATACGCTAAATAAAAAATAAATTTTTCGCTACAGGCACGATTCTTGGTAGAACTCAAAGTGATTAAAAGAGGCCAATAATTATCTTTGGTATGAAGGAATGACTAAACGCGGTTCAGTCGAGATTGATGTATGCATTTGGAAACATTTATCTGAACATAATTTTTTTTCAGACACCTGCAATGGAGAAAATCGAAATGTTAATATGGTTGCAACGCTTCTTTATGACGTTAAAAATTTAGATAGTGTTTTTACAATTAACCACTTTTTTTTTAGAACGGCCATTCCATGATGGAATGAGATTCTGTCCATGCGCAAATAGAAAAAAAGTCGAAATGTAGACATTTTTGAACCATCTGATTGGTATACGATTATAAGAACAGCAAGCAGAAATTTAAAGTACAGAGTAATTGAAACGGATCAAACAGCGTTTTTCGATTTTAATAGCTTGCGACAGAAAACTATACATAATAAAAAAAACTAGATACCGATGGCAACAAAACAAATTGGCTAATATTCGTTTGGTGTCAGTTTAAAAAAGAAAGCACAAAGACAGTGTTTTTATATACGAAATGGATTCAGAAGCTTTCCTAGACTTTGATATTTTAATCAATGTCTCTGACGACAAAGTACCATGGCTATCTCCTCTGAAAAACATAAAAATGTTATGGAGCATTATCAATATGTTATTCCCAAGAAATACCATGCCTTTTATGTTTCTTTAAACGAGTGCCACGGAACAGACAGGAATGAAAGCATTACCAATCAACAATATAGTGATTAATTTACTACAAATTCTATTTTTCATAATGTTATTTTATATTAAAAAATACTTTCGGTTGGTATAAATCCATACTTAGTAATTTGTGTTTACCCTGTTTTAAAAGAAACTTTATTAGAAGTTTTGTTTTTTCCGATTTTTTTTCGATTATGTGCCTTTTGAAGATGAAGCTAAATTTCACAAATTGGAACGGTGAATCCGCATAATATTCATTACTATGCATCAAGCAATCCCTATTTTGTTAACACTCATAGGTCTATAAATGTTTGGGGTGGTATTTTTGGCGATTATGTGATTGGCCCACATTTTTTTGACGGTCGTGTGAATGGTGCCATATATCTAGATCTTCTAAATAATCATTTGCCAATAAAATTGCTGCTCTTATTCAAAATCATCTAAATAATAACTTTCCTGAGAGGAGGATAGGCAGATAAGAACCAACTGTTTGGCCATCGCGATCACCGGAATTCTCCAAAATTGATTTTTTCATGTGAGGCTATATAAAAGACCTTGTATACCAGAAGCCTCCAACAACGGCAGATGATATGAAAAATAGAATAACGGAAGCTTTTAATAAAATTGACTAACAAATGTTAAGAAATGTGGCTCGGTCATTTGAATATCGGTTACAAACTTGTATAGACGTTGAAGGTGGACATTTTGTACATTTACTTTAGACTTATTTCCTTAATATCACATTAATTGTTACATTCATTACATATTATTATGGTTTATATTTTTTGTCACTAACTTATTGAATAAAAATAATTTTGTTATATTATCACGCAATACTGAATACTTATTTCTACTTACAAAAATTGAATGTATTCCCGAAATTTGAAGAAACGAAGAATATTATTATTAATATATTACAAATAAGGGCAGAGGAGCGAGCTCCTATTATGCCCAAAAAGCAAAAAAAAAACAAAAATAAAAAATATCCTTATAAAACTAATACCAATTATAAAGTTAAGTAAACATAAACAATTAAGTATATCATACAAAAATTAAATAGTGAGACAATAAATAAATAAATAAATAATGCTGCCCGAGAAAAACATAATCCTATAAATAAAATAAAGCACTATCAAGTTTATTTTTAAAGATGTTAAACACTAGTTGCCGATATAGTGTCTTGATCCAAATTGTTCCAGATATTAAAGATTCTATTTGGCAAGAAGTTCACCCTGGACCTTGCAGTAGTTTGTTCCCTCTTTAATTTGTATCGATGGCCTCTTAATCTTTCGTCTTGATTCAAAGTGAATATGATGTTTAGGTTCCCAAAATTATGTTTTAAAATACAGAAGGACATAATTAGATCACCTCGAAGACGACGCTGCTCGAATGTGGTAAGATGAGCGATGGATCATCATAATCTATCTTCACAGTTAGGTCTTACACGGCCGTATGCCAGTCTTGTGGCTTTACGCTGAACATTTTTAAGTAGGATCTTATCACGAATGAGATCTGGATTCCACACTGGTCCGGCAAACTCAAGAATAGGTCTAACGTATATTGAGTAAAGTTTACTAAAAGAAGTTAGAGATATACGTGTAAAACATTTACGGATCAAAAAAAATTTCGAGTTTGCACGTTTACACAACGACACTATGTGATCAGACCAATTTAAGTCACTATTAATTATCACTCCGAGATCAGTGTGGGAGGTTACCGAGTTTAAGGGATGTCCATTAATAAAGTACGGCAGTGATGGGTTATTTTTGCCGATATGTAAAACAACGCATTTTTCAATGTTAAGCGGAAGTAACCATTCTGAGGACCATTTGAATATTGCGTCAAGATCTTGTTGAAGAACATGTTGGTTAATGGTTGGATTTACATATAATTTCGTGTCATCAGCGTAAATGGAAACCTTACTGGATACGATGAGCGGAAGATCACTAGTGTAGACACAAAATAGTAGCGGTCCAAGTACTGATCCTTGTGGGACTCCACTCTTGACTGGCTTATCTAGTGAGTGGTCTTCCCCAACACGAACCCTAAAGTATCTGTCGGATAGAAAATCTTCAATCCAAATGTTCAACTTTCCGCGGATACCATAGTGATCCAATTTAGCTAGTAATCGACGTTTTGGGACACGGTCAAAAGCTTTGGAGAAGTCTAAGTAGACTTCATCGACAGGATTCCGATTGTTTAAAGATAATGACCAATCATTTACACAATGAAGTAAGTTTGTGATCGTTGAACGACCTTTGATAAAGCCATGCTGTTGGTGAGTGATGACATTTTCTTGAAGAAGAAACTCAGACATAGCTTCCGAAATAATCGATTTCATGACCTTGCCGACAATAGGAATCAGGCTGATTGGACGATAATTATTGCAATCAAGTTTATTTCCTTTCTTAAATATAGGAGTAACCGAAGCCAATTTCCAGGACGAGGGGAGAGAACTTTGATTAAAAGAAGCATTCATTTTAAGAGATATACGGATGGCTACAGATTCTGCACATTGTTTGAGGAAAAAAGAGGTGAGTCCGTCTGATCCAGGTGATGAATTATATCGTAGTTTCCTTAAATGATGTTTAATTTCATCCGGTGTGAAAGATATATTGTCAAGAGTTTTAGACAAACGTGGGCACATTATTTGAGGAAAGGTATCGTTAGGTTCATTTGTAAAACCCTTAGAAAATAGTAACGATAAACATTCCGAAGATTCGTTATTCGAAGGACATAAAGACCCGTCAGCTTTTTGAAGTAACGGTATGGAGACTTTAGGAGATACAGATGTACGAATGTACCGATAAACTTTTTTATTCAAATATTCAAATTATAGTTTACCGACCTTAGTTCTTCCTATTTTTATATTACGGTGGTTTAGTCCTCCTCTGGAATAATGATTCGAAAACTACTTAATAGTCTTCCAATCTTTCTTTAATATTTAAAGTAATATAATATATATATTTTAACAAAAAATCTGAATCAAAGTAGACAGGTTTTTGTTCACAATAAAAGTGATGGTGAAAACGAAAAATGAATTCAAATGTAATGTATTTGTTATATTGTAAACGAATCTGATTATTTAAGGGCTATATATATATTATTGATAATCATTTGTAAATTTTTAACAAGGGCTAACGAAAAAAAAAAACATGTATCTATGTTCGTTATAAATATTTAATTTTAATCATTATTTATATTTAAAAACAAATAATAAAAATATGAACAAAACTGAATATATAAACACAAATAAAAATACTTAACGAAAACTCAGAATATATTGCAAAAACTGAATTTCGAAAAAAACTTGGACATTTAACACTTTTTATATTCATTTTGAACGAAGACCTTTATTTTGAGCCAATTTTTATTTTTTAATATATCAGGATTTTTTAAAATCAGATCTTCACATTCCGATTTTTTGGGATGCCTCTTTTGTTTAATGTGGGTTTTAAAATACATTTTGACTACTTTCTTCTGATTTTCTGTCCATGAAACTAAAACCCTTTTTTTATTTTTTGCCTTCATATCCAATATTCCCTTTTTTTCATTATTACAACTTTCTGGACCTTTTGATTCAATAACATCATTGGTTTAATTTTTTTGTTCCCCAAATACCTCGTTATTATGTCCATCATCATCTTCCATAATGTCTTCTTCCAAATTTATCTCTATTTCTTCTAAACTTTTTCCCTTGAATTGACCTGCTTTACCTTTCTCCATTAACAGGAGCAACTTAGAGATCTTTACAGTTTGATAAATGTCATCGGGGAGTCTATATGAAGATCGATGAATTCCTAATGTGTGCCCCATAAATGAAGCCAGTTGCTCCATGTCATTTTCCGACATGGTAAACAACTGGGTTAGCGTTGCTAGATGTTTTCTCAGCCTTGTACATGTAAGAGCACTAGGATTTTTAGCTCCGCATAATTTAGCATATTTTGATATTACTTCATACCCTCGAATTGGTTTATCAAATTTTGGATTAACAAAAAGGTAAATACTAGGTGTTTTTAAAAGTAAATCTCTACATTTTGTAATCATTTCTAAGTGTTCTTGTACATCCTTACTTACTAGGACGGGTACACCACGTCCCCTTTTACCTTTTATTACTATTCTTCTAAAACTTTTCATTAAAATTTTTTCGGTTTCTGAAATTGCTTCAGAAAATTCTTCATAACATTGATTATCTTTAGCGCTAATGTAACTCTGTATGGTCATTCTTTCTAATTCACTAGGGCGCCTTCTATTTAATAAGATATGGCAATATATAGTTTCTAACAGAAACATGTAAGAATTAATATCATTATTATTTTTCTGTAATTTATCACAAGATTCATTTGCCCTTCGCACGAGATAGTTTTTCAATAGCTTAAGGTCACTTGCTAGTGGTATTAACGTCACTTTGTTAGTGTCTAAATGTCATGTCTAAATCATTTGCAGCTTGACTGGAAATATCATATTTCCAATTTCCTTCTATTATTTGTATTAAAGATTTTAAGTCAGCTTTAGCGCTGGCACTTCTAACTGTAAACTCAGACTTTTTCGCATTAAGCATAAGTGCTATATCACAACACTGTTTTAATGTAGTGCCAATATTTTTAGCAAATGATGGAGCTTTAAAAGTTTTGCTCTCGTTATCATATTTTGAAACTATTTTAGTAGCAAAAACTAAAGAATCGTAATATTCTGGTTTCAACGAGTCAAAAAGCGTTTTGATTGAGGAACTATTTTTTCTTAGTTCGATAACAATTTTAGCTAATTCCCTCATTTTTCTTGACGCTACTGGTATAAAGTGTTGTTCTCTATGGATCTTCAAATATCTTGAGCCAAACGCACAAATGAGCGGATCTTTTTTAGCCACGAGTGATACATTGTCTGCTCGCATTCGAGGAAAAACAGTTTCTTTTAAATAAGTGTCCCATTTAAGGTGCCTTAATAAGAAATTTTGTGCTTGTGATTGGGAACTTCTGGTTATTGAATCAGGATTACATATTTTTCTGTGGCGCCATAAGTTTTTTGCCGAATACATGCCGAAGCAGTGGTCACACGGTAGGTAGTTTGTATCTGCAGATCCTTTCCTAACTGGTTTTAAATTTGCAGAACCTAACAAATAGTTTCCCTTTTTTCTCAAAGCAAATAACAATTGCCTTCTCGTTTTACTTCTTGGAGGGTAAACCAAAATTTTTTGAACTTCTAATTCGCTTTGATGATTTCGTTGTATATGTCTAGGAAAATTTAATACAACTGATTCACAAAAGTAACAAAAAACAGATTTTTTTAAAGACTTCGTATTTATATTGCAAGTTTCTTCCACATGTTGATGGATATTTAGGCTGACAGAAGACGAAGGTGAATTAGATTGTTCCTAAAAAGTATGTGCTTTGAATTATATTGCTAAAATATTTGAAATAAACTTACCTCAATATTTAACTCATCTTTGTTAACTTGTTTTGGACAAAAGTGGGAAGAAACATTATTTATTTCTGGAGAACCTGAAGACTTTTCCTAAAAACCCAATTAAATAAATATTATATTTTTTCTGTTATCCATTTCAATATTACAGTGTACACAACACATTTTATTCTTTTAAAAGTTTTATTGCACTTACTGAAGAATCATCGAAGGGAACATAATTGGAATCTAACATTTCATCAGAAGCTGGTGATGGAGTTTCTAAGTCTGGAGAATCTGTGTTATCTTTATCACTTTCTTCAGGTGTGAAGATACTGTCAGGTGAACCATAAAATTGAGGGGAACTTAAGGATATTTCCTAAAATTATTTTTCATAGTAAAAAGTGACCGAAGTAGGGAAATACAGTAGGCGGTAAAATAAACAGTACTGAAATGAATATTGAAATGTATATGAATATCTATATATTTAGTATACATGATATAGCCTTACCAACATTATTCACGACGACGTTTCCGATAAAATAGATGTTAAAGATGCCCTCTGGCACTAAAAAAATCTAATTGGAGTTTGTTATTCCGGAATGTCAGACATTGTATCGGTCTGCCTCCTTCAGCATTCCCCATATGTACGTATCATGTGGTGTTAGTTAGGTTAGGCCTGATAATTGCGACGGGTATGGAAAATCACTGAACAGTATTCGAAGAGCACTGACCGTGTGACAGATTGCCCGTCCTGCTAAAACTATTGTCGATTTTAAGCTTTTTGGACCGATTTCGCGACCTTTTCCGTATGACCGAAAATAGTACTCCACGATAAAAAAATTTTCTGCAAAACTAAGAACCATCCTGAAGCACCTAAAATTATCATGACATTCACATAAGTTATAACGTCGTTCAGAAATCACTTAATACATTTCGGCGCATGACACATACAAATCTGAGGCATACGCATTTTAGTACTGTTTATTTTGCCGCATACCGTTCATATTTGAGAATAAAATGCTCTTAAATGTTAAACTTACGGAAGAAATGTCAGATGGATTAGAATTTTCAATCGGTAATATTTCATTAGCGGTTTTTTTACCAACTTTATACTGATCTTCATCTTTGTTATGTTGTTCTTGTAGTGTAAAATTACAAGGGAGTATATTTTCTTTAGATCCACTATAAAATCGAGAGCTTTTGATCTACAAAATATTTTTTTTATTTAAGTATAAGCAATGTTTTTTAAATATCTAACTGGAACTTACCGAAAGAATTTCAGTTGAATTTACTTTCTCGCTTACTGATTGGTTAATTTTTACGGGACTTAACGCTCTGTTACAAAAACGAATTGGTTTCATCCTAAAAATACACTGGTGATAAAATATCTAAGTATTGTTTAACTGAGTGAGCAAAAATTTGAACCCTACTTTTTTTTATACTCTTATACTTTTATACAAAATTTTTATGCTCGTATTGATGTTTTGGGGTCCCGGCCTGCTTGATCTGAAAATAATTTCAAGCACATGTTTACTTTTTAAAATTCAAGTTGTCCGTGACAATTGAGAAAAAAAAATTTCATTTCGGTCAATAATACGGCAAAATTATATTAATAAAAGTTTTTCAAAATATGAAATTATGTCAAAATACAAAATTTCACAAAAATCGGATCAATTTCACTAAATCAGATACACTTGGTATTATAAAAAAACTATCCAACGGATTTTTTGCCGTAATCTATGCAACATTTAAATAAACAAAAAAATGATATCGTTGACAGAATAGAAGGCATACAATTATCACCGATAAAATGAAACTTGCTAAGCAGGTAATTTTACGTGTAAATGAATCATTTTCTTGAATTTACGACTCTATTCTGACCTGAATCGAATTTTGTTATCTAAATTGGCATCTTAATATTATTTTTATCTTGAAAAAAAAAGTATATCTACCAAAATAAATAAATTATTTTCAAACTCTTTCAAACTAGTTTAACAAACAGTTTGAATTTTCAATGCCTTAACCATTGACCAGTTTGACTTGACTTGAATTATTTGCCAAAGTTTGACAGAGTACGCCATGATAAGCTAAGCGATATTCTTGAAAGAGAGGACATAGATAATAAAAATCTGCGAATAATTCTCAATATATATTGAAATCAGGAAAATATCATAAAAATAGAAAATAAGACATCACAGGCAATAGAAATACGTAGAGGAGTATGGCAGGGAGGCATCTTGTCACCGCTGCTATGTAATGTTTATAGTGAAAGCATCTGCCAGAAACCCCTTTTGCAAGCAAACGAATGAATCGTAATCAGTGGAGAGGTTGTAAATAATATTGAATACGCGGATGACACTGTATTAGTTGCAAGAACAGTAGAAGAATTACAACGATTACTTACAAACATAAATATTGCTTGCAACAATTATGGCATAAATATCAATATAAAAAAACAAGTATATGGTCTTCAGTGAAAACATGACACAACCAGCATATATTAGTATAAACAGCATTCAAATTGAAAAAGTATCAAGTTACAAATACTTGGGAACTTATTAAGAAGGAAAGGAAAAGACCCAGAAATTTTTACCAACGATAAAATGAAGAAAAGAATATTTGGGTCACCTAATGAAAGGACATAAATACGCATTACTTCAAAATATAATTCAAGGAAAAATAAAAGGAAAACGGAATCTGGACCGTAAAAGAATGGTTGCGGAATTTGAGAGAGTTTTTTGGCTGCACCACTAATGAACTCTTTAGGTCAGCTGTAAACAAGGTCAGGATAGCCTTGATGATTTCCAATCTCCGATAGGAGTGACACAGGAAGAAGAATTATTTGTCAGAAGGATTGACTTGAGTTTGACTGGAAATTAAGTCAAACTCAAGTCAATTTCAAACATTCAAGTCAAACTTGTGCAACTCTAACCAGCCGAGACGCCAAAATATTAAAACGAGATTCAAAAATGTTTGATCCATTACATGTATAGTTAAATCAATCCCTTGATACACTGTATAATATGTGTTTATAAATGTAGTTCAGATATATTTGTAAAGTGTACAAAAATATCTGATGTGTAATGTGGAGAAGACAGAAAATATATTATTTTGCATAATTATCTAGTAGTTTTGTTCAATCCAACTACCTATTAAATTGAAACAATATTAAATTGTATTTATTACCCGTTCTGTAACAAAATAAAAATTATATAAGTACATACCTAGAGTTTCCAGTGCACTACACGTGTAACATGAATAAAGAATATTTTATCTCTGCAAAACAAAACGTTAGAAATCGTTAGGCTTACAGATTTTTTCGCGCCAAATATACTCTAATATATTATTTGGTTTACGTATCCACCGTCGTTTAGTCTCTGATTTATATTTGGAGGAGTAAACCAATGTAACGTAGTTTTGACGTATATTTTGAATAGCAGATTTATTTTGTTAATTTAATATACATTGGAGGAGGTATGTATAGTAATTTTAGATGGAAGACCAATTGATTTTAATTTGGTAATTGTATAAAAAATTATAATGTTTTTATTTTCGATACATTATAAGAATTGTAAAAAAATTAATATACACGAATAATATTTTAAAGATATTCACTCCTTCTAGAAGACGACTTATAACCGCATTTTGAAAAGAGGAGCTATAGTCGGGTCGTGTAAATATATATATATATATATATATATATATATATATATATATATATATATATATATATATATATATATATATATATATATATATATGTTCGGATAAGTTTCCGCGGTCAGATAAATGAAAATTACTGAGTTCTCGGGAAGAACCGCGTTGAGAATTTAAAATGTTGTTCTACTAAATGATGTTCTGAAATTCTACTGTTGTTCACAATTTCTCAGATATTCACATATCCGATTCAGCTACCAAAGCTCTGTCAAAAGGCTTCAATTTCTCTGTCACTCCTCTTTCCATTCCAACTGAGAAAATTATTTGTCAAACTAAAGAAGCTATTTCCCATCTTCCTTCCGACCAAGCCGAAGTTGCCAGACAAGATGTCCCCCACCTTCAAATATCAGTCTTTCAGAAAGACGTGCCCTCAAAGAACTTTACAACAACCTTGACATCGTCATCCTTCCGGCCGATAAAGGTAATGCCACCGTCATTCTCAACTCTTCTAACTATTTCGACAAAATGTTCGAACTTCTAAATTCCACAGAATATAACCATGTCCCAAATGATCTAACCACATATCTAGAAAAAACGACCAAATCCATTATAAATAAGTCTACTCTATCTCCAGACCTCAAAAAATCTCTTATACCCAGAGAAAAATCATCCCGAATTCCAAAGATATACGGCCTTCCAAAAATCCATAAGCCCAATGTTCCCCTAAGACCCATCGTCAGTGCATACAACTGTCCCACTCAGAAATTGGCAAAACATCTCGCTTTATCCTTACAACCATTAGCCGAAAACGCCTCGTCCTTTGTCAAAAACTCTTTTCATTTTATTGATCTTCTGAAAAACTTTTCTATTTCACCCTCAGACATACTAGTCAGTTTTGACATTGTTTCTTTATTCACCAACATTCCCATCGATGAAACCATTTCCATCTTGGACTCTAAACATCAAATTCCCCAAGACACATTATCTCTTATAAAACACTGCATGTCTAATACATATTTCACGTTCCAAAATCATTTCTATCGTCAAATCAAAGGTGCCCCAATGGGATCGCCCCTCTCTCCCGTAATAGCAGATACATGCATGGAACATTTCGAAACAGTAGTCTTGTCCTCGTCAAATCTCAAACCCACCTGCTGGTTACGGTACGTTGATGACACGTTTGTCATTTGGCCCCATGGTAAAGACACATTAGATCTCTTCCTCTCCCACCTGAATGGAATACATCCCAGCATTCAATTCACGATGGAAGTTGAGTCTGAAGCGTCTTTGCCATTCCTTGATGTTCTTATTCAGAAAAATCCACCTCACAGTTTTTCCTATTCCGTGTACCGGAAACCCACTCATACAAACCGCTATCTCAATGCCCAGTCACATCATCACCCCGCCCAACTTAATTCAGTCATCAACACTCTTATTTCCCGTTCCATAAGACTTAGCGACAACAATCACAGGTCATCCGAAATCAATTCAATAAGACAAACACTCCTACAAAACGGCTACCACAAAACCCAAATCAATAGAAGCATTCAAAAACTTCTAAACCCCATTCCATCCAAAAAAGAAACCTTGCCGCCGGATCAACCCAAAATCTTTCTACCTTTCATTAAAGGTGTCACTGACAAGATCAGTAGAACTCTTAATATCAAAACCATCTTCACCACTCACTCCAAATTGTCCAATCTCGTCAGATCCGTAAAAGACCAAATCCCCAATGAAGACCATGGTGTCTACGAGATACCTTGTTCCAGTTGCCCACGTACATACGTAGGACAGACAAACCGACGAATCCATAACCGTATTTACGAACATTCTCTATCAGTCAAACATTCCGATACCACTTCAGCCCTAGCCCAACATAATATTCAGACAGGCCACAAAATAGATTTTGAAAAAGCAAAAACCATCGCTCCCATCCGCTCATTAAAAGCGAGAATCATTCGTGAAGCTATCGAAATCGAAAAACGGCCTAACAGCTTGAACACGCGCGATGACGCGAAACGATTGCCGGCAAATTGGCGACCCCTTCTTCAGCGACCTCCCGCCCACACCGCTCAGGCCACGTCAGTTCAGACCATGTCAGCGCATACCGTTCCCGCGCATACAGCGAGTATAAAAGCAGCCACGCAGGGTAAAACTGGTTGTCACTCGACACTGGGGAGTAGGCAGATTGAGACCTCAGTGCTGAGAGACAGTTCTTGCAATATAGAACACGATACTGGTACGTCTCGAGTGAGGGGAGTAGGCAGATTGAGACCCCGAACTCGAACCGAACCGTATCACTCTTGATAATGGCTCCAAAATGGGTGCCGAAACGTCGAGTTTTAAATTCTCAACGCAGTTCTTCCCGAGAACTCAGTAATTTTCATATATATATATATATATATATATATATATATATATATATATATATATATATATATATGTATATGTATATATATATGTATATGTATATGTATATGTATATATAAATATATATATATATATATATATGTATATATATATATATATATATATATATATGTATATATATATATATATATGTATATATAGAAGTACGATAATATTCTACTTCATGACATTTTGTTTTTTAAAATGTGTTTTATATTTATAATGCACAATAATATTAGTTACTAATTATACTTTACTTTTAGGTATAAACACAAATTTCCTAACGTGTTCGACTAATTCAACGATACAATTGCTTCTTGCCTTATATCCAGTCAGTATAAACTACGTAGAAATAACACTAGGACATCCCAAATTTCAGGAGTTGTTAAAATCAAATGAAAAGTTTGACATTGTTATTGTAGAGGAAATAATATATCCATCTCTTAAGGTCATAGCTTGGCATTTCAGTGCTCCGTTAGTAGTCTACAGTCCCTTTGCTCCCATGACAACTGTTCATTTGATGGCAGGAAATGCAGCTCCTCCATCCTATGTAATTAATACTTTCCAAGGAAAATCACGGTTTATGACCTTCTGGGAAAGATCATCCAATTTTTATATCTACATATTTGAAATGCTCTTCAATCATTTTATAATTTATCCAAATCATGAAACTCTTATGAAGAAATTTTTTCCTGGTTGTCCCGACCTTGCAACCCTCGACAAAAGTGTTGCTCTATATTTAAATAATGATCACGAGAGTATTACTGCACCTATACCTCATGTACCCAGTATGGTTAATATTTTAGGCTTTCACATCAAAGACAAAAATGAATTGCCTAAGGATCTACAAGAGAGCATGGATGCAGCCAACAATGGTAAGTATAAATAAATTATTAAATTTTTTTTTAATGAAATAACAGTTGATCATAGTGAAATAAGACCAGTCTTAAGCTTAAGAGTACGCAATTATTATTATGAATATGGCGACCATAAAATACGAATTCCCAATTATTTCATTCTTCACTGTGTCTATTTGTGATACCTACACTCTTAGACATTTAATTTCAGCCGCATTACTTTGTGCTTTTTGTACATTACAATATTACATTTATTAATATTGTTCTGAAGCTATTTTCTTGTGGCATTTTAAATTAATTACTATTTAACTGGGAATAAGCCACAATTAAAGGTTAAAATACGTTTATTGACGTTTCAATTTCCACTTCGGAAATCGTTCTCAAAATACAAACATTAGTAAATTAATTTACTAATGTTTGTATTTTGAGAACGATTTCCGAAGTGGAAATTGAAACGTCAATAAACGTATTTTAACCTTTAATTGTGGCTTATTCCCAGTTAAATAGTAATTAATTACTGTTACGAACATGCTTTTGACATGGCTCATATAACGGTTACAACTCTAACAAGGCCACAAGAACATTCGCGATCCTTCGAGTGAGAGACAGAACAACAGGTCACGTAGGCGAATTAGAGGTGGGACAACTCCTGAATGTTCTGGAACTTAATACTTTTGGTATATAAATGACGCGATGTTAGAAGTTAGTTTAGTTGATAAGAGAGTACCGAACTGTAAACTTATAAATAAATATATGTATATAAATTCGAACCGCTCGTTTTATTTAATCACGCTACAGTTGGTGTTACGGTGTGAGTAAAAAGAAATAAATTCAGCAGTGACTTTTGAAAAAGACTTTTGAACTTTTGAAAAGTATTGTTCGTCGGGAACATCCGCGTAGTTCGGTAGTGTCCTTTGTACGAAAGAACATTTAAAAAAAGTACGTGTGTGCCTGACCAAAGATGTTGCTAGTACAACTTTCAGTAAAACAGTTGCGTGAGCAACTGGAAGAACGCGATGAAGACTGCAGCGTAAATTAATTTACTAATGTTTGTATTTTGAGAACGATTTCCGAAGTGGAAATTGAAACGTCAATAAACGTATTTTAACCTTTAATTGTGGCTTATTCCCAGTTAAATAGTAATTAATTACTGTTACGAACATGCTTTTGACATGGCTCATATAACGGTTACAACTCTAACAAGGCCACAAGAACATTCGCGATCCTTCGAGTGAGAGACAGAACAACAGGTCACGTAGGCGAATTAGAGGTGGGACAACTCCTGAATGTTCTGGAACTTAATACTTTTGGTATATAAATGACGCGATGTTAGAAGTTAGTTTAGTTGATAAGAGAGTACCGAACTGTAAACTTATAAATAAATATATGTATATAAATTCGAACCGCTCGTTTTATTTAATCACGCTACAGTTGGTGTTACGGTGTGAGTAAAAAGAAATAAATTCAGCAGTGACTTTTGAAAAAGACTTTTGAACTTTTGAAAAGTATTGTTCGTCGGGAACATCCGCGTAGTTCGGTAGTGTCCTTTGTACGAAAGAACATTTAAAAAAAGTACGTGTGTGCCTGACCAAAGATGTTGCTAGTACAACTTTCAGTAAAACAGTTGCGTGAGCAACTGGAAGAACGCGATGAAGACTGCAGCGGGTCCAAGAAGATACTTCAAGAACGACTAAAGAATGTTCTTAACAAGAATGGAGATGACCCAGAGACATTCCAGTTTCAGTCAGCGGAAGAAGCAGTTTTAATGAAGATAGAAGAAACTTCTAAAAAAATTGAAGAAACTTCTAAAAAAACTGATGATAAATTCGAGACTGTTTCCAAAAGATTCGATGAAACGTCTCAAATGATTGAAGAAACTTCTAAAAAAATTGAAGAATCTTCTAAAAAAAATGATGATAAATTCGAGACTGTTTCCAAAAGATTCGATGAAACGTCTCAAATGATTGAAGAATCTTCTCGAAAGAATGATGAAAGATTCAATGAAACGTCTCAAACTATTAAAGAAATAGCTAGACAAAACGACGAGAAATTCGAAAATATGTCTAGAAGATTCGACGAAGTATGTAATCAAAACAATGACAAATTTGAAGAAGTCACAAGAACATTCGATAAAGTAGAAGAGAAGATCAAACAGTTAGAGAGCATGATAACTAATACAAAAGTGCTACCACCAGTTAACACAATAGCCTTAGATCCGGTAGTGAAAGAAGAATCACCTAGAGACGAAACGACACATAATATGAGATTCAAATTGCCACCATTTGATGGAAAGTCTTCTTGGTCCATATACCTTAGACAATTTGAAGCTATTGCGACAGCCCATCATTGGACAGAACAAGAAAAAGCTGTTTCCTTGACTGCTGCTTTACGAGGTGATGCTGCGGATATCCTAAGATCAATTCCTAAGGGTCAAGAAAAATGTTACCAGACCTTGTTCACCCGACTAGACAAACGTTACGGAGATGCCCATCTACAACAAGTCTACAAGGCGCAACTAAGAAGTAGAATTCAACGAGCAAGTGAAAATTTGCAAGAGTTTGAAGCAGATGTTGCTCGTATAGTGCGGTTGGCTTATCCGGAGGTACCAGACAACATTTTAGAAGAAATTGCTGTAGATACCTTCGTCAATGGGTTAAAAGAAAGTGAATTACAGAAAGCTTTACGACTAGCAAGACCGAAAGTTCTAGATGAAGCGCTTGCTATTGCCTTGGAACATGAAACAGCCAGTCAAACTTCACGGAGTCATCGAGTAAGAACCATTGAAGAAGGCGACGAACCAAACGATGAACGTCTGGAAGAAATGGTACGAAAAGTAGTTCGTAACACGATGCCGAAGAGACGCGAGCCAGATGTTGGAATTGCGGTGACGTAGGTCATATTCGCCGTAATTGCAAGAAAATGATACATGCAACAGTCGGAAAACTAGAACGGGTCGACAACAAGGGGCAACTGCCGACCTCGAGAAACACAGCCCCCATAGTAACTGTGAACATTACGTCCTCAGGTGGAATTCATAGCTTGTACATAGAGGGTCGTATCAATAATAAATGTAGATCGTTTTTGGTAGATACATGTGCAACGAGAACTATTGCACGGCCAGAAGTAGTACGAGGCCATCTTAAATTATTGCCCGCAACAGTAAAGCTTAGAACAGCAACTGGTGAGATAATTAATACATATGGCGAGGCTAATATGTCAGTATTCATTGGCCAGACCACAGTGAAACATACAGTATTAATTGCAGAGATCTCCGATGAGTTCATATTGGGGATGGATTTACTAAGGAAAGTTGGGGCTGTATTGAATGTCAAAGATGGAGTTCTCGAGATCAGTGGAGAAGAGTTGCCGTTTCATGAAGACAAAGAAGATGTTATCAGCTTAATAACGACTCGTGACGTAACTATACCCGGTAATAGTGAGAAAATTTTGATGACCAGACCTGATGGTTACTGCCGAGAGGGAAGTTTGAGGATGGTCGAAGATGTGAATAATGCCGAGTTCCTAACGGCCAAAGCTTTGGTGAGAATTCGAGATGTCGTTCCTGTAAGAGTTATGAATTTAAAGGGAACTGCTATTAAGTTAAGTAAAAGAACTTTGATCGGACAGTGTGTTCCCGTGGCTTCGATTTGTTCCATGAATACTAATGAGAAACCGTCGAAATCTAAGTATCCAAAGGAGCTTGTTGAGACGATGATTAAAACGTGCCAAGATCTTGATGATGAACGAACTAAAAAAGTGAAGTCTATGCTGATAGAATTTCAAGATGTTTTTGCCATGGATAAGAAGGATAATGGCAAAACAAGCATAGTAAAGCATAAAATTAATACCGGAGACGCTCAGCCAATCAGACAACAACCTAGACGACTTCCATTTGCAAAAAGAGATGAAGCCGAAGACATCATCAAAGATATGAACAAAAAAGGGGTAATTGAACCATCAAATAGTCCATGGACATCACCAGTAGTGCTAGTAAAGAAGAAAGATGGTTCAACACGTTTTTGTATTGACTACCGACAGCTCAATGCAGTAACTAAAAAAGATAGTTATCCTTTGCCCAGAATAGACGATACTTTGGATACACTTTCTGGTTCTCGTTGGTTCTCCACACTCGATCTGAAAAGTGGATATTGGCAAGTAGACATGGAGCCAGCTGATCGTGAAAAAACCGCATTCTCGATAGGATCAGGGCTTTGGCAGTTCACAGTTATGCCCTTTGGTTTATGTAATGCCCCGGCCACATTTGAAAGATTAATGGAGGCAGTTTTAAGAGGTCTAACATGGAAAACATGCCTGGTTTATTTGGATGATGTAATTGTAGTTGAAAGATCCTTCGATGAACATGCCAATAACCTAACAGACGTCTTTCAATGATTGCGGGCAGCGAATCTGAAGTTGAGTCCGAAGAAATGTCACTTGTTTCGACGAGAAGTGAAGTACTTGGGACATATTGTAGCAAGTAATGGTGTAACAGCTGATCCTGAAAAACTTGCAGCAATTAAGGATTGGCCAGTACCAAGAGATAAACACGAAATTAGGAGTTTTCTTTGCCTATGTACATATTACCGACGTTTTGTCAAAGGATTTGCCAACATCTCCAAGCCATTAACAAAGTTGACAGAAGAAGGCAAAGAATATACATGGAGCGAAGAGTGTCAAAGAGCTTTCGAACACTTACAAATGGCTCTGATCAGCGCACCGATTTTAAGCTACCCTAGACAGGCAGGAAAATTTGTGTTGGACACAGATGCAAGCAACAGTGCAATAGGAGCTGTTCTTTCCCAAATCCAAGATGGGCAGGAGAAAGTCATCGCTTACTTTAGCAAAGTCTTGTCAAAACCAGAAAGAAACTATTGCGTTACCAGGAGAGAATTGCTAGGCGTAGTGAAGGCTTGTGAGCATTTCCATAAATACTTGTATGGCAGAAAGTTTCTTCTTCGCACGGATCACGCTGCTCTAAAATGGCTCCTACAATTTCGTAATCCAGAGGGCCAGATGGCAAGATGGTTAGAACGATTACAAGAATATGATTACGAGATCGAACACAGGGCTGGCAGAGTTCATTCAAATGCTGATGCCCTTTCGAGACGGCCGTGCAGTGCAAATTGTAATCACTGTCTTAAATTGGAAGAACGACTTTGCCCCGTGAGACGAACCACCGTCATTAATGAGCAATGGCAGCCTCAACAGCTACAAGACGCTCAAGCAGATGATCCATGTATAAAAAGAGTATTGGATTGGATGCGTCGAAGTGAAAGACCTTCTTGGCATGACATTAGTGCATGTAGTCCAGAAGTCAAGTGTTACTGGAGCCAATGGAATTGCCTAGTGCTGAAAGATGATCTTCTGTATAGAACCTTTGAGAACGATGATGGTACAGAAACTAAGCTTCAGTTGATTGTACCTAAAAGTAAAGTGTCAGAAGTATTGCGTCAGTTACATGACGGTGCATCAGGTGGACACTTTGGTATCACGAAGACTCTGCAAAAGGTTCGAGAACGGTTCTATTGGGTGAACTGTAAAGATGATGTAAGAAGGTGGTGCCGGAAATGTGAACTGTGTGCAACCAGTAATGGTCCAGTTGGTAAAAAGAGGGCACCCATGAGACAGTACAGTGTTGGTAGTCCTATGGAAAGAGTAGCAATCGACATTGCAGGTCCACTTCCAGAGACAAATGATGGAAATAAATATATCCTGGTAGCCATGGATTATTTTACGAAATGGACTGAGGCCTATGCGATACCAAATCAAGAAGCTGCTACCGTTGCAGAGGTACTTGTTAAAGAATTCTTTAGCCGATTTGGTGTTCCCTTGGAGATCCACTCCGACCAAGGGCGAAACTTCGAGTCAACTCTTTTCCAAAACGTTTGTAAATTGATTGGTGTCAATAAGACCAGAACGACACCCTTGCATCCTCAATCAGATGGAATGGTCGAGAGAATGAACCGAACAATGGGTAAACACCTATCCAAGGTTGTATCAGAACACCAAAGAGATTGGGACCAGCACATTCATTTATTCCTAATGGCCTACCGCTCGGCCGTGAATGAAACTACAGGCCAGACTCCAACCTGCCTGATGTTAGGTCGTGAAGTTCGTTTACCCTGCGACCTAGAGTTTGGCTGCAGACCTTCCGAAGAACATGTTGCAAGCGAAGATTATGTCGACCGCTTGAAGTTAAGAATGAACAACATTCATGAACTTGTCCGACAACACATCCAGATAGCCAGTGACAGAATGAAAGATCAATATGATTCTCGATGCAAGAGTGAAAGCTATGAAGTAGGTGATTTTGTTTGGCTTTATAATCCACAACGTCGTCAAGGCTTGTCTCCCAAACTGCAAAGACAATGGGAAGGTGCGTATGAAATTAAAAAGAAAATAAATGACGTAATATACCGAATTAAGAAGTTGCCGAAAGGTAAACCAAAAGTAGTTCACATAAATCGTCTTGCACCATATGCTGGCTCAAATGAAACAGAAGAAGCACGAACCCTTCAACATGAGATCAAAGATGACCGGCGACCAAGCTTTAATGAATTTATGTCAAATTACGCAGAGAGAAAGAGTGCTAGATTCGGCGTGACCACAGAAGTTCAGCAGGATCTTTTTAGTGTTCCGCATAACGTCTCTCTAGCCCACTGTGTTGCCCAAGATCTTGAGATGACTAAAGGAATCTCATCTGTATTTTATAAGAAATTCGGTCGTTTGGACGAGTTAAAAAACCAGCAACCTAAAGTTGGAAGAGTACTGAGATTAGAAGATGGTTCTCGATCTTTGCTATATATGGTGACCAGGAAGTCGTATACAGACAGGGCAAGCTACGAGGATATATGGCGTGCTCTAACTAATTTGAAGAAAATCGTGTGCAATTATGACATCAAGAATTTGGCCTTACCCAAGATAGGCCATGCACTAGAAAATCTGGATTGGAAGATTGTCAGAAGCATGCTTGAAGTAATCTTCCGAGAAACCGGCGTACGAATTACTGTGTGTTGTATTAATCCGAAGAGATCATGTCTTTCAAAGTCTGTAGACTGTTATTTCTTCTTGAGGGGTTCATGCAGAGCTGGAGAGTCCTGTAGATTCCGCCATCCTGGGCCTACATATAGAGTTACTGATCGGGACGCTCAGATTTAAGAGGGGAGCAGTGTTACGAACATGCTTTTGACATGGCTCATATAACGGTTACAACTCTAACAAGGCCACAAGAACATTCGCGATCCTTCGAGTGAGAGACAGAACAACAGGTCACGTAGGCGAATTAGAGGTGGGACAACTCCTGAATGTTCTGGAACTTAATACTTTTGGTATATAAATGACGCGATGTTAGAAGTTAGTTTAGTTGATAAGAGAGTACCGAACTGTAAACTTATAAATAAATATATGTATATAAATTCGAACCGCTCGTTTTATTTAATCACGCTACATTACATTTATTTTTAAAACCATGGGTTCAAAGAAGAAGATGATGTCTATTGAACTAAAACGTGAAATCATTGAAAAACATGAGCAAGGTGTACTAGTAACTGACTTGGCGAGGATGTACGGGCGTACCACATCAATGATAATATGTACTGTACTTGTACGAAAGGAGGTGATAAGTGGTATAATGCCAGCTAAGGGCGTTACAATAATTTCTAAGCTCCGGACTTCTCTCCATAAAAAGATGGAGAAACTCCTAATGGTGCGGGTGACAGAGAAGCAGCTTCAAGGAGGAACCTTAACACAAAGCATGAAGGTACGAGCGATTTACGAAGATTTGTTGAAGCAGATCCCACACACTTCGAGAAATGATCGGAATCGGAAGACTCGTTTAAAGCCAGTCAGGGCTGGTTTGACAACTTTAGGAAAAGGACCGGCATTCACTCCGTCGTCAGGCATGGTGAGGTAGCAAGTTCGGATGTGAAAGCAGCTGAGGTTTACATCAAAACGTTTTCCGAACTGATAGAAGCCAAAAGATACATCCCCAGCAAGTCTTCAACTGTGATGAGACAAGGCTTTTCTGGAAAAATATGCCGAATAGAACGGCAGAGGAGAAGACGATGCCAGGTCACAAACCTATGAAAGATAGATAAACTCTACTACTTTGCGCCAATGCGAGTGGCGACTGTAAAATCAAACCTGTTTTAGTGTAAAATTCAGAAAATCTCAAGAGCCTTTAAGCCACATAAGATTTTAAGAGAAAAACTGCCAGTTACGTGGAGAGCAAATCCAAAGGCGTGGGTTACCAGGAAATTCTTTGTGGAGTGGATAAACCTTGTGTTTGTCCCTTCTGTTAAAAAATATCTACAGCAAGACAATGTACCCATGCAAATCCTTCTTGTCCTCGATAATGCCCCTTCTCACCCACCAAATCTCGAAGATGATTTACTCTAAAAGCTCAGGTTTATAAAGATTCTCTATCTATCAGCCAATACCACTCCTATATTGCAGCCCATGGATCAGCAAGTGATTTCCAATTTTAAAAAGTTGTACACCAAGCACATTTTTCGGCGCTGCTTTGACGTGACGCAGAACACAAACCTTACCCTTCGAGAGTTCTGGAAGGACCACTTTAACATAGTAATATGCCTAAGAATTATTGAGCAGGCTTGGCTAGGTGTTACAACAAGGACCTTAACCTCTGCATGGAAGAAACTGTGGCCTCAGGGTGTAGATGAAAGGGCCTGCGAAGGACTGGAACCCGAAGTATCAGTGGTAGATGAGATTGTTTCTCTTGGAAAATCCATGGATCTGGAGGTGGATGAAAGAAATGGGAACGAACTTGTCGAGGAACAGTCTCAGGAGCTGTCAACCGAGGAGTTAGACGAACTACATTCGTTTCGTTTTGAAGAGGAGCCAGAATTGGAAGAAATTGTCTCTATAAGAGATATAAAGGAGATTATGGGAATATGAAAGAAAGTTGCAGAGTTGGTGGATAAAAATCACCCCGAAAAAGTTACAACTGGTCGTGCATCGTTGTTGTTCAACGAAACTTGTTTAACACATTTCCGTAATATTCTGAAAGGGAGGAAGAAACGAACCTCCTTGGATAGTTTTTTAAACGATCTGCAGATGAAAATGAGCAAAGTGTGACGAAAAAAGCGAAGACCACTGACGAAAATTAAGCGCTTCCTTAAGCACTTCACTTTTTCGTATGTTTTTACAGAATATTCTTTTAAATACATTTTTCTTATTTAAAAACACTTAACAAAAACAACTAACGTGTTTTTTTGGGGACTGGAACGGATTAATGATATTTCAGAATTTCAATGGGGAAAATTGCTTTGACATACGAACAATTTGACATAAGAGCAAGATTACGGAACTCATATGTCGAGGTACTACTGTATATAATACCCAAAATTTTATGGGTTTAGTATACACTTCCACTGTTTATAATAATTCTTCTTTTTTCAATGAAAGATGTCTATAATAAAAGTTTATTTAAGCTGTTAATACTGTGAGATAGGAACTTTTGTGCTGTAGGTTTCCAGCTATGAATCTGTCGAAATATGCCCCAGTAAGCGAATAGACCTTATATTACCTATATGTTTTCTTTTTACATGCGCCGTGAACTTCGAAGATTTCTAAAGGTTTATGTTACACTTAGTACAACGATTCATTTTCTATTTACACCAAAAAAAAAACAATAAGAGTTTAAAATTATAAATACAAAACTAAATAAATAATTTCCTACACCGTGTTTTCGCTCTTAAACTCCATGCTATAATATTAAATAACACAATATTTCTTTAATGTTTTTTAGGTGTAATATTATTTAGCTTCGGTTCATTCGTGAAGCCAGAAGAAATGGATCCACAAATTAAACGGGCTATCCTGAATTCGTTGGGAAAACTAAATCAAACAGTTTTGTGGAAAACCAATGAGATCAATATTCCCGGTAAACCGGATAATGTAAAATTGCATAAATGGCTTCCACAAACAGATATTTTGGGTAAGAATTAAAAATAAAAATAATATATATGTTACGGTAAATGTAATGAATTAGTGATTATGCATAATTACCGATTGTTATATATATAATCATCAATAAACTTGGTAAATGGTAAATATGATAATTTCATTCTTCAATATTTCAATGCAGGGCTTCTGCCATTGGCTTGTACGTATTTTGACCTTGTTAGGTCTCCTCAGAGCGACAAGCTGAAGCTCTTATTGAATTGAATTGAAAATAAATCTCTCCAGTCATAAAAGAATTATTAAATATAGACTTTACAACGCCATCTAATAACAATCATAGTAGAAAACCGAAGATTTTTTATTTGGCGAAACTGAAATTCAGATATTTGCCTACTGTGCTTTATACAATACAAAAAGCAGATTCATGAATTAGCCGACAAGGGGAATCTATAATTTGCATTCCACGACCTGTCGATCCACCACGGCAAAAATCCTTCGCGAATTAATTTTTAGTACTCACGAACATGAGTAAATACAGAAAGAGTTTGAGATTTAATTTCAATGCAAGGCTCCTGCCATCCGCTTATATGTATTTCGACCTTATTAGATCTTCTCTCGACTTGGCTCTCGATTGAAAATAAATCTCAAACGTCTTTTTGTTTTATTTATTTACTCATGTTCGTGAGTACTAGAAACTAATCCGCGAACGATTTTTGCCGTGGTTGATCGTCAGGTCGTGGAATGCAAATTGTGGATTCCCCTTGGCTAACTCATCAATATGTCTGCTTTGTATATTGTAAAAAGCACAGTAGGCAAATATCTAAATTTTAGTTTAGTCAATTAAGAAATCTTTAGATTTCTACTATGATTCGTCAATATTTATCAAATTCACTGACAAGTTTCCTCCTTCCTATGGGGCTCCATTCGGTTATTCTCTTTATCCATCTGCTGTCGCTAGTTCTTCTTACATGTCCATACCACTTTAGTCTTTTTTGTTCTATATATGTTATTATGTTTGTTTCTATTGATGTTCTTTGCTTTATTTCGTCATTACTTATCCTATCCATTCTTGTTACTCTGCAGTATCTTCGCAAGCATTCCATCTCTGTTGCTACTATCTTACTGCTGTTTTTCTTGTATATGATCCAATTTTCAGCCCCATTTGTCATAATACTTCGCACTAATGTTTTATAAATCTGCGTTTTTGTCTTCATATTTAGGTGTCTATCCCACCATACTGAGTTAAGTTGTCGGATTGCTGTTCTTGTTTGTCCTAATCTTTGTGTAATTTCTTCCTCTGTTGTTGCCTTTTTCGTGATTATAAACCCCAGGTATTTGAATTTATCCTTTCTTTTGATTGTTACGTTGTCATCAATCTGTAGATCTTCTATGTCTTCTTCACTTGTAGATAGGTACCCTGTTTTCGCGAGGTTAATATCTAGGCCAGCCTTGGTATATTCTTCTTGTAGTTTCTTCATCATGTAGCTGAGGTCGTCTTGGTCTTGTGCAATCACTACTTGATCGTCTGTAAAGCTTAACGTATATAGGTATTCGTTCCGTACCGGTACTCCCATGCCTTCGCATTTTCTTTTCCATATAGTCAAGGCTTTCTCTAAGTATATTTTGAATAGGGTTGGAGATGTGGAACAACCCTACAGGAGCCCTTTTGTTGTGGTGAAGTCTCCTATGATACTTGTTCCCATTTTAATGGACACTTTATTTTCTTTATACAGAGCTTTTGTAGCTTCTATGAGTTCCGTCTGTATTTCTAATTTGTACATTGTCTCCCATAGTTCTGATCTTGGTACAGAGTCATACGCCTTTCTCAGGTCCACAAATGCTAAGTGTATATCTCTATTTTTTGCTTTTTTCTTTTCCAGCAGTGTTCCAGTGTGTATATGTGGTCTATGCATAATCTTCCTGCCGTGAAGCCTGCCTGATCCTCACCGATTTTGCTTTTTATCGCATGTTCTATCTTTTCTCGCAGTATCTTCCCATATAATCTTTCTATTGATGATATTACGCTTATTCCTCTGTAGTTTTCGCATCGTTTTCTATCTCCTTTCTTAAATATAGATGTCATATAAGCCCCTGTCCATTCCTTTGGGAGCTGTTCTCCATTTATGGCTTTCTGAAATATCCATTGTATCATCCGGTGTAATTTTTTTGATCCGTATTTTATAAGCTCAGGTGAGTTTATAATTCCCAATTCGCTATGGCGAATGTGATTAAAGTATGTTACTGATCGTTATTGGCGGTCTCTGTTAATGTCGCATGCACTCTCTCGTTTCTTATGTGGTCCGTTTGGCTAGCCTCAAACGCGCAGGTATAGCGATCGTTTTAGCATTTTATTCACGTGTCCACTCGACTAGTGCCGACTCCTACCCTTCTATTTTATAAAATATTGAATGATGGCTGGTATGCTTGAGCGTTTTAACTCAAAGTTAGTTAATATTATGAAAAATATGAAAGCAAACAGTGGTTTTCTGATAAAAAAACATCATGTTGTTAAAAAAAGGGACCACTGAACATACGACTACTTGACGAAGTTCGTACAGTTACGTGCCTAAATACGTATTGGTATTTTTACTATATTTGTAGCTCAAGCATACTTCAAAATGACAATAGCCGTGAGTTCAATAACCAAATCATAGAAGAAGCTTAGCCAATGTGGCCGGATAGGAAAATCGTGCGCGGAAAACCTAGGCACAGCCTGTCTCAAGGTTCGATCGAGTGTGCAAACCAGGATATAGAAAATATGTAAGTCAGAATAAGTTCTTTGTTGGAAAGCAATCAACTTAGTAAATGTTCCAAAGGGTGACACTTTGTGCAACTTATAAAATATAGACCATTTCGTGAAGGGATCAAGTATACTTCTTATGAAGCAATGCCTGGGATACCCAAAAGTAGGCTTTAAGAAATTATCTGTACCAGAGGTCTGGTACGTTTAGCTATCTAAAAGGATGAAATAGAGGAATAGATATATATTTCAAGATAATTTGGACTTTGGACTAAATGGGCAAAATGAAGAAATAACAACAAATAGCCATAACCTTAGCTGCTATCAATCAAAACAATCACAAACTGTTTAAGACTATATACGCTGTGCAATAGGATTAGAAGTTTTTGTTGTAATGTATTTTACTAGGACTATAGTCCAACAATATACTGATGAGTGTGACTCATTTTCAAAAACGAAATAGCAGACTAAAGAAACAAACAATTGATATTAATGGTGGGTACACATATGCGAGCCGAACTGTTTGCGAACTGCTCGTGAGCTGTTCGCGAAGAGTTCGTCGAAAATATGTTTATGTTCAGGCTATCCAATACCCTAACTATCTAATAACAAACCAAGAATTAATTTACTTCGTTATACTAAACATTTCGGTATTTTGTTTACATTATCTGTTATTAATTTCTCTCGCTACTTAGATAAGCCGCGCTCGTTCAGCAATTTTGTTTAACAGAATGATATCATCGCACACTTGGCAGAAACATTTTATAGACACAATTTATAGTTCTGCGAACATTCTTTGTGTTCGTCCCAAAAACCGACATGCTGTGGTTCCTGACGAGCAACGAATGAACAGCTCGCAAGTGGTTCGTCCCGTCGTACAAATTAACGAATATAGCGTTCACAAACGGTTCGCGAACAGTTCTGCTCGCATATGTGTACCCGCCTTTAGATATTAAATCTTGAAATATTAATTTAATTTATATTCTGTCATTATTGAATGTTAAGTTAAAGGAAAAGTTCATTGGAAGTTCTCCTTACATGAATAATTAAAATAAATGGGCTTAAATAAAAATATATAGATTTCCTTAACGTTGTAGGATACATATTTTATGCAAAATTGTTAAGGATAACCGTAATTTTAAATTATTAAAGTAGTTTTAATCGAAAAGTAATTTTCATTATTGGATTATTTACTCAACTACTTTTTAAACTTCCTGAAATACAGAGATGTCCTAATTATAATCAGAATATAAATCGTTTTTACTAACAATCATAATATTTGTTATTTGACAATTAATTTATTATTTAAACATAGGTTATAATAAGCGCTGGGTATTTTTACACCCTGCTTGGTTTATTGCATGTAAATATATACAAGAAAATGGAGAACCAGTTACATTAATGGTATAAAGAGATAGACAACAATGTGGTACCACTAGATTTCGATTAGGACTTAAGTGATGTTCGTTCTAAAAAAGAATCCACAATACAGATTCTAAGCAGTCCACACAAGATTTACCCAGTGATCCTGAAGAGGCCATGTCAGAAAGCGGCCGAGAAGATGGTTTGCTAAGACCAAAGCCTGTAATATTCTTACGAACTTATCTCGGCTAAACGCAAAAGGTGCCAAAACCATATTAAAATGCTGGATATTGTCTTTTTTGGATGCTATGGTCAATAATATTGCTGTTGACTACGAGGAAATGCAAGCATTTATCGGACTTTTGTTCCTCTGAACCCTGGAAATTAGATGGCACAGCTCCAGATATTTTGTAGCTACTATATCCAAGAAAAGATTTTACCAAATAATTCAAGCTGTAAGGTTTGACGACGCCACTAAGAAGCAATAAAATTAGCCAGTTGATAATATTGCACCCATTCGAGAAATACTTGAAATGTTTGTCATTAACCGTTTTTCAGCATACAGTCCTGGATTCTATGTGACCATATATGAAATGTTGTAAGCATTCTGTGATCAAAGAAAATTTAGGCAGTATATAATCAACAAGCCAGTGAAATACGGAATCAAGATTTATGCCTTGGTGGACGCTAGATCATTTTTCACACAAAATCTCAAAATTTACACCAGCAAATAGCCCAAGGGACTATATCAACTACCCAACGATACAGCTAGTGTAGTAAAAAGGCTTATACGACCCATAAGTGGAACCGGGCAAAGCGTAACAACGGATAATAACTTTTCCTCTGTACCCTTAGCCAACTCCTTAGTGAACGGTCATTGCTTGACAACGATAGGTGCTTTGCGTAAAAACAAACCAAAAATTCCTCCTGAGTTGACAAATTTAAAAGGAAGACTTTTATGTAGTAGCATGTTTGCATATGGTGACGATGGAAACAAGTGTTTACTTCTATCTTCTTCTTCTTGCAGTACCGTCTTCTATCGGAGGTTGGCTACCATCACAGCAATCTTTACTTTGTTGGCTGCAGCTCTGAACAACTGTATTGAACTGAACCCATACCACTCCCCTAAATCCTCCCTACCACTCGCAACCAGGAAATTCCTTCTACGTCCCACATTTCTCTTTCCCGAGATTTTTCCTTGGATTATGAGTCTAAGCAGAGAGTACTTTTCTCCTCTCATTATGTGGCCCAGATATTCCAGTTTTTTCGTTTGTATGGTTTTTATGACTTCGCATTCCTTCCCCATCTTCAGCAGAACATCTTGATTTGTTACTCTTTCTGTCCATGGTATTTTCCACATTCTCCTGTAACACCACATCTCGAATGCCTCAATATTTTTGATGTTTATCTTTTTCAGTGTCCAGGCTTCCATGTCATACAGCAGAACGGAGAAAACATAGCACCTTAACATTCTCGTTCTTAAGTGTATATTTATGTCCCGGCTGCATAGGAATTTTTCATTTTCTCTATTCGCCTCTTGATTTCTCTTGCTTATATCATACGTACCAAAAAACTAAGAATGTATTACTGCTTTCAAGACTACACAGTGATGTGTACTGTAGATTTAGACAATCGCTGGTCGTTTGTTTTTGCAGCCCAAGTATTTTAACTATAAACAGGCAAATAATTTTCAATAATAACACTATTATTGTAATATCTCTAAGAAGCTACATTACAGAGCTTGACAAGCAACTTTTAATGTCCGATATTCAACGACGTTCTAATATCCCAAATCTTCCTTATAAGTTGAGACTTAGAATTCGAAATATAACCTGAGAAAAGCCATCAGTTACTCAAGAGACAACTTCAACTATAAAACCAAGATGTTCTTTTTACCCTGTAAGGAAGAATAGGTTTACCCAGCATTATTGTACTAACTGTAAGTTGCCGATAGGTAAAGAGCACACAAAAGAGTGTGAGCACACAACAAATTTTAATTGCCACCGCTGCGCGGCCTAGAAGAGGAAGAAATCTAATTTTATGCGTAATGCGTACTTTTTTGCAATAAATCAACTTATTTGTTTTATTCTTGGATAATGTGTATATTTGTTAGTTTAGTAGTTTTTTTGCAGTTTTGCTTTAACAAAAATGTAAGTTTATCGTTTTTATGGGCCAATAAACTTAACCAACAAGTACTAATGACTCATCTATTTGACCCATACCCATATGTAATGGTTACACTATACTACACTATTGGCGATGATGGCTGATCGTGTGATTGTCTATGATCGGCACAATCATCCTGAAAGAGTCCACACAATCGTCCGTAATAGTAAAGTTTGTTTAGCAGTAAATGGTTGACTTTAATTAGTATCGACTATAAACATCCTGGGTTAACCGATAATAGTATAAAAGGCCCGGTTTCAGGTAACAATGGTTTACCTCAGGTACAAGGTCTTAACAATGGGCCAAGTCAGATAAATTAAATAATATTTACGATTGCACTAATTGATGTCAACCATTTTCTACTAAACAAACTTTATGTCAAACCACAAGCATCAATTGATTCCCTTTAATGCGTCTCCGAAAAACTGACAATTCACGGGTTATAGGCGATCATAGAAAATGATCGGCAAGTATAGCCGAGTATGCCATCTAAACAGCCGTGATCGCCCTTACTTGTCTGTAATCGCCGATTATGAAGAGGGGCCGTTAGACAAAATCTAACACGCGAGTGATGGCGTAGTTTTTTGAGGTGTGAGTGATGGAAGATTAAAATATACAAAGAGGTACTAAAAACGTTATTTTATTTGCACCCCGTACGATTAGTAAATTATGTTACATCTACAATGTATTGTGTAAAATTTTTGTATATACAACAGACTTAAATGCCAGAGATAACCGGACGATAGGATCACTCTTTTACAAATATACTTGACCACCAACATGTTAAACATTTTAAAAAATACAAAAATAAAAGACAGAACCCAATAAAGCAAGTAGCTCTTTACTAATTTTAATTTTCAGCTCACAAAAACTGCAAACTATTCATAACTCACTCCGGTTTTCTAAGTACAATCGAAACTATTTATTACGCAGTCCCAGTATTAGCCATACCATTCCTTGGAGACCAGAGGACGAATGCTATAAGAATGGTCGAAATGGGTGTCGGATTAACTACAGGATTGGATGATATTACGGAACAAAAATTCGATATTATATTAAATCAACTTCTATATAATAATACGTAAGTTAATTGTCCTAAATCTTACAAATCTTACTATATTTTTTGTTGTTTATAGACTGTTTTAATATATAATTTTTTTATTTTATAATTGAAACAATTGTTATAGTGCAACAATGAGTTCAGAAAATAAGGCTGGGCCTTCACAATCCAAAAAGACAAGGAAACAAAATCGGGCTCTTACGATTGATGAACTGGAAGATCTAGTCAATCGTTCGCTAAAAGAGGGTTTTCAGACGAGGATACTGTATGCGAGATACTGTATGCGAGATACAGAATTTTCGATGGCGGCTGTATCGGATTCACGGGCATGCTCGTCAGTATGAAAATAGTAGCAGTGCAGTGCGGTTATATTTTTGGATTATGGATGTAGAAGAGTGTGTTATGCTGTGGTACATATTATATAAAAAGAAACTGAAAGAACGACGTAATTTGTGGGTTCATCCATAAAATTTTGGAAATTCAATTGAGTAAAAAAGACACAACTATGCGTAGAATTATTTCATCAAAAGAACGGCTTTCTATGACTTTTTAAAGTTAAAGTCTATGACTTAAATTTAAAATAAATATGTGTACTTATCTCCAATTTGTAAATTGTTTACCTCGCCCTAAATAAAAAATGACCGTATTCCTTTCACAATAATGTAGTTTGATATTCGTTAAATAATCAAAATTTCAATTAGCAAACTTTTAAAACTAAACTGTATACGTATGAAACAAAATATTAAACTATTCTACTATGTATTTATAATAAAAACATGTTTATTTCTTACCATATTCATTTTGCTGTACTGCAGTCATGGCCTCAAAATTGTCGCTTAGAATTTTCGACCCAGCACTGCTGCTTTTTATTTCTATTGCAGTAATCTGGCGATGCTGTATCCCATAGACAGGGATTTGATTATACCAAACAAATAAATTTGTCATTATCAAATACAGCACGCTCCATTATTTAACTATATTCAGAAAACACCTTCTTTTTTTCGTTGCTCATTCACAATTATTCGACAGAAAATCGCGCGTCTATGGAATGTGGTGCAAAAGTATTCGTGTCTGAAAGCGTTCATTTAACGTAATGGTTCTTCTGTATCTGGCATACGCATTCAGTCGTCGGCGACAGGAAGGTCCGAGATACTGAATTCGGTATCTCGCATACTGTATCCCTCGCGCGTCCCGTCTGAAAAGCTCCATTTGAGTCTATGTAATATCTGCGTCTCGGATACGCGTATCTCGGATACAGTATCCTCGTCTGAAAGGGGGTTAAGTGAAGACGAATCTTTTTTGTCTAGTGGGTCAGAATATATGAATTATGACTCGAGTTTTGAAGGAGAGGAAGAGGTACAACATTTAACAGTGATTTAGTGAGGCTAACTTCACTCTATAAAAGCCATCTATTTGCACGGCGGAACCGAATTGGACAGAAAATTCACAAGCTCCAAATGAATTGAAAATATTGAATTTCACAAGAAAACAAAAGTTGTTACTTCCTTATCCAGGGAATAGTCCAATTGATTTTTTTCCTTATTATTTGACCTTGAGTTTTTAAATTTTATGGTTGAAGAGACGAATAAAAATGGGGTTGTTGTTTTATCAATGAGTAGTGGAGACAAGTCGCCTATTGCTTTTTGGAAAATATTAACAATTGATGAATTTAAAGTTTTTCTTGGTTTTCTATTCCACATGGGAGTAGTGTTGCCCAAATGCAAGAACAAGACGAGACTTAGACAGTCTTGGTCTTGGTCTTTCGCCAAAACACTGGTCTTGGTCTTGGTCTTGGTATTGCACTCCCGGTCTTGGTCTTGGTCTTGGTCTTGGTCTTGCAGCAAGAGCCTTGCAAGTCTTGCAGTTACCCATTAATTAGCCTTTTGCTATTTATTAAACGTTACTTTAGATCTTAAAACAACGTAACAGAGTAAGTACATTTTAAGCTTGAATTAACATAGCAATAATAAAGACTAACCAAATTAATAAATGTCTAAATAACTGACACCGGGTGGGGTTTGAAGCGACGATCTAAGCGATCCGTGCCTATACTCTAACTAACTCAGCTCTCTACTTGAAAAAATAAAGACTAGTTAAAAAAGCAATGGTAATCAAAAGTAGTAGGTACATAATATATGTAATTGGTAATAAGGTAATAACTATATTTTTTTACATGTCCACCTTTTTTAGAGGTTATTAAAAAGCTTGTGATATCTCCACCGAATTTTGGTTTTTCGGGAAGAAATATTTGTAATTCCTTTTTGTGAAAAGATATTAGATGCTTCCTTAAATCTGACGTGTTTCTGTTGATCATTCTCATTTCAACCTTTTTATGTAGGCACAATTTACACAAAGCAATTTGGGATGCATGAATTATTTCGAAAAACTCATCAAATTTGCTTTTAGGTCTTTTAGATCTATAACTCTAACGCTCACTACTCGAACTAGAACTATTTGAATCTTTGTCCCTCATGTCAAATTGTAAACTTGTCACTCCGGGAACAACAAGGATTAGATGAAAAACAATTATTACATTAGACTCAATGGAAAGCTCAATTGGGAATAAAGTTAAGTGATGTCGAAAAAGTAACTACTATTATACTTAGTTACTTTGTGTTCGTTACTATCCAATACCCTAAGTATCTAATAACAAACTGAGAATTATATATCGTTACTTCATTATTCTAAATACTTCATTACTAACATTATCTGTTGTTAATTTGTCTCGGTACTTTTAAATATTAGCCACGTTCTTTCAGAAAATTTTGTTTAACCGAATGATCTCATCGCACACTCAGCAGAAACAATTTATAGTCTTAGGCCGATAAGATTTGTTTATTTAGATTCCTCCTGACTAAATTATAATGGGAAAAAAATTGAATTATTAAGTGGGTGTCCGTAACAATTATATTTTTTATTAGCTAGGGTGACATATTTAAAAAAATATCGATACGATATTACTGTCGGCGTCGCAATGCAAGAATATTATTTTTATGATTAGAGGGCGGCTATTCTCAAAATATGGACAATTAATTTCAGAGCGAAGAAGTCGTCTGCTGGAAAAGAATGTACAAAATATTTTATTTTTACATTGTAATTATGACCTCTGAGCACGTGTCAAATGTGTTTTTTTAATGAATATTTTGATTCGGTATGTATGTTTATGGTATTGTTTGTAATGCGCATAAGTCCAGTTTTTCAAATTTTTATTACATATTTTTTTGCGTCTCATAGAGTCTTTAAGCATATACCCGAACTACTATACTCGCTAAAACCACACTCACTCCTAACTGCAAGACGCAAGAGTCTCGCAGGCTTAGTCTTGTTCTTGCTTAAATCTTGCACGGTCAGTCTTGGTCTTGGTCTTGCTAAAATTAGGCGGTCTTGGTCTTGGTCTTGCAAAAATCCAAGAACAAGACCAAGACTGCAAGACCAAGACCGATTTTGGGCAACACTACATGGGAGCATTTCCGTTGCCCAGAATACAAGACTATTTTAAAACAGATAGATTATTTAATTTACCGATTTTTCGTGAACACATGATTTTGGAACTAACACATGGTTCGTGAACACATGGTTTTCTGTTCCATATGGGAGCATTTCAGTTGTCCAGACTACAAGACTATTTTAAAGAGATAGATTATTTAATTTACCGATTTTTCGTGAACACATGATTTTGGAACTAAAACATGGTTCGTCAACACATGGTTTTCTGTTCCACATGGGAGCATTACAGTTGCCCAGAATACAAGACTTTTTTAAAATAGATAGATTATTTAATTTACCGATTTTTCGTGAACACATGAGTAGAAATAGGTTTTTATTCATTTTGAGATATCTGCACTTTTACTCCGAAGAAGATGTGACCAATGAATCTAATAAAGATATTCTAAAAAAATAGGATGTATACTATATTATTTTAATGGCAAAATGGAAACCATATATTATCCGGGAAGAGAACTTTCTTTAGATTAGAGCATAATGCTGCGGCCAGGTCGATTGGCTTTTCGACAATATATTAAAAACAAACGACACAAGTATGGAATAAAGTTGTATATGTTGACCGAGTCAAACGGAACGGTGCTTAGATTTCGTGTTTATACAGGGGCAAATGATGCAGAGCTAAGCGGTATGGGACACGATTCAAAAGTCGTCATGAATTTGATGGATCAATGGCCATGCCCTATATATGGACAATTACTAATATGCCCTTATCAATAGAAAACTTATAGCACTGGGACGTTAAGGGCCAACTTAAAAGATAATCCTCAAGAAATTTCGAAGAGAAAGTTAAAAAAAGAAGAAAAAGTATCTTTATTCAAAGATGACATACATGTTGGCAAATAGAAGGACAAGCGCGAGGTATTCTATATAACTTAGCAGTATAAAGACGAATTTTGAATATTTATCAACGAAAGAGGGAAAGAAGTTCGAAAACCTATGGTTATTATGGAATATAACAAGTATATGTCCATAATTGATCATCAAGATCAACTTTTATCGTAATACACTTGTGAAAGGAAAATCATCAGATGGTACAAAAAAATTCTTTATTCATATAGTCCAAATTCTTATGTTGAATGCCTTAAAACTTTATAATATATACTCTGGCGAGAAAAAATGCCTTTGTACGATTTTAGGCTATGTATAATAAATCGGCATTTACCAATAAAACCACCACTTGAAATTGCTCCTAAAACTACACAACCAAGCCACACTCTTAGTAAGATAACTGAGACATACCAAGATAAAAACAATTACAATAACTAGAATAAAGCAAAAAAGATGTCGCCAATGCACCAAAGACGGAAAAGGACGAAAACGCAACATGTTCCAGTGCAACGAATGCGATGAAAAACCAGGGCTGTGTCCAGAATGTTATTAATGTTTTAACAAATATCATAGTTTGTAATATATGTCCTCGTTGTTATATATAGCCCAGTCTGGTTATACAAAAATCATCGATTTCACGGCAAAATGTTTCGCAGATTTCTGAAGCTTTTAAGACATAGGTGGGGGTTACTAGATGACGAATAGATAAAAAGATACTCCTATTTTTACCTTGCGTTTTTTTTAAACAATAATTTATGGTCAGAATTTGATTTTTTATCTATAAGTTTTTTCCCTTATAATTTAAATAAACAATATTTATACCATTTTTTTATATCAAGAATATCTTTATTTTCCCGTTTTTTCAATTAAAATTGATAAATAATTTACGGAGATATTTGCAAAAAAGCAGTTTTTTTGCACTAATTTATAAATTTAATTAATTTTTTTATTAACAAAATAAAATGTTATTAATACATTTCAACATTAAGGAAATACCGTCCTTTAAATTTGTGCGAAATTTCCCCCCGATCGGTCAAATAGTTTAAAAGTTATTCAATTTGTTTATCCCTGGGACTAATTATTTAAACCATTGAACTTGCTTTATGAATGATGCTAGACACATTTAACAAATTTCATAGGATTCTTTAAGACTTATTCTATCTCAGAAGTTAAATGAATATTGAGTTTTCATCGAAATTATTTACAAAATAAACGTTTGAAAAAGGGGTATGTTTTTTACTTATAAACAATTGTAATAACTTCTATATTTTTCAAGCTACAGACTTGTACGTACAACCATTAGATAGCTGGTAAAAAAACTCACATTTGAACAAAAATAAACCTTCTATGAACAATAGGAACGAAGTTAGCGACAATTTTTTTGTTAATTATATCTCCATTTTTTATAAACATTAAGAAGTAAAATTTGCACAAATTTTGAATGAAAATCTAAACTTTATATTGAATTTTATAGCTATAAAATTCATCCAATTTTTTGAAACTTAAAACCTTTCGAAACGAAGTTACTTTCGAAAGATCGACATAGGAAAATGGAGGGAAACTGTTTTAGCTCCTCGCTGCAAAATTTAATATTATGGTTACGGATTTATCATTCAAAAGCTTCAACAGTTCTGTAGGAATTTCATCAGGTCCATTTGCTTTTCCATTTTTAGCGTTTCTTATTGCGTATTCTACTTCTTCTTTCAATATGTCTGGCCCAGTTTCATTGATTATCTGAGTTAAGTTGTTTCTATCGTCTTCAAATAATTCATTCATGTATTCTGTCCATCTTTTTATTTTATTCTCTGGATCTACAATAAGATTTTCATCTTTGTCTTTAAGTTTACCTATTTGGCATTTCTTTATGCTTCCTGTTATCTCTTTTACTTTTTTGTGCATATTGAACGCATTGTACTTTTTCTCATAGGTTACCATTTCTTCACATTGTTCTTTTTTCCACTCCTCTTTGGCTTCTTTTATTCTCTTTTTTATGTGTTTATGTATTTCTTTGTATTTGTCTGGGTAATTCTTCATCTTTCTTCTTTGTTCTATCAAGTCTAGTATATCTAGTGTCATCCACCCCTTATTCTTTGTTGTTGTTTTTGTAAGATGTTTCTTTCCTGCTGTTTGTATAGCTGTATTTATGTACTTTAATTTTTGGCTAACGTTGTTTGTATCGTTAATTTGTTGCTGCACTGAACGGAGGTTTTCATTTATTTCTTCTCCTGTTTCTTGTCGTATATTTTTGTTTCTAAGTTTATTTAAATCTAGTGCCTTTCTGTGTAGTCTTCTAATCTTTTTTGGTCTCGCTTTGGTCTATCACAGTAACTACCGGGTTATGATCTGAGCCTATATCAGCTCCTGGGTACGTCTTAGTACATTTAACAGTATTATGATACCTCCTTGCTATCGTAATGTAGTCTATTTGATTTCTCACTATTTTTTCTTTGGTATAATGTGGAGATGTCCATGTATATAACCGTCGAGGAGGTAATTTGAAAAAGGTATTTGTTATTACGAAGTCTTCACTTTGGCAAAATTGAATCAATCGATCTCCTCTGTCATTTTAACACTTTCCTATGTCGATCTTTCGAAAGTACCGTCGTTTCGAAAAATTAGATAAATTTTATAGCTATAAGTTTTAATATAAAGTTTAGATTTTCATTCAAAATTTGTGCAAATTTTACTTCTTAATGTTTATAAACAATGGAGATATGATTTTTTAAAAAATAGTCACTAACTTCGTTCCTATTGGTCATAGAAGGTTTTTTATTTTTTAATGTGAGTTTTTTACCAGCTGTCCAATGGTTGTACGTACAAGTCTGTAGCTTGAAAAATATAGAAGTTATTATAATTGTTTATAAGTAAAAAACATACCTCTTTTTCAAACGTTTATTTTGTAAATAATTTCGATGAAAACTCAATATGCATTTAAATTCTGAGATAGTCTAAGTCTTAAAGAATCCTATGAAATTTGCTGAATGTGTCTAGCATCATGCATAAGGCAAGCTCAATAGTTTAAATAATTAGCCTCAGGGATAAACAAATTAAATAACTTTTAAACTATTTGACTGATCGGGGGGAAATTTGGCACAAATCTAAAAGATGGTAATCCGTTGATGTTTAAATATATTAATACCATTTTATTTTGTTAATAAAAAAATTAATTAAATTTATAAATTAGTGCAAAAAACTGCTTTTTTGCAAATATCTAAATAAATTATTTATCAATTTTAATTAAAAAAACGGAAAAATAAAGATATTCTTGACATAAAAAAATGACATAAATATTGTTTATTTAAAATATAAGGGAAAAAATTTATAGACAAAAAATCAAATTGTGACCATAAATTATTGCTTAAAAAAACGCAAGGTAAAACTAGAAGTATCTTTTCATCTATTCATCATCTAGTATCCCCCACCTATGTCTTAAAATCTTCAGATATCTGCGAAACATTTTTCCACCTTTTTTTTTAACCAGACTGGGCTAATACCTATGTCTTAGTTTTTGTTATTGAACTAACATGTTTTTTTACTAAATGTATGTGCCATTTTGAAAAAAAGTTTATTCAGTTTTTTATTTTTTTAGTATCTTTGATACTTTGCTCCTATTTTGTATTCTAAATACCATTTTGTGTTCTTATTTTTATATTTTCCTAATAATTTTTTTTGTATAAGGCCCCGTACGCAGTTGCCGACTTCTGACAATATTATTTCGATAAAATTTGTGACCGGCCACTTAAGTGGTCGATTTTTTTTCCTCTTCTGAAGGCTGTTTTTCCCACAAATGCTTTACTTACAATATAAAGTTTTGTTTATTTGTTAAATGTCCCTAAAATAAAGTTAAAATGTATTCTGGCCTCTGACGACCAATAACTACTAATGTCGCGACAGCGAATGGGTTAAGAGACGATTGGAGAGAGAAACTCACTAAAATATCTTCAAAACTTTGCTATCAACAGAAAAATAACTTTTGAATAGTTGAATATCTAAAAAATATTCATTTTAATTTCAGCTACAAGAAAAATATTCAAAGGAGATCCGCATTGATGAGAGATCGTCCTGTTAAACCAATGGACCTATTTGTCTATTGGGTGGAGTATGTTATTCGGCACAAAGATCTATCCCATATGCGAGTAGCAGGTTTGGAACTAACGTGGTACCAGTACTTACTTCTAGATGTTCTTTTAGTCTGGAGCGTAGGAGTTCTATTTGTAATATTTATTATTTATTATATGTCAAATCTTTTGTTGTCTGGGTGTGGACGAACGAAAAAGGTGAAAACCAATTAAATGTTTTACTAGCAAATTGAGCCTATTAATGTTACTATTATTACTTAAGATATAATTTACTAGAAACTAACTAGTTACTATGATGGCTTCAGAAAGCAGAAAATTGCTGTATTTCTTGTTTAAGCAATAAACGTCGATATAATTATAAGCTTACTTTTGTTGCAGTACGCCAGCCTTTCTTAACCTGTATGGCGCGCGCCCCTTAACTCTACGTGTGGGCAACAGCACATAAAAATTAATAAAAAAAAAAACGATATACTTATAATGAAAAAAATTGTTTGTGCTTTTATTTTCAGTAAAGAAAAGGTATCATTTACTTTCGCCCAAAATTAAAATCTAGATTTATAACTAAATTCTCTTTGATTTCGCAGCTTGCAATAAAGTCTATGAAGATTTCTTCTTCTGCAGTTTCAGCTCTTGGAGAGCTTCAGAATGGATTCCTAACCAACTTGTAATCTGCTACCAATTTATTGTCAGTAAGAAAATATTTTTTTAAATCGTACCAATATGTCTAAATGACTTTCTATTATCACAAAAGCAACATTCATATGGACGACTTTCTGCAGAAAGGGACCAACCCACAAATAGCACAAGCTGAGAAAAAGGAAGTTAAAGTTTCTGCGACAAAAAAATTGTAGCTCATTTAAATTTATTTGACGAAAGTTCGTAAATGGGTTAATACATTAGAATTATGTTTCTTCAAAATGTTAGTGTTAAAATAATAGTGCAGCTATGCATATATACAGTGTGTAAAAACCAAATGGAATAAATTCATTATTTAGGTTACTGTACATATTTATAAAAAATCCCGAAACACGTCAAATTTAAATTATTATAACTTGACATTCTTTAACGTAAAAATGCAACCCCTACCTTCAACCCCCTTAAAATGACAGGTACAACCCCCAGTTTTTAAAATAGGAAGTATAGGCTTGTGATATATCGTTTGAAAGGTCTTTTCATTCTCCATTCAAAAATGTTATCGCTTTCAAGTTTATTAAGATTAATTAAGATAAAATAAATTAAAATCATGTGGTTACCGAAATTCGCTAAAATATACTCAAAACTTATTTCCCGTTTAGGTCTTGATAATGAGAAAGTGAACAAAAACCATAGCAATGTGGTTTTTAGATGGTAACCATTAAAAAACTTTAAAGAATTTCCGTGGCAACGTTATTTTAACACGCATTAGTAAATTGTTTTATTTAAGTTGTCAGTATTTTAATTTAAGTAAAAAGTTCATTCAATTCAATTCTGAAAAATGGTTAGATTAACGGAAATGCATAAAATAACAGTTTTACAAATGATTGGTTACGGAGATAACACCCGAACACAACAGGAAGTAACTCGCCTATTTCATGAGAAATTTCCTAATTTACCGCCTATATCCCAATGAACAATAAGTAAAATAGAGAAGCAGTTTCGCGAGTTTGGTCATGTAAGGCAGATAAAAAAAGCAGCTGCCAATGCACTGAGTGATGAACTCAAATTAGATGTGTTGCTTGAGTTTCAGGAAAATCCACATACATCGAGTAGACAGGCATCCACTACATTCAATGCTAGCCATACATCGATAGTAAACATATTAAAAGAAAATAAATTGCATCCCTATAAGATGATTCCTACTTAGGAGCTCATGGAAGACGATTTTAATAGGAGAACTTTTTTTTGTGAGCAAATGATGGACATGTTGGATAACAATATTATCCAATTATAAGACGGTATGTTTTCTGATGAGTGTACTTTTTCACTTAACGGTTATGCTAATCGGCAAAATTGCCGCTACTGGGCCACCGAAAATCCTCACTGGATGAGAGAAGAACACACTTAATACCCTCAAAAGGTTAATGTTTGGGCAGGGATTGTAGGAAACAATATCATTGGTCCCTTTTTCATTGAGGGCAACTTGAATGGTAACAATTATTTGGCACTACTTCAAAATGATGTCATTCCAACGTTGGCAAATTTATATCCTGATCCAGGAAACCCTTAAGTTCCAGCGAATACGATATGGTTTCAGCAGGATGAAGCACCACCACATTACCAACTTAATGTCCAGCAGTACCTCGATACAATATTTCCCAATCGGTGGATAGGGAGGCGAGGATCGATTGAATGGCCAGCGCGATCACCTGATCTTACATTATTAGATTTCTTTTTATGGGGATATGTGAAGAGCCATGTGTACAAAACTAAACCTTCTGATTTAAATGACTTAAAAGAACGAATAACGCTTGCGATTAGGTCGATCACGCCTGTTATGTTAAATAATGTTAGAAGACATCTACTTCATTAACATTCATAGTTATTTTTCGTGTTCTACATTTTATTACGTTTTGCATTACATTTTAGTTTTTGATTGTATTGTAGCGAATTTCGGTAACCACATGATTTTAATTTATTTTATCTTAATTAATCTTAATAAACTTGAAAGCGACAACATTTTTGAATGGAAAATGAAAAGACCTTTCAAACGATATATCACAAGCCTATACTTCCTATTTTAAAAATTGGGGGTTGTACCTGTCATTCTAAGGGGGTTGGAGGTAGGGGTGACATTTTCACGTTAAAGAATGTCAAGTTATAATAATTTAAATTTGACGTGTTTCGGGATTTTTTATAAATATGTACAGTAACCTAAATAATGAATTTATTCCATTGGGCTGTTACACACTGTATGTATAAAAGTGGGTTGAAAAGTGGGTTGGTTACTTTTTGCATTTTAAGAAATGAACTCTTTAGAAAAGTTTTATTGAAATTATTACATTTAATACAACAAATGACCCAGCTAGAAAAACTCGCTTTGATAGACCCATCGGTTAGGGAAGAAGAGGAAAACCTAGAACAAGGTTCTTTGACAACATCGATGAAGACATGAGAAATATGGGAATACGTGCTTGGCTGGGGAAGGCGATAAAAGTGCATTCTGTTAAATTGAGTGCTGAAGTGTTGCTTCAGTCGCGTCATGAGACGAGTCGCCACTGGGACACAGACTATATATATATATATATATATATATATATATATATATATATATATATATATATATATATATACAATAGCACTAAAGGCCTTAGAGGCCCAGGGCTTGGAAAGTTTGTTCTTTCTTCATCTTTTGAAGTTTGATCTTCTCTGGCTCGATATGTGTTATTTATTTTTCTTTTCTGGCCTTCTAGTCCAATTTTTTCCATCTTTTTCTACCTCTTGATTCCATCTATTTTTTGACCTTCCTTTTCTCTTTTTTGAAGCTATAATGTAGTTTACTACTCTTTTTGGAGTCCTCGTGTTCGGCATCCTTTCTAGGTAACCTCGCTATTTTAGTGTCTGTGTCTTTATGACTCCTATTATATTAGGTTGATTATATAATTCCTTTAACTCATCATTTGATATTCTTATCCATAAACCGTCCCTTATTATCCCTCCATATATCGTCCTCAGGATTTTCCTTTCCCATATCTCCAGTAAATTTTGTTCAGTTTTTGTCATTGTCTATGTCTCACTGCAGTATGTTACTATTGGTTGTATAGTTGTTTTGTATAACTGTATACTTTGCCTTTCTTGATAAAAACTTGCTTTTCAACATTCCACTAAGAGCATGTACACCTTCTATTGCCTGCCATTATTCTAGCTTGTATTTCTTCTGTAATGCTAAGTTTACGTGATATTATTGTACCTACGTATGTAAATCTTTCTACCATTTCGAATTCGTATGATGATCCTTCTTCTACTTCTACTTTAAACTTTTGTCCATCCCTGAATTGATTATCTGTCCACTGCATACATTTTGTTTTAGTTTCATATATGTAAAGTCCCATTTTCTTTGCTGCTTTTACTATTGTCTGTACCATCCCCTGTAGCTCTTTTTTTCCTCTTGCCAGCAACACTACATCATCCGCAAATGCCAAGACTTGCTGTCTTTTATAATCTAGGAGTCCTTCTCTATTGATTTTCGCTTCTCGCATTATTTTTTCTAGGCATAAATTAAAGAGTAATGATGACAAAGGATTGCCCTGCCTTAATCCTTCGTTTACTAAAAATTTGTCCGATGCATGATTGTTTACTTTGACTCTGTTTTCTGTATTCTCTAAAGTAAGATGTATCATGTTACGCAACTTTCTGCTAACTTCCAGTTCCTCAAGGGTCTCTTTTAATTCCTTCCTCTTTATTCTATCGTATGCTTGCTCGAAGTCGATGAATAGCGCTATCGTTGGTAAGTTGTATTCATAGCTTTCTGCTTGTAATTATCTGATTACAAATACTTGGTCCGTTGTGCTTCTCCCTCGTCTAAATCCGCACTGATATTCGGGGACACAGATTAGTCATTTAAATAAAATTATATTAGTAAATAAAAAGAATTACTATTAACTACTATGGGACTACTATATCTGAAGTTAATCTAATTAATCTACTTTAAGATACTTATACCAAAAATATTATTATCTAGAAATTTTATCAAAAAATGTACAAACATGTAATTTCTATGAAGTCCAAGGGCAACCACTTGTTATTGTTGTAATCGGTTTTACTATTTGTTATAAGCTTATATTTTATCATCAGTAGTGTATAATAATTTATTAAATACATATCGACATCCTATGATTTGAGGTTAAAAAATGCGTTTCGATATAAAATTTGCTATAATATTATTTTGCAATGCATTGGGGTTAGTGAATTCTTCAAATATTTTACTTGTGTTTAATCACTTTGGAAAAAGTCACTATTTTCAAGGAAAATCATTGGGACATGGTCTTGCAAGAGCTGGTCATAATGTAACGATGGTGAGCGTTTTTCAGGACAACCAAAAAGTGCCAGGATACGAAGAGGTTTATCTTGATGGAATGATTAGTAATTTAGGTATCGTATGCAAATATTTATATACACAATAAACCTTATATATAGACTAAATTTTCTTTTAAATGTTTTGGGGATATTTTATCAATTTTGCGGTTTTACAATTTTGTTTTTTTCTATTCTATCTATTCTTATTAAAAGTTGAAGTTATCGTTTGATATTATTCTATCTCGAAGGGTAGTGCCAAAATGGTGGCCGAAAAAAATGGTGGCTATCTCTGACGTATTGCATCTCTGACTCTAATACCGTCTCATTTATGTATTTTTATTTTCTACTATGATCTATTTAGTTTTCTTCAAGTTGAGCTTGAAAATATACCAATCCCAAATCTTCTTGTTCATTAGATTTTGAAGTTCATAAATGCGTTCCTTTTTATCTGATACATTTTGGGATAGTTGTTTCTGTTCGATTGTTTCAACAATCTCTTTTAATTTATTTTGTAGGTGAAAGGTATCATGCTTTTTTTATAGTTTTCATTACATTCTTTTTTATGAAATTCTATGGAATTTTCTTAAATCTTATCTTCTGTCTGATTATTGTGTGGATTCTCGTGGATTTGTTTTATTTTTATTTCTGACTTCTCTTCTGTGTATTCGTTTTATCTTTATTTCTGTCTTCTTAAGCTAGCGAAATGAAGACGTAAGATAAGAACTGTATATCTACTTGATCTTACATGTTTGGTTTTTTCATTGCATTTCGTGGTCCAAATACATATATCTTTCCACAACTTGTATGGGCGATTTCTTGATTTCTGTTTTGCTCATTGGGGACAAGATTCGTCACCATTTTTATTTTCACATAGTTTTTTTTTTCTTTTTTTCCCTTTTCTACTAAGTCGTCTGTTATAAGAACAATGTCATTGGTATATCAGAGATGATTTAGTTTCTCTCCATCGATGTTATTATTCTTTGAGTCCCACTCTAATCATTCAAATGCGTACTTCATGACTGTTATAAATAGGTTTGGTGACAAAGTGCCCTGTCACACCCTTTTACCAGTTTTTATTTTCTAAGTCATGCAATGAAGGTTACAGTTGTTTGTTGCATTTTCATAAAATATTCGCACTGTGGCAAATGCTTTATGGAAGACAACAAAAACTAGAACCAGAGGTTTATTATATTCGATATACTTTTCAACTAAAGTTTAAGGTACTGAGATGGTCATTTGTTCCGTGGCCTGACCGAAACCCTGCTTGTTCTTCTGACTGGTAGAGATCGAATATTGCTTCCAATCTGTTTGCCAGTATTCGAGTAAAGAGTTTGTGTAGGTGGTTTATTAAAGATTCTTGATCTAGTCAGTGCATATATCATCCACACCTGTACCATTTCTGTTATTTAACATATCGATGCTGTCATGAAGGTCTTTTATGTTGAATGTTGTTTCTAGGTAGTTTGCCTCTTGATTAAGATTTTTAATTATTTTACTTGATTGGATATAAGGTTGCAGGATCTTGAAGTCACCTCTATGTTATATAACCAGGTTCTATGCTATTTTGCTACTATGTATCATGTCCATGTTTTCCTGCGTTTGGATCCATTTTGTCTTTGTAGCTTGACTTAGTTGTTAAAGTACGGCTGTTCAACTTTTTCTTTTCTAAAAGGATTCTCAAGAGTTTTTCAGGTCGTTTCAGGTCTTTAGGTTCACTAGATATTCCAGGGACACATTATTGTCTGCACTCTATAAGAATTGCTTTCCTGGACGTATTTTTTATTTATCTGGTCTTGATTCCAGATTTTGTATCTCATAGTATAGCATAGTTGCAATTTTTTGTCTTCTTTAAGTTAAATCTTTTTCCGAATGAGATAGTTCTAGGCCTGATAGCTGGCTTGATATATATACTACGTGGTCTATGTTGTAGCCTTTTTTCCATACTTTATTTTGGAACGATGGTATAAGTTTTCGATGGTGAATTAATGCAAAATCAATAGTTTCTAATCAAACCTCTATACTTTCTTAATTTGCGCCAGATTCTGCGTAACCTCATAGAATACTGTTGATGTTAAAATCTCCCAAATCAATCGGGTTGGACTTTGAGTTGAGTGGAGACGAAAATATAAATGGCTGCCTTGGTGATTTATATACCGAACTTTCATTGATTTTTAGCTTGTTTAAGTTTAGTATTTCTACATTTGGTAAAGAGCATGCGAAAAGAAGCACCGGATTGATTTTCGCCGTAAAATCTACAAAGTAACTACACTTTCATCAAAGAATCTATTCTGAAAGTAGTTTGGACTCGTTCCGATAATGTGGCAAAAGCCGAATTGAATTTGAATATGATTTAAGTATCATAATAGTTGTTCTATTTTCTTTTTGAGACCAATCATTAAACTGAATAAGATCAATTGGGAAATAGGTAGAGCAAAAATGAAAAGGAAAGAGAAAGCCCAACCACTTTAAAATCCGGTCACATTTTCTATCATGTCAGAAATAACGATGGAAATGGAAGTATTTAATTAATAAAAAATTAGCTAAGAATGTAATATTAGTAAAAGCAGTTTCCACAACAGTTTTGCTTGCAAAATTCCAACTAAACACCTGTTACTCCATAAAGATTATTAAGGTGTATGCGACAACATCGGGTCACACCGAGGAAGAAATAGAACAATTTTATGAGGACTTGTACACAGCTGTTACAGAAGACCATGACATTTCACGATCAAACAAGTTATTCCAGAGCTCATCTAAAAGCCAATAGGAAGGGTACAACATGTAGAATCGGAGAATACTAACCCGGTCAAGTCGCGAATGTTTTTCAGCCAGGATATTTGTCGTCTACCAGGACCCCTTTTTCCTTCGATTTTACCCTTCATAATTAGCTGTAATCACTCGTACTTATCATTCCTAAGTATGTGCTCCTAATATGCTGTCTTTCGCCTTTTAATGGTGGTCAAAAGTTCTCTGTCTCCCCCCATTCCGTGCAACACCGTTTCGTTCGTAATATCATCGGTCCATGGTGCTATTTCCATATAATGTTACCACAGTCTGTTGGTTCCAATAGAGATTTCTCTTTAGTCATTCCTTTTCTGTTTAGACATTCCATGAGTTATGTTTGTTTAACTTTGTCGAAAGCTTTCTCATAGTCTATAAACGCAATGAAAAGATCTTTTTGTTGTTGTTGTTGTTGTTGTTGTTGTTGTTGTTGTTGTTGTTGTTGTTGTTGTTGTTGTTGTTTGACCAGATATATCATGGGAGGAAATTCAAGATGCTCTCAAAAATAATGAAAAGTAATAGAGCTCTGGGGGAAGATGGTGTCATTGAGGCAATTAAGACAACTGAGACAATTAATTTCTCACACAATGAGAAAACATTCCAAATAAGTATAAACATTCGGTTACAATCCTCATTCATGAAAAAAGAGATAAATTTGGTCTTGAAAGCTGTAGCCTCTTATATTGTTCATAAGTCATTCTCCTGCGTTTTTTAACTAACTTTTGTCCGATAATATATGAAAGATCGTTTTTAAGATACACAGTAATTTTACTTTACTTACTAAATAACTTGTTATTTTTAGGTATGAATACAAATTTTATAACAGTTTCGAAATTTACGGCCTTACTGTTTCCAGTTTTCGTCCAACCAATAACATTAAACTTCACTGAGAAAACATTAAGCCATCCGAAATTTCAGGAATTGTTGGATTCAAAAAAACAGTTTGACGTCATCATATTAGAAGATACCTTAAACACAGCTCTTAAGGGACTATCTTGGCATTTTAAAGCACCCTTAATACTCTATAGTCCCTTTGCTCCAATGACAACGTTCCACATTACTGCAGGCAATTCAGCCCCTCCGTCTTATATACCCAATACTTTAAACGGTTATTCAAGCCCCATGAACTTTTGGCAACGATCGTTTAACAGTTTTGTTTATTTGGTCGATGTTCTCCTTAGTAATTTTCTATCTTACCCCAGTCAAGAAGCACTTATGAAGAAATACTTCCCAGGATGTCCTGATTTGGCAGCTATCGACAAAAATATTTCGCTTTTCTTAATTAATGACCACGAGAGTATTAATGCGCCTATTTCTCATGTACCGAGTATGATTGACATTTTGGGCTTTCACCTAAAAGACAGAAATGAACTTCCAAACAATTTACAAAAATATATGGATGCTGCTAAAGAAGGTAAGTATACAACCATTAATTTGTTTTCATAACCATTTTATTCCATTATTCTAGTAAATTATATTAATACAAAAAACAATTTTTATTCATAAGTGTTTTATTCATAAAACGATTTTTAGCTTTTTTTTTTATAAAAATAGACCTTCAATTTGTGTCATGATATTTTTCTTCAAGGTGTGATCTTGTTCAGCTTCGGTTCATTCGTGAATCCCTCGCAAATGGACCCTCAAATTAAACAAGCCTTCTTAAATTCACTTGGTAAACTTAGCCAAAAAGTTTTATGGAAAACTGATGAGGATAATATTCCTGGTAAACCAGATAATGTAATATTGCATAAATGGCTTCCACAAGAAGATATTTTAGGTAAGAAACAAATATTAAACTTACAATATGTACAATAAAATTACTCGAAATTCAATTCAAAAGTTTGATTTTAATTCGCCCATTCTTCAGTTCTATTCAACTTGGAGTATTTTACTTAACGTCAAGCAAAAATGTCAGATATACCTTAAATATCATCTTTAATTTTATTTCTATGTTATGGCATACATATTGACATAATGCCACACTACTCCACAAAATGTGACTTAATACTTCATACTTCAATATGGACATCGATCTTCTTATTCATGTGGTCTTCTTTCTAGAAAAATGGCTACAATTTCGTCAACTTTTTCCCAGTTTTGTGCGATCTTTAAAAGTAATTTTAAATTTAACTGGTCCAGTTTCTCGCATTTTCGAGACAGGAACATTGTCTTATGCCCGGATCCTTCTTTCTTCGGTCTTACTCTCTATTTCATCTATCGTATGACCTACAGCCCAATTCGACTCCTGGTCTCCCTTAGCAAACCTCTCCATTCGTTACGGCCTGTAGCCATTTTTCTCCACGATCGACTGCCAAGGAAATTTCTGGCGTCCTATCTTTTTCCCTGTAATTGTAATCACTTTAAGAAAGCGATTACAATTTGCACTGTATGGCCGTCTTGACTGAGCATCAGTATTTGAATAACTTTTTCCAGCCATGTGTTCGATTTGTTCTAGCTTTCTGACTGTATTATTTTCTTGCAATTTACGACGTGACCTACGTGACGATGTGATCTACGTCGCCACCATTCCAACATCTGGTTTCGCGTCTCTTCGGCATCATGTTACGAACTACTTTCCGTACGATTTCCTCTAGACGTTTATCGTTATATTCGTCGCTCTCTTCAGAGGTTTGTACTCGATAGCTTCGTGAAGCTCGACTAGCTGTCTCGTGTTCCAAGGCAATGGCGAGCGCTTCATCTAAAACTTTCGCTCTTGCTAGTCGTAAAGCTTTCTGTAGTTCACTGTCTCTTAACCCATTGATGAAGGTATCTACAGCAATTTCTTCCAAAATGTTATCTGGTACCTCTGAATAAGCCAACCGCACTATACGAGCAACATCTGCTTCAAACTCTTGCAAATTTTCACTTGCTCGTTGAATTCTACTTCTTACTTGCGCCTTGTAGACTTGTTGTAGATGGGCATTTCCGTAACGTTTGTCTAGTCGAGTAAACAAGGTCTGGTAACATTTTTCTTGACCCTTAGGAATCGATCTTAGGATATCTGCAGCATCACCTCGTAAAGCAGCAGTCAAGGAAATTTTGAATAAAATCCTTTATAAAAGGTATATAAAAAACCCAGTTGGGCTATGTTGCATTGACTGGCTATGTTGCATAGCACAACTGGGTTTTTTATATACCTTTTATAAAGGATTTTATTCAAAATTTTTAATATATGGTATACAGCCAAATACAGGAACTTTGTTTCCTTGTGGATTTCAAGGAAATAGCTTTTTCTTGTTCTGTCCAATGATTGGCTGTCGCAATAGCTTCAAATTGTCTAAGGTATATGGACCAAGAAGACTTTTCATCAAATGGTGGCAATTTAAATCTCATATGATGTGTCGTTTCGTCTCTAGGTGATTCTTCTTTCACTACCGGATCTAAGGCTACTGTATTAACTGGTGGTAGCACTTTTGTATTGGTTATCATGCTCTTTAACTGTTTGATCTTCTCTTCTACTTTATCGAATGTTTTAGAAACTTCTTTAAATTTCTCGTTATTCTGAATACATACTTCTTTAATTATTTGAGAAATCTCGTCGAATCTTCTAGACACATTTTCAAATTTCTCTTCATTTTGTCTAGCTGCTTCTTTAATAATTTGAGACGTTTCATTAAATCTTTTGGAAACGTTCTCAAATTTATCATCATTTTTTCTAGAAGATTCTTCAATCATTTGCGAGACGTTTTCAAATTTATTATCATTTTTTTTAGAAGTTTCTTCAATCATTTGAGAGACATTCTAAAATTTTTCCTCAATTATTTTCGTTAAAACTGCTTCTTCTGCTGATTGAGATTGGAATGTCTCTGGGTCGTCTCCATTCTTGTTGAGAACAGTCTTCAGTCGTTCTTGGAGGATCTTCTTGGACTTGCTGCAGTCTTCATCGCGTTCTTCTAGTTGCTCACGCAACTGTTTTACTGACAGTTCTACTACCAGCATCTTTGGTCAGGCACACACGTACTTTTGTAAATGTTCTTACAAAGATCACTACCTAACTACGCTGATATTCCCGCCGAACAATACTTTTTAAAAGTTCAAAAGTCTTTTTCAAAAGTCACTGCTGAATTTTTTTTTACTCAATTATCCTCATACCGGACGCCATGTAAGTAACTTAACCACTCCCCCAATCATTGTTACTGCATTATGCTGTTACCGATCGTTTGTTAGCGACAACGACACGCTCCACTATAAGAGGATTGTCTCATTTTTCCAGTAGCCTATACTTCCAGTAGCTATATATATATATATATATATATATATATATATATATATATATATATATAATATATATATATAATATATATATATATAATATATATATATATAATATATATAATATATATAATATATATATATATATATATATATATATATATATATATATATATATATATATATATATATATGATGTATATATACTTGTATATATATATATATATATATATATATATATATATATATACAAGTTATTATATACGAGAATATTCTGGATTAGCCCACCTCTAATTCGTCTCATCGAAAGCGCATCGAAGACGGGCGCTATTGAAATTCCCAACTCTTGAGTTTTCTATATTTATCCTTCTAAGAATTATTATGACGTATCGGAGATGGGCTATTTCGTTACAATATATTGAACCATTGGTTGTGATTTATGACATACGTATTACTTTTTCTAGAGCCAGGTTGAACAGTATACAAGAGAGAGGGTCTCCCTGCCGCAGCACGTTATTTGTTTTAAAAGGTTCAGACAGTTCTCCCTGAATTCGTACTCTACATTCAACTTTTTCAGGAGTTAGTTTTGTTAAATTTACCAACTGATTTGGTATTCCTAGCTCTTTCATTGCTTTGAACATATCTCTTCTTCTATTCACAGAGTCGTAGACTGCTTTGTAGTCTATAAATATGTGATGAGTATCAATGCCAGTGTTTTTTCCAAAATTTGTTTCAGGGTTACAATTTGATAAATTGTCGATTTACCACTTCTGAAACCAGCCTATTTTCAGGTATTTTCCTACTATCCGTTCTGCATATGGTGCCATACGGTGACATAGTACTGTGGAAAATATTTTGTACGCTGAATTTAGAAGCGTAATTCCTCTGTGGTTAGAGCATTCAAAGATATCTCCTTTTTTTGTGTCTGGTGCAAAGTATTCCAATATTCCAATCATTGAGAAGGGATTTCTGTGTTCATATGTCTTTTATAAGCTGTTGTAATGCTATTATGGTATTGTGGCCACCTTCGTTATATAGTTCAGCTGGGAGATTATCTATTCTAGGTGATTTGTTTCTGGCTAGCTTTTTAACTACATGTTTAATTTCAAGAATCGTTGGTGGTTCCTCTTACCTCTCGTCTGTTCCCCTTACCTCATCTCTTTCTTCTTCCAGGTTTTCTTCTTCTTCAAGGTTAAAGTATTTCACCCATCTATTCAATACATCTTTTCTTGTTGTTGATAGGTCGCCATTCTGACTTCTGTATTGTCTTGTGGTTGCATTGAATTCTTTTATGTTGATGTTAACTTTTTTATAGAATGCTCTGAATTCTTTCTTTCTGTTGAGGTTTTCTATATATATTTAAGTTCCTCATTTATGTGGTGTCGTTTTTTTATTTTGTGTATCCTCTTTTCTTTTTTTCTTTTTGTCTGGTAATTCCCTAAAGTTGTTCTAGTTCGTCGGGTAAGCATCTTTCTGTAGGCTTAATTTTTTTTCTTTTGTTACATTCTTGCATTCATCGATAAACCAATTTTTTTTACTATAAAAAAGGGTCGAAAAATAGTTCGTTTAATGTTTTATAAATCTCTCAAATTGTTTTTAATCTATATTTGGATCTCAGACTCCTTTTTCGTATATATTGGAATCGTCAATTAATTTAGGTCAATCTCGATAAAAAATTAATTGTACCAAAATTAAGTAATTTCATTAAACAAGTAATGTCTTTTTTTATATTTTTTTATGTTATATTTTACTAAAAGGTTTTAACAGTCGATATAAAAAAGTTTTATTATTTTGAATTTATAATCTAGAAGGCAATAAAAAAGCTCATTGAAAAGTCCATTAAAAGGACCGTTAAAGATTCGTTAAGAATCATTGAAAATACCTTACTATAATTTACTATAAATTGCTGCTTCTGAGCGGTAAAAAGATATTCTCACGTCTCGAGTGGGACAGTCACATCACCGCAGTCTACGTAAAATCATTTAGCTTTTACCACGGATTATTATGAACGCATTAAAACATATCAAAGAAGTTAAGTGTTTTTTGTGACTGTGCTCAAATAAAATAAAGTTATCTGAAACTAAAAACCTACAATTAACTTTACTTTTTTACCTATTCACTTTTAATTTCAGCTCATCCAAACTGCAAACTATTTATAACGCATGCTGGTTTTCTAAGCACGATCGAAACTATTTATCATGAGGTGCCAGTTCTTGCTATTCCTTTCGTTGCTGATCAGGATTTAAATGCCCTGAGGATGGTCGATACAGGAGTTGGACTCACAACAAAACTGAATGAAATAACAGAATCCAAACTCGATTTTATGTTACATGAGCTTCTCTATAATGAAACGTAAGTAAACTTTATTCTAATGTCAAAAATTAAAAACTTGTTCGGCAGAATTGTGTGACATAAATAGAGTTTTAGTCTAGTATGTATGCTCTCGATACATCTTAATGGACAGAGGGGGTGGCATTTGAGTTGCGAAATACCTGCTCATTATTGCGCATTATATAACTTTCTGCGGACAGTCTCAGATTGGAACTGACCCAAACTACGTACCTTGGCTTCGAAGGTCTTGACAAGTTTTCCCCACTTTTTAGGTACTTCACTTGTGCTTTCCAGTCTCTTGTTCCCATTTCTTCTATGTCAGAATGAACAGTCTCAAATCACTTCGGTCGTGGTCTCCCTCTTCTTTTTTTCCCTTGTTCTCCTGCTTGTAAGACTTTTAGGACGTTTCTTTCTTTTTTCATTCGTAAAACATGTCTCAACCATCTAACTCCCTGTGCTTTGATTTTCTGCGTTATTTTAGGTCTCTTATAGATTTCCATTAGCTCCTGGTTTGTTCTTTTGTACCATTCCCCATAGCCTCCTTTTTCCCACCAAAAAGTTTTCTCAGGACTTTTCTGTCCCAAATCTCTAACTTTTCTTCTTCTTTTTGATTTATGGTCCTTCGTGCAAGTGAGACCAACATATTGAAGGCAAGTTCGAATCTTGGCTGCCCTGGACACGTTTTTTTGCATGCAACAGTGCGTTTAATGATGCTACTGCTTTGCTGCCTTTCAACAACTGCTTGTCTATGTCTCTCTCTTCGCCTCCTTTATTCCGCTGAAATATATGAAACAATATTCTGAGATCTATTAAACTCAATTAGATAAATTAGTTTTTTAAATAAAGTTTTACTTTCAAATATTTAGGCTTACATTAGAAATAATTTAACATCAGCTTAAAGAAAATTTTGTTTCGTTACATTAGCAGGCAAATACAGAGGAGTAAAGGTAAACTCAGAACAACTCGCCCTGTAAGAATTGGAAGCTACTTTGCAGAGAGTCATAAATTACTTAAATTGTATACTTTGCGAAAGAGGTAAAAACATTAAAGAGTAGAAAATAACTTGGCAAAAGAACCAAACAGCTAAGTTTATTCTCGGAGATAACCAGTGCATATAATGGATTACAGGGACTCTAGAGAACACAGTATTAATACATGATTAGAAAAATCTTATAATAATACCCTAGAAAACAAGATAAGTATACTAATAATAAAATGTAGTCATATGAATACTTTGCATGGAGCCCTACAATAAACGCTGTTTAATCTAATACAAATATTTTGGTTCACATAGGAAAAATAATGGTGAAAAAAGAAATAAACGCTATATCAGAGGGAAAATAAAGCTTACATAGCTCAACAATTGTTGGGAAAAACTGCTACTTGACTAGATACAACATATTGCCCAGATTGTATTTCTTCCACTTAACATTGTTAAAAGAGAAGGGAAGTTTAGCGTCATCATTTTTAGTTGGCCATGATCCGCCAGTATCTCCAACCGTCTACCATTGTAATCAGTCATCAGTCTCTCTGTATTCCCATGCAGTACTTTGATAACAAAAATGGCTAAATACAATGTTGATGAAAACGAAATCTTCCTCAGGAAGCTTGTATATAGAGGTCGCAGAGAAGCTTATAACTAAATAATAAGCCTTGAATGCTGACAACGCTTTAATTTACTTATAATTATTTGCCATCCTAATGATATGAATGCTTACGTTTATTCTAGGTATACAAGAAATGTTCAGAAGAGATCTTCTTCTTCTTCTTCTACGACACTACAGCCCAAATTGAGCCTTGGCCTCCTTTATTGCCTCCACCCTTGCTTGTCTGTGGCTGATTTTCTCCATACACGGACTCCTAAAAGGGCTTGTGCTTCGCTGTTTACTGTGTCTTCCCAGCACTTTCTTGGCTTTCCAGTTGGTCTCTTTCTCCGCATTCTAGGATTCAGTGCTTTTTTTGGCAGCCTATCCTCTCCCATTCTTATCGCCTGTTCCATTGCAATCTTCTAATGTATTCTAATGAAGTCTGACAGTGGTGCTTCCTCATAAAGTTGATAAAGCTCGTTATTGTATCGACTTCTGAAGATTCCGTTTTCCCTCATAGGTCCTAGTATTCTCCTCAGTACTTTCCTTTTGAATGTGTCGAGTTTCCTTTTTGATGTTTCTTTTAGGACTCATGCTTCACTGCCTATTGGTTGAATTAAGGTTTTATAGATTCTCATCTTTGTATTTTGGTGGACATTTTCTTTTCGTCTGTATCATTATTTTTGTTTTTTATATGTTAATTTCCACATCTAGCCTTTTTGTTTCGTTTTTAACTAGAAGCCGCTAGTTTATAATATACGTGAGGCCTTTATATGCTGTACATAGTAGAGAAATTCCACGGTAGTTTTTGCAGTGGAGTTTGTCCCTTTTTTTAGATCGGGCCTACTATATTTTTTTCCAGTCGTCAGTTATTTTCTCTTCTTGCCATATGTCTTTGATGAGCTCGTTGATGTGACTTGCTAGGTGGTCGCCACCTACCTTATACAATTCTTCTGGTATTTTGTCAACTCCCGGGCCTTTATTGTTTTTCTGGGTCTTAATAGCTTCGAGAACTTCCTCTATAGTTGGAGCTTCTACTCCATTCTCTACTTCATTCTCTTCTACGTAGTTCGTACTTATTTCATCTTCCAGGTCTACTTGTGTACCAAGTAGGGTCTGAAAATAGTGCTTCCCGGTTTTTGCGACTTTCTGTTGGTTACTGATTATTTTCCCATTTTCATCTTTACATAGACTTGTTAGAGTTTTATACCCGCTTTTTATCTTTTTTAGGTATTCGTAAGCCCCTCTAATTTCGTTGTTTTTGAAATTTTCTTCCATTTTTTCTATTTGTCCATTTTCATAGGCTCTTTTTTATTTCTATATATCTTGTCTGCTTTCCATCTTGCAACTTCAAATGATGTTCGTCTTTATCGTGTTCTTCTTATTATATACATTTTGTGTGCTTCATTTCTTTCCTCTATTGCTTGTCTGCACTCATCATCGAACCATGCTCCCCTTCTCGCATTTTTCTTGTTTTCCAACGTGGATGCTGCTGCTGTCAGTACTGCTGTTTTGATATTATTCCATTTGCCCTCTATGGAGTGCAGTTCTAGCGCCCTTAACTCATTTGCGACTTTTTCTTTGAACTTCTATTTATATTCCTGAATCTTCAGTTTTTCTGGTCTAGTTTGTTTGTTCTTTGTTGTCTTTCGTTTTTTTCTTTGTTAACTCGGCATATTAATTTGGTTTGGAGTAAAAGATGGTCTGATCCACAGCACGCTCCTCGTCGTGTTCTCATATCTGAGATACTACTGACTGCCCTTTTGTCTGAGGGAAGTTTAGTGTCATGTATCATTTTTAGTTCGACATGACCGCCCGTATTTCCAACCGTCTACCATTGTAATCAGTCTCTCTGTATTCCCATGCAGTACTTTGATAATTAAAATCGCTAAATATGAAGTTGATAAAAACGAAATCTTCCTCAGGAAGCTTGTATAAAGAGGTCACAGAGAAGCTTATAAATAAATAATAAACCTTGAATGTTGAAAACGCTTTAATTTACTTATAATTATTTGTCATCCTAATGATATGAATGCTTACGTTTATTCTAGGTATACAAGAAATGTTCAGAAGAGATCTAGGCTGATGAAAGATCGTCCCGTCAAACCGATGGACCTAGCTGTCTATTGGGTAGAATACGTTATTAGACACAAAGATCTATCCCATATGCGAGTAGCTGGTCTTGAACTCACGTGGTACCAATATCTCTTGTTAGATGTTATTTTGATTTGGAGTATGGCAGCTGTATCTGGAACTATGATTATTTTTTATACTTTGAAATTAATTTTATGTAAGCGATCGAAAAAATTAAAAACAAATTAAATAGTAACATAGTACTTTAATTAATGATATATTATCAAGAAAATTCTGTTTTAGATCTTAGAATAGAATGGTTTTTATTAAACATCATATTAAATTATAAGAATATCTTAGTAATATTGTTATAATTCGGGTATTTTTTCACATAATGGTCTTAAATAAAAATTTTCTTATTGATATTTAAGGTGACCTGATCTGTTAATACCAATTCATGGTTGTTATATGTATTGAGAGACGGACTGTCAATTAGACAACTGGGTTGTGGTTTCTAATTGGGTTTCCTTCTATTGAAGTTTGTGGGAGTCTCTCTTCTGATCTTTAACTACCTAATCGTATTACATCTTGTGCCCCCATCACGCTCTTATATCTTCGTTTTAACGTGTATTTTTCTAACGTGGAGCCGTATGGCTGTGTCATCTGTGTATCTAGCATTGTTGGTAGTTTCCTCTCAAATTCGAGTTTCACACTGCGCTTCTAAGTTAATGAAGTGTATGAATATCGATCCTAAAAAAGCTCCAGGGTTAGATCTAATAAGAGGCGAAATATTAAAACAATTACCAAAGACAGCTATCACTAGGCTTACATACCTATTTACTGCATCATATAGATTAAATTATGTTTCCAAGGTTATGCTGCAAAATGGCAGAAGTAATAATGACTGAATTACCAAGAAAGCTGGCAAATGAGGTAAAAATCCTAATGAAAAGACTAAAGATCATCATCGAATAAAAGAGATTAATCCCACCACATGAATTTGGCTTTAGATATAGTCATTCAACGATAGATTAGATACATAAAATCACCAACATCATTAAAAAGGCGCTAAAGGGAAAACAAGTCTGTTCAAATATCTTCCTGAATGTGGCCCAAGCCTTCGATAATGTTTGGCATGAAGGCCTTATTCATAAATTGAATAGAGCACTATCAAGGCAGTATTCACAATTATTAGAATCGTACTTAACTGAAAGACACTTCAGAATAAAGCAGGAGATTACCTGCACAGAGTTAAAGAAAATCAAGGCCGGAGTACCGCAGGGAAATGTGCTCTATCCAGATCTCTATTTATCATACACTAGTGATATTTCTGAACTCGAAATGAAACAATCGTATTATTTGCAAACGACAAAGCTGTTCTGGCAGTGGGTAATAATTATGAAGAAGCTGCAAGAAATCTACAATCTCCAATAAACAAGATCGATGATTGGATCAAAAAATGAGTTCTTCCATTGATTATTAGATATATTATACCGATTATTTCCAGTTTTGCAAATGTAGTTATATATTTTTTAGCTCTGAGACATTCTTATCTGTTTGATGGCATCTTTCACTTTTTTAATAATCGGACCAGTATTGGTATGATTTGTGGTTTTAAGAGACATGCTCATACCATAAAAGAGTTCGTTTAGATGTAGTCCTTCTTTTTTCGTGTTATAATATAATCGTAAGAAGAGATTGTGATGAGACTTGATGAATCGAGATTCGTTGTTGGACATTTTTTCTACTGGAATATATTAAATATTTTATAAATAATAGGCCATTACATTTCCTTTTTATCCTTCGCATCTTCCTTTATGATGTCTAGGTTCTTCTTCTTCAAGTGCCATCTTCGTTCCGAAGGTTGGCGATCATCAGGGCTATACGTATTTTCGAAACTGCTGACCGAAACAATTCGTTGCTGCTACAGCTATACCATTCCCGTAAATTCTTTAGCCAGGAGTTTCGTCTTCTTCCTATGGACCTTTTTCCTGCTATTTTCCCTTGCATAATTATTCGAAGCAGTTCATATCTTTCGCCTCTTGTAATGTGTCCCAAGTATTGCAGTTTTCGTTTTTTGATCGTAAATATGACTTCCTTTTCTTTATTCATTCTTCTCAAGACCTCGACATTTGTGACTCTCTCGGTCCATGATATTCTTAGGATTCTGCGATACATCCATAGTTCAAATGCCTCTAATTTTTTGGTATCAATATTTTTCAACGTCCATGACTCCATTCCGTAGAACAGCACAGAAAGTACGTAACATCTCATCAGGCGAAATTTTATTTCAAGGCTCAAATCTCTTCCGCAGAACACTCTCTTCATTTTAGTGAATATGGATCTGGCTTTTTCTATTCTTATTTCGATTTCTGCTGAGCTATCGTTGTATTCATTTATAAAAGTGCCTAAATATTTGTATTTGCTAACTCGATCGATAATTTCATTGTGTAAATATAAATTTTGGACATTTTGTGTTGATTTCGATATTACCATAAATTTAGTTTTCTTTATGTTCAAAGATAGTCCATATTCTTCGCTGCAGTCTGCTATCTTATTCACCAATGTCTGTAGCTCTTCAAGTGTTTCTGCGATCAGAACGGTGTCGTCGGCAAATCTCAGATTGTTTAATCTAACACCATTTATTTTAATACCTACGGATTGCTCAGAGAGTGTTCTATTCATTACGTCTTCGGAATAGAGATTAAACAGGGTTGGTGACAGTATACACCCTTGTCTCACACCTCGCTTTATTTCAATTTCTTCAGTGGTATTATTCTCTACTCTCACTACTGCTTTCTGATTGTAGTACATATTTGCTATTAGTCGGATGTCTCGTTTATCTAAATTATTTTCTGTCAGGAGTCTGATTAGGTGATCATGCCGCACTTTATCAAAGACCTTGTTGTAATCTATGAAACACATGAATACATCTTGATTTATGTCAAGACATCTTTGAGACATAACGTTCAGTGCAAACAACGCCTCTCTTGTTCCAAGTCCATTTCGAAATCCAAACTGGGTATTATTGATGACCATTTCCAGTTTTCTGTGTACTCTAGAGTGTATAATTTTCAGAAATATTTTCAGTACATGGCTCATCAGACTGATTGTACGGTAATCACTGCATTGTTTGGCATTTATCTTTTTTGGTATAGTAACAAAGGTGGATAAAAGCCATTCTTGTGGTATTTTTCCTGATGTATAAATGCTATTGAAAAGTTTAACTAAAATGTGAATCGAGTCTTTTTCTATTAGTTTAAGGATTTCCGTTGGTATTTCATCTGGACCTGGGCTTTACCATTTTTCATTCTTTTTAGTGCGTACATTACTTCTTCTTCCGTTATTTCTGGACCTTCGTCTCCTTGTATGTTACTTAGCTCAGATTGTTGTCTATCATCTGCAAAGAGTTCTTCAATATAGTTTTTCCATGTCTTCAACTGTTCTTCTAGTTCTGTTATTATGTTTCCGCTGACATTATACAGGGTATTTGGCTGCTTACGTTTTTGTGTACCTGCAAGTTCTTTCACTTTTTTATGTACATTAAAAATATCATGTTTTGCCTGCAATTGCTCTATTTCTTCACATTTTCTTTTATAAAAATCTTCTTTTGTTATTCTGATTTCTATTTTGATTTCTTTCTGTATTTGTTTATACCTTTGTTCGTTTTTTCCTTTCATTATTCTCCGATTGTCCATGAGAAGAAGGATCTTATCAGTCATCCACCTTTGCTTTATTTTTGGTTTTTCTTTAGTCAGAATTTTCTTCACAGGACCTGTTATCGCCATTTTTACGTTTTGCCATTTTTTATCTATGTTGTTCGTTGGCTGAGATGTTTCTTTTTCATGAAGTATTTTGAAATTATTATTAATACATTTTTGCAGTTTCTCCTTTACCTCCAGGTTACATAAATAACTGACGTCTATCTGATTTGCTCTTCTTTTCTGCTCCAATCTTTTTAGTTTAATACTCATTTGCGCTATTAGAGGGTTATGGTCTGAAAAGACATCTGCGCCTGGGTAAGCTTTAACGGATTTTAAGGAGTTTCTGTATCGTTCGTTTATCAGTAAAAAATCAATCTGGTTTCGAATTATTCTTTCGCCATTGTCCTGGGGTGATTTCCACGTATAAAGTCTTCTCTTTGGTAAGTTGAAGAATGTATTAGATGCAATCATGTTATTCTCCTGGCAGAATTGAAGTAGTCTGTGACCTCGTTCATTTCTTTTACCGAGTCCGTATTCTCCTACATGTTTTCCACTTTTTCCTTTACCAATTTTTGAGTTAAAATCACCTAGAATTACGGTAATGTCTCGTGGTTTCGTCGATTTTAATACTTGATTGATTTCTTCGTAGAATTGTTCAATTTCGTCCTCGGATTTATCTGCAGTAGGTGCATAGATCTGTATGATATTTAGTTTACTTGTGTTTGTTTGTAATTGAAGAATGTCTAGATTAAATTAATAAAAATGGTTAATAAGTTGAGTCATATATTTAGCACAATGTACAATTTCTTAAGCCTAGAAAACATAATAAATTATATAATTCTTTGGTAAATGTCTATTAAAATCTACTTGACTTTTGACCTAACAATCAGTGTAAAAAATATAATACGTGTTATTTTTCTCCAAAATGTATGTAATTTTTAAGAGGTTGGCTGTTGGATGACGGTCCTATTTGGTTTAGATAACTCAATTACAAATTTTAATCGTTTGATTCCTTGGAATCAGCTGATATTTAATAATCTGATTGAAAGCTTTAGATTTTTGTTCGAAAAAAGAAGTACAACCGTCAGTTTAAATACAAAATTAAGTTCACAAGGATACTTGTGGAAAGGGTTAACAGTCACAAAAGTGGAGAAAAAACAAACGATCTTGCTACCTTATCTTTTAACGAAGACGTTTCGTATATTAATCTATACACATCATCAGTTCATAAGCATTTTTAGCTATCAATTTGATGAAAGTGAAGTATATAAAAAAGTTCAACTCTGGAACCATGGAGTTAAAAAGTTCAATGTTTTTTGAAGAAAAAACAGAACTAAGTTACTTTTTTATATAATTATAACAGAGAACAGCAGTACGTAAAAAATTATAAGGACAATAGACTTTCTAACATGGAGCGACAAAGATAATTCAAAATCACTGATAGGAAGGTTTAGTAAGTAAACATTAATAAATAACTTGTATTTGACTTTAGGTAAAATGTTGCTGTCACGATGATTGAAGAATTAAAGTAAAAAACGGAATGTGGCACTCCAGTAGTGACTGAGGAGGGAAATCATAGCTTTCTTATTGTGGTCTATTATGCACCGACCGATGGATCCATATGTATGTATATATATATATATATATATATATATATATATATATATATATATATATATATATATATATATATATATATATATATACTTATGGTAGACTTCGAGACCCGAGCACTATCCACATTAAAGCTCAAACCTACATGTTGGCTTACGATATGTTGGCGAAACACTCGTTATTTGGCCCCATGGCTGGAATGCTTTGGTGTACTTTCAAACACATCTGAATGGTATACATCCTAGTATCCAGTTCACGATGGATGAAGAAACTGATTCATCTCTAACGTTTCTCGAAGTTATCATATAGAAAAACCAATTTCAAGGTTTTAGTCACTCTGTTTATCAAAAACCCACCCATATCAATCGTTACTTGCATGCCAACTCTCATCATTTCCCTTCACAAATTAATTCGGTCATTATTACGCTTGTCTCCAGATCAATACGCCTTTGCGATGATGCAAGTAGATCCACTGAGTTCTCTAGTTTAAAACAAGCCCTCATTCAAAACGGTTACCGCGAAAATTACATCAATAGGAGCATCTATAGACACCAATCTCAACTCAAAGACTCAGATCCTTGTCAGCTTGTCTTCCTTTTATCAAAGGTGTCACTGACAAAATCGACAAAATTCTTAAATCAAGAGGAATTAAAACAATATTTACCCCCAACAAAAACTTGAATCTTTTGTACGATCAATCAAAGACAACATTCCAAATGAACAACACGGAGTTTATGAAATTTCTTGTGCAGACTGCTCCCAATCCTATATAGGCCAAACGAATCATAGAATCCAAAATAGGATTTATGAACATTCCATTTCTGTTCGCAATTCCGATTCAATTTTAGATCTAGGTCAACACCATCTTCACACAGGTCACAAAATTAATTTTAAAAACTCCAGAATCATAGCTCCCATCTGCTTCTATAAACCAAGAATTATTCGCGAGGTCGTAGAAATTGAAAAAAGGCCAAATTGTCTCAATAAAAGAGATAACGGCATATGTTCGCTCCAACACCTGCGCCAATCCCCGCGCCAACCTCCACCCAAACCACGTCACCAACGACGGTATAAATGAACCGTCCGCTGTTCCCAGTAGCAGTAAGGCATTGGTTAGTGATCAGTTTAGTAGTGTCTGGGGATTCGGGAGACTAAGACCTCGGAAGCCCTGATAAAAACATCAGAGAGGATGTCGAAAACTGGGCGCAGTGATAATCAACGCGGTTCAACCCTGAAGACTGTTGATTAGATTTAATTGTACTAACCTCGGAAATATTTCGAAACATTATCTTAGTACTGTCTTATATTGGTAAAAATAATAATAAAGAGACATGCATGGAACTGCGTTTACTACTCCACGTCTTGTGTAAACGTGAAAGAGAGTGAGTGGGAGATAAGGGGTCCGATTCTACAACTATACATAGCCATATTAGAGCGCAGTATATATAATATATATCTATAGGTATATAAGCAAAAAGTTGTTTGCAAAGTCGAAATACAGGGCGAACAATCACAGGCATTTGAAACGCATGTTGGGCTGCGACAGGGAGATGCGCTGGCGTGTCTTCTTTTCAACATAGCTTTGGAAAAGGCGGTCAGGGATGCCCAAATAGACAGCAGAGGAAACATTTTTAATAAATCATCTCAAATTTTGGCATATGCAGATGATATTGATCTAGTTGCCCGCACAACACGCAAGCTAGAAGAAATATATACCACCTTGTCAAACGCCTCAAAAAATATGGGCCTGCAAGTAAATCAAAATAAAACTAAGATAATGTCATCAATACCCAACAATAGAGCCAGAAACATCGGCCACCAATTCACGGTTGATAATTCTACCTTTGAAGTGGTGGACAAATTCACATACTTAGGCTCCCTGATCACCAAGGAGAACGTCATGACGGAAGAAATCAAGCGAAGAATAATCCTAGCAAACAAATGCTATTTTGGACAGTAGACATATGAGAAGCAGAAACTTAAGCCAAAAAACAAAAATAACCATATACAAAACCCTTATACAACCAGTGTTGACATATGGGTCGGAGACATAGACCATTTCCAAGGCAGATGAAAATCTCCTGCTTATATTTGAACGAAGGATCCTGAGAAGAATATTTGGTGGCATCTGTGAAAATGGTGTTTGGAGAAGGAGGTACAGCTACGAGATATATCACAGATATAAACATATATTTGGTGGTAAAGACGTAGTATCCTTTATAAAAATAGGAAGACTAAGATGGGCAGGACATCTGGCAAGATCACAGCAGAACAACCCTCCTAGAAGAATCCTTATGTCACCACCTGTGGGAAGTAGAAGTAGAGGTAGACCAAAACTCAGATGGAGGGATGGTGTAGATGAGGATGGTAGACAAATAGGCGCAGCAAACTGGCAACAGTTGGCAATGGATATAACTGACTGGCGTAATAGACTTGGGAAGGTCGAGGCTCTTTTATAGGGCTGTAGCACCAATGATGATGATGATAGGTATATAAGCTGTGGTTCGCGCAATTTGTCGTTACAACGGTTTCAGGCGTTTCAATCGTTCGTCGTTTTTTATCATACCTCTGCTTCATTCACCGGTCCGTCCGTAGCCCACGATAAGAAAGCTACGCTTCCAAAAAAGTTAAAAGTGTTTTAGCATCAACTTAGTTACAACTTAAAAGGCTCACAAAGAAAAAAGAGTTGCTTTATTTGTGAAAGAGTTTGCGTAAATACTTCGATGGACCCTTGGCAGTAGGCCATTTATTTAAACAAAAGATCATGCGTAGTATAATATTTTAGATGTTCGAACTCGGAATTGTCAGAGCTCGAACGTAGCTGGCAAGGTTTTGTACCTCTAGAGCAAATTTCACGCTACGATCTATTGAGACTACGCCTTCAGCTATTGAAATCGTCATGTCGATTAAAAATTAAGTTATTTTTAGACATATGTATGGTGAAATTTCTCAATAATTGTTAAACACTATTTATAGTAGGCACAACAATAATAAACTAAACTGTCTCTATCAAAAACTCGTCCCCAAATAACCTAACGCAATTCTGTTTCGGTTTATACCTTTCATATGACACTAACAAATTCCAAAATGCATGTTTATAATATATTAAATTCTAGAGATCCACTAGTTTACTAGGACCAGTTGGTGTACAGTCAAAATCGTTTATAACGAACTTCAGGGGACTGGTGGTTTTTGTAAACATTGTAGCCAGTGTTCTCTGTAAGCGGTTCTATGTTGCTATAATCGATTACACTGGTAGGAACAGTTAGTTCGTTGTACCTAGGTTTATGACGCAAAAATGTGTTACTTTATCTATACTTATAATATGTTATAATAACATATTATACATAACATTTAACATATGTGTTTATTGTACTTACGTAAATCTAAATATGTACATACATATATGTATAATATGTATTGAAATAAGTATGTCAATAAAGTATACTCATAAAATAACGGTTTCTCAAAATCTTTGTATTATAAAAGTGTAGGCATACATACTATTTATTTTTAAAAAGACAAAGAAAAATAGATACATTTATGTATTACAAAATATGTAAATACAATATTTTACCTGAATATTTAATGAAAAAAATCGCCTTCCTTGAACTTCTGAAAAAAACATTTTTTCAATTGATGTGAAAACAATCGATAATGAGTCTTTCACACTCTGGGAAGTTTCAGCAGTCTGAATAAATGCTCTTATGGTGGAACAAGCAGCATACGCTTCAGCAACAGTAGGGATTTTGCCGAAATCTTCCAATTCTTCATCAGCCTCATCAGTACTTTGTTTGTCACTAGTTTGGTGACTCAGTACGATGTCAATATCTGACAGTTCTTCGCTCGTACTTATTTTGTCATCCACTCGTACATAGTCATCTGCAGAGCAGTCAGAACTGAGAAGGGAAACGGCATCCTGCAAATGCTTTTGTGCAATATCGTTGTATGCGATTCCTGATGGTTGTAAGTCGTTAGTTAGGCCGGAAAAACGAAAACAGTTGATGATCGTTTCCTTCCGCACAGATTCCCATGCCTTTGATATCAGTAGTATACCGTTAAAAATACTGACTTTCGTATCGTCGTTATTCTCTCTCTTTTCGATGATTTTGTACACCAATTCTTTCCGAAAGCATTCTTTAAGACTTCTTATAACTCCTTGGTCTATGCTCTGCAGTACTTACGTACAACTTGGAGGAAGAAAAACGAGTTTAATTTGTTTTAACCTGTCAACTAGTGGGTGTGACAGTTGTCGATAATTAAAATTATGTGTTTCTTTTGTTGTAAAAGTTCAATGTCCCATTTTATTAAAATCTTTTCAAAAATAGCCGACGTCATCCAGGCTTTTTTATTGAAATCGTAATCAATCGGGAGATTTTTCACGTTTTTAAAACAGCGCGGCATTTTACTTTTTCCTATCACCAAAAGCTTCCTTTTTATGGAACCGGACATGTTGGCTGCAACAAGAAATGTAACTCGCTCTTTCGAGAGTTTACCACCGGAACATTTCTCCCCTTTAAACTTTAACGTGTGATCAGGTGCCAGTCTAAAAAATAACCCCATATCGTCAGCATTAAAAATTTCATCATCGCTATAGCCGGACCTGAGTGTAGGCCACACATTTTCGACTCAGTCATTTGTAATTGATCTGTCAACAACTGCTGACTCACCTGAAATTTTTCCATGGACAATATTGTGGCGAGCTCGGAAACGTTAACCCAGGAAGCATTACACTTAAAATCTTTCTTCAAAATCACAGCCAAAGCGTCAGCCTTTACCTGAAGTATCGGCCCACCCACGGGTACATTGTTTGCGCGTTGTTGTTTGAACCAATCAAGCAAAGCACTTTCAATGTCACTGTGATTTGATGACCGAACGCGTTTTCCTTTTTCACACTTATTAAATTGCATAATAATTTTCACTCGCCGTTTCATCGTTCCAGAATCGACTCGGCAAATTATTCCAAACTGTTCCTCAATAGTAAATTGTTTCCGTGACATGTTTTCTATGAAGGCTAGACACAACTGAATTCAAATTCAGAAACTCTTGGCTTGGGCCAAATGGTGTAATATAATATAATGGTGTAAATATACAATGGACCCGTCTTGGAAGGTCTAAATGTCTAAAGGACAAGTAATCAAGTGTAGATGCCTGCCCGGATGTACTTTAACCATAAATTAATAAATCCTTACTTGTCATTTCGCGGTACTAAATATCGGTAATACCTGTGAGAAATACAACACTACAATGTCGATTTTCATAACCTTACAGGATAGCACTTTTAAACTTATTTATTAAGATGTGGAAACATTATTATATTGAACATTGTATCTACTGTCATTTACATCATGCGTTGGTTATAATTATTTATTATTTATTTATTATACAGTGTGTAAAAATGTCATAATTGAAAAAAATGGATGTTATATCATCTGAGGTACAGATATGTACTTGAAATTGTACACTGTAACCAATATTTTAACTGCTATTGTTCCAAGAAATACGTTTGCTCTAACCGATTTGTTCATTATAAGCAATATAAATGCGTTTTTTGTATGTCATTTTATGGGAACTACTACATATTTTGTTTGTTATATCCGATTGTACGTTATTGCCGGCGTCGTTGTAAACGATTTTGACTGTATATTAAAAGTAATCAAAATCAGATTATCGTCGATAGTCAACCTCTTAAATAACATTTTGGATTATACATTGAAAATATAACTTAAAAATATAATTATATATACAGTAAAACTTCCGTTAACCGAAATAACTGGGGGGAGGTCGTTTCGGATAACAAGAATTTCGGTTAAAAATAACATTGTTTTTTATAATATTCTTGAACAAAGTATTGGTATTAAAAAATACTATGAGTTGATTTCGTAATATTTTCTAATAAGTAAATCCAAAATAAAGTAATACAATTAAGGAAAATGAACAAGATTAACATGCTTTTTTAAAGAAATCTATTTTCTTTTGCGTTTTCGTTTGACAGCGATGTTTTTCTCCCTCTCCATCGTTCATTTGCAGAACTCTGATCTAACGGCTGAATTAATCTTGTGACATTCGGTGGCAAAAATCTGACAATTGTCACTATTTTGTAGATTTTGAGTGTGAGTTGGCGCATTGTTAACAATGCTTTGGTGGGAAGGTTTTTTGATTTTAAAAAAGATTTTACAGTTGAGACGAATTCACTTTCGAACCATTCTGAAAAAAGAAAAGTGGTCGACATCCATGACCTTTTTTGGCTTGTATAACTGAAAGTGATTTTTGGAAATATCTTTTAGAGCTTTTGGTTGTTGTGATTTTCCAACACACAGAGACATCAATTGGTGAGTGAAATTATTGGAATTGTTTACGATTTGCGATAAACATGTACTTTTTATTGACGAAATTATTAAAACTGTCAGCCGATTCGGTTAAACGATGTTTCGATTAAAAAGGTTTCGGTTAAGGGAGGTTTTACTGTAAGTACAAATAATCTAAATTGTGCAGACATCTTTTATCAATAAAGATTTCATCAAACCAAATTAATATATATGTATTATATATATATATATATATATATATATATATATATATATATATATATATATATATAAACAATAATTTTATGATTATTTAACAAATGTACTCAGATGCAAAAATTTAATTCTTTTTGTTTTCTTGGCACTTGAATCCAATGATGTAGTCACAATATTAAGCATCCCTAACAATAGCAACTGAAAGATTTTCACTCATTTCTGATCTGTATATCAGAACATGGATTTCAAATTTATAAATTCAGTAATTAAGGATTAACAAAATTACCTATTACATTACAGTAGTTGATATTTGATGGATTTTTATTATAATAGTTTTTTTTTAATGAATAAAAACTATTGACTTAGAGTTTATACAGTTTGTAACATACACGGTAAGAGTATTTAAAAAGCTATCGTAGTTTTCTATTGGACTATACTTATTGGAGTAAAAATTTCTGTGCGATAAACCGACCCTTTCAATAACTGCCTTTCATAAACAATACACAACACATTTACAAACATTTACATACAAAACAAGATTTTAGCTTTGAAAAATAAAATGGATATTTTAAAGAAGTTAGATAGTGGAAAAAATATGTACAAATTGGCAAAAGCATATGGATCTAGACATGCTACTATCCTCCTTCTTATTCCTTGAGTCTAAATATTATTGGCTTGCTGTCTCCATTGGCTGCGATACTGTGCCATATGGACAGCTTAATGTAGAGTCTTCATTTGGTCTGCTCATCGTGTTAGAGATCTTTCTCTTGGTCTTCGGCCTTCTACTACTAATAGTTTCACTGTCTCCGGTCTTCCAGCTATGTGGCGGAAGTAAATTAGATATGCTCGGTTTTTTAATACTTTTATATTTATATGGTTTATATTTATATGGTTTTATATTTATATGGTTTTATATTTATATGGTTTTTTAATACTTTTATATTTATATGAAACTCTTCTAGAATTGACAGGTTGGTTCTATGTTCTGTCCATGACACAAGTAGAATTCTTCTATAGACCCACACTTCGAAGGCTTCGATCTTATTCCTATCGATTTTTTTGAGAGTCCATGTTTCAGCTGGGTATGTAGCAATGGGAAAAATAAGGGCATTGACCAACCTGAGCTTAGTATCAGTTTAGCTGTTGCGGTTCGAGCCATTGCTAGTCTACGCTTTATCACTGAGGAGCAATCGCCATTGTTGTGACAAAAGTGATTGAATGTTAGGGAAAATTCATCATTTGAAAAGTAATCGAATTTTTTTTGCTTTATATTGTGTTTACACCGATGTATTCGAAACATATTTTCGTAAATTTACCCAAGTATGTTACAAAGATATATTTTTAAACCTACCATATACAAATTTACAATTTGTTAAAAATAATTAAAGTAAAACTATAATAAAATCACTAATTCAAATGACTAGTATAAAACTTCCAACAAAGGAAAAATGATTATACACGACTTAAAATATTGTGCACTGACAAACTATTGAAAATATTTTTGTATTATATGTACATATTAAGAATAATGATTTTAAAAATATATTAATAGTTGAGTTTAAAATATAATTCTGATAATCCCACAAAAATATGCATCTATTCTAAATTAATTTTGTATTGTTTATTTAAAATTTGGAAAATATATTTTTTTTACATTCTCCCCTTACCTTTATCTCTATGGTTTGCCTAATTGGATTTTCCCATAAAGTTGGGCCACACAACTATTAGACAAATTAGATGTATTTTAGCATATATGCCTTTTCTAATAGCAGGCTGAGCATTGAAATGCAGATAAAAAATAGTGGAGCATCAACAAGAATTGTCTAGATATTGAAAAAATAGATATCTGTCTCATCCTAATATCCTAATATCCCAACCAGAGGAGCTACAAAATAGAAATATTCCAAGTTACTTCAGTAAGTGTTATAACAAAACCTTTTGTTCTTTATAAAAAACTCTTTTTTGCTTCGTATTCTGTATCTGTAGAGTAGGGAGGGCGAGTTAAGTTCCACAGCAATTAGGCCACAATTGACCTATTGCGCATCCCCCCAAGAAGCTGTCCTCCTTAGCTCCATCCTGCCATTTCTAGGAAGCTGGACAAGTCACCAAGGGACATCTTCCTTATGTGGGCAGGTGTGGGCCAGGCCTAACGTACTTTCGTATTACCGATAACTTCGGGCATTCACATAGGACATGCTTTACAGTTTCGTCTTCTTGTTCACACTTCTTGCATAGAGGTGTGTCTACTAGCCACAGTGTGTGGAGGTGTTTGCTTAGTTGACAATGACCAGTTAAAAAACCAACTGTCAAGCGAAGGTTTTTCCTGGTCATTCCCAAGTATGGGACAATTTTTAGCGAATAAGTTAAAGTAAACAATTATTATGACAGTATTATCGATATTATAAGGTGGAAAGATGCAATTAATAGAAGATGAATGAGAAAGGATCAGGAACATGTTAAATTGATCTATAAGATATAGTTGATAGTATACGTAGTCAGTTATTGTAATACTGATATTTAGAAATTGAATATAATTGTAGGTAGAGTCAGTAGAAGATTATTAAGTGTTTGTTTTTAAAGGTTAAGATTCATCATATCAAATATTGTTAAGAATGTTGCAGTAGATATTACTTAAATGGTTGGTGTCAGTCTTATACTTAATTGATAGATTCAGGAGTTTCATTAATGTGTACCATTTCACGGAAAAGTCGATTTTTATAATTATCAACGTGTTTCAAAATTTTTACATTATTAAAGTCAAAGTTATGTCCTGTCTTCAAGTGGTGGTCCACTAAGGCACAAGAGTTTTTTCTTATGTTACAGTCACTTTTGTGTTGAGGGACACGTTGTTTAAGCTACTGTTGACTTTGATCAATATAACAACTTTGACATTGACTGCAATTTACTCGGTAAATTATGTTACTCATTAGTGAATTTGGTGTTTTAACTTTTATTTTTAAGAGTAACCTTGAATTTAGAAGTGGATTGTATTTAATTAATTTAATGTTCGGAAATGTTTTGAAAAGTGGGACAATTTGGTCTGTTAAATCTTGTATGTAAGGTATTTTTTTGTATGAAATTCGTTGTGGATTATTTATTAAAGCTCTAGAATAGCTTTTTAAAATTTATATATATATATATATATATATATATATATATATATATATATATATATATATATATATATATATATATATATATATGTGTGTATGTATATTGGCAAGGCAAACATTATGTTTTAGACGATGAAGAATTGTTATGACAGCTTCAGTGAGATTTGTTCCATATACAAATGGCCCTTACGAAAAAAAAGAAGTGTTTAGGAAGGAATTTAGAATTTTCAAGATGTTATCAAAAATTCCAAAATGTCTAGTAAAGTCTGGAATATCAGAAAATGTATAGAAATAGTAGTATTCAGTTTCAGCGTCAATTATACATCATGACCAGCGTATTTCAAATAAACGAAATAAAATATTTTTTTTTTCACTGGCCACCTATTATCAATGTATTCTCCTAATTTTAAATGTATGTAAAAACGTGAGTTTGATGAACTAAATTATGAATGTAGTGATCCTGCAGTGGGATGTTGTACTATCATTATTCATTTATTTTTAACAGGACAAACAATCAAATATTGGATATTATTGAATGTTAGAAATAGAATAAAAAATTTGTATTCTAAAAGACTTTCGATGTAAAGTGTTGTTTGGGGATAGATGCACATTTTTATATGTAAAATTAGATATTTTTTTGAAAAAAAAAAACATAATTAAATTAGTAAAAAACATAACAAACAGTAACTAAAAATATAACAACATTGATACCTAAACATTAAACCCTTTTGTAAGGGTAGTTCATTTGTTTGGCGTCTCCAACTATATCAATGTCACTATCGCAATCACTAACGTCGGAATTGGTTACTGACATACCGGAGCTGCCAGCTGTCATATTTTTGTCTTGAGACATCGATGCTAAATTTGGACTAGTTCCTAAAATTAAAGAATTATTTATAGAAATAGATAGATAGATATAGAAATAAATTATTTAAATTATAAATAAAGATTATGTATAAATTAAAGTCTTATTTTATTTATCACAGAGTATATTTTAGTGTATGAAATCTGCCAAAATAAATCAAAGCAGTGTAAAGCATTGAGTTGAAAATGCATTAAATTTTAAATATTGGTTGATTTAACTTTCAAAAATCTTGAATGTGTTTCTTTATCAAAATATTTTCCGGTAGACAATTATCTTGGATCATATGGACGGAATAACAGCCTTGTTTAAAATAAGTCTCTAGACATATTAGAAACAACCAGAAATGGTGTTATCTTACTAGAAAAATACTTTAAGATAAAAGCTGATGCAAGGTGAGAATGAAGAGGAGACTTCTGGTGAAATAACAGCGTGTATGCAGTCACGTATAAGCAACTTTCCATCTACAGATCATAGATTGGTTGAAATTTTTGAAGGACAACATGAGGATCTTGTATGCTGTGAAATTTCAAAATACTGTCGAGCAGGTTGGCTATCTAGAATCAAAATATCCCAAGAATGTCTGCGATACTGGGAACATTATTCCTTTCTTGATGTGCCTATCCGTGACGAATGTTTGTGATCATCACGGCAATATTTATCTTGTCTGCAGCAACACAGATAAGCTACACAGATGTTGTGTTAAACCAGGATCTGACGTTCTTTCAGGATGTTCTTCTTCTTCCTGGACTTCGTTTTCCAAATATTTTTCCTTGTAGGATGGCTTGTAGCAGGGGATATTTGGATTTATTTCATATAATGTGTCCGAATTACTATACTGTGTGTCATATTTATGACTCGGCCAGTCCACGGTATCTGTAGCATTTGTAAATTCCTTGGTATATATTGAAATCCCCTCGTATATGTATTAAAACACAAATAATTTGAATTGATATAAACACATTTTTAGAGTTTGTTTATATACCACGGACGCGTATTTCTTTGGTATTTTCTTTTGATCGAAACCGCCTAATATTCTGCGTGTCAAATAAATAGGAATTTAACCGTATATGTTTTGTTTATACCAAAATGCATAAAATTTGTAGTTTTTTCTTTTGTTTTTCACCTTTTTTCATGAGAAAATGTGTAGTATTGTGGCAGTTAGATAATTACCTTACTCTCGGTAAGGTCGGTCGCTGGTCCGAATTTAGCTTCAAATTCGTAGTTTTTTCGTTTTTCGTACTTTTTATGGAAAATAAGTAGTTTTGTGGCAGTTAATTGTACAGTTTTAAATGAGGTTTGCATGGTCGGTGCTTAAGAACAGACGTCGGTGTGTAGTTTGAAGAAGCTGGCAAAATTCGTTAGAAAAAGTGATTTATAGTCAAAGTAATGTGTCAGTTCCAATAGGAGTAATCACTGTTTTTTATTTGTAAGCCGTTTCTCATCTGAGATATTTGTAAAACGGCGTTTCCAACAATTTTCAAAATACCAACATGGTTCCAGTTTTTTAAGAAGACGAGTCTTCTGTCCAGTGTGCCAATTTCAACCTCAATTTTGTTTTGTCCTATCGCAGTTTGGAGATGAATTTGTTCGAGTGGCGGTGAATCTAACTCCATTGCTAACCCCAGAAATTCTAAAGTTTATTGAAGTCCAGCAATTTAAAGTAAAGAAATTTTAGTGAAATCCAGGTAACTTCTTTGTGTTGATTTTTGAAGATAAACATTTTCTAATGATATGTAATGGCTTTCATAATTGTAATAATTAAAATTAATAATATGTAGGGTGTGGCCATAGCTGTCATATTATTTGTTCTGTTTTAAAATTTAATATTGACATATGACAGCTAGCACTATTTTTGACATTTGGTGAATATCTAATCATATTTGAGATTTTGTTTTCATGCACCATTTCTGCTACAAATTATCGTCCATTAACAATAGTAAGTATTGTAGTATCTCCAACTTCAAGAGTTTGCAAACTGATAGGACATAGTAAGTGTTTTTTCTTTGTTACTTTTGGTATTTATAACTAATTATATAGTATTTTTCTTGTATTACCATTTATATTTGTAACTTTGTGGTGAGACAGTAATACATGTTTAATTTTTTTCCCTAAACCATTTTGACTATTTATTTTAAAAAAGATTCTAACCCTTTTCTTTATGTTTTTTAGGAAGGAAGAGCCTTTTTCTTTTATCCAGCAGGAAGTTTCCTCAAAGCGGCGTCCCATTTTAAATAGCTAGAGGACCTTCTTGTGTTTTGTTTGGCCATTTGTCCAGGAGATTCATGTAAGTACCCTCCTTTTGTTTCATTTTTGTAGTTGCCCCTACCCAACCCCCTTGCCATTCACTTATCCACGACCCAGTTTCTTAAAATAAACCCTGAGCGCCGTTAGCATAAGTTTCGTTTATTTTGCTTGCCCTATCTCTGCCCCAATAATTTCTGTCCCCAATTTTCAACCCCCCATAGTAACCTATGTGGTAGGCAAAATATATAACGTATATATAAATATACGTTACATATCTGGGAAGTAATCTTAGTGGTTTCCAGTGATCTCCCATATATATATATATATATATATATATATATATATATATATATATATATATATATATATATATATATATATATATATATTGTTATGCTATTTAAATTGTATTATATTGCTTACTTAGGAAAAATCCTGTCTATATTTATTAAATGATCTAATCTCCAATTAATCACAATAAATCAGCATTAATTAATTACAATCTCAGGCTATTTAAATTGTACTATTTACCTTTGATCGTGGATTCAAAATATTTTCCAATTGGCTTCCTAATCGGGATAGGTAATATGACCTGAATAAAATACATAGAATTTCAACTGAACTATATGTGAGATGTCCTTTATTTTAATGAAATTTTATATAACAATCAATCCTGTAATATTTGCAATATACTAACTTTAAATATATGAGAAGTTGTTTTCTATCATGGACCCAAATGTTATTTTACATTGATTTTTAATATGTGTTATAACTAAGCTCTTTTTATAATTCTTTTTTTTTTAAGTGATCGCAAAATTAACTGTCTCTATTATTTATTCAATTTATTTAATTAATAAATGAAAATCACACTCCGGCTCTAATGAAAATTGACTGACCTTTCCTTCTCTGCCGTTGCAATTCTATGGCCACGCCACAACAAAAAAATCCTTTCTCTGCTTCTGCTCCTATTGTGGTCCAGATGACGTACACCTTTCTCCTATCTGTCACTGTATCTGCAACCCAACAACTCGTGTTAGTCTATGCAGCCTCCCTTTGAGCCAATCTCCGCGCCTGTTTACAACTCCAAATGTTTCCGGCTTCGTCTGCTATTAAAATTCTTATACCCTTTGGTTTTCTATCTCTCTGTACCCCGTTCCTCACACTGGTCAGCTTTTACACAGCAAATAAACACACCCGGTAAATTACGTCTTCGGGACTTCAAACAAACACAAATCCCAAAGCTCCTTCCTTCTTGGACGACTAAAACTGACTAACTCACTTTTTTTTCTCTCTCCTCTCTCATAGCCAAAACCAACCTCCTTGCATTCAAAAATTGACCAATAAAAATTATCCACCTCTTGTGACGTATATCGTTACCAACCAACTCCCTCTATAAAACGTCATTCGGGTAATTCCAGAAAACAACCTTCTTTAATTATTCTAACTAAATCTATCTGCTTTACAAATATTTCTTACTAATAGCTACAAACGATACCTGTTTCTCAATTCAATGTCTTTTGTTAATAAACTTTTACCGATATAATCTTTCGGGGAGAAAACCACCGCAAATCCCGGTCTATTGTTCAACACTTTCTATATACACTTTTATTCCGGGTAAATCCATTCCACAATAACCGACTTATTTAAATTTCTTATCGATAATATTTGAAAGTCTTGTCTCTGAGGCCTAATGAACAATTCTTCGAACAACTTAAAATACATATTTTGTCTTATACAGGATGTTTGAAAATTTATATGCCCGTGTCTTTATGAAATATCAATAATTTTAATTTTTATTTAAGTAATAAAATTTGTATATCGGTTTTTTATTGCTTATGGACATTCAAAAGTACAACAATATATATATATATATATATATATATATATATATATATATATATATATATATATATATATATATATATATATATATATAACGTGATTATTTCGACCAAAAAACAATTTATAAATATGTTGAAATAAATAAAAAATCTTTGTTTTTTCTAAAGCTCAATATTTCGCCATTTATTTAATGGCTTCATCGGGAGTAACTGTAAAAAACAAACATTTCAAAGTACAAGTGTACGTCAGTGTTTTGAAATGTTTGTTTTTTACAGTTACTCCCGATGAAGCCATCAAATAAATGGCGAAATATTGAGCTTTAGAAAAAACAAAGATTTTTTATTTAATATAGACCACATATCCGATATTTCCAACATATTTATATATATATATATATATATATATATATATATATATATATATATATATATATATGAAAATTATTATTAGAGTTTATTGTAGAATGGAGGTTACTAGAAAAATGAGACAATCCTCTTAGAGTGGAGCGTGTCGTTGTCGCTAACAAACGATTGGTAACAGCATAATGCAGAAGGTTTCTGGTTTCTTTTCAACCCCTAGGGACATCATTAAAATTGTATTATCGTATTTGTGTCTATTTGTAAATTTAGAATTTTCGTTCTTACCATTAATCAATGATTGACATACAATTTAAATTACCAAGAGATTATTTTAAAAAACAATTTTTATTTAGTCGGAGACAAATGAAATGGCAAATAACGTTTATTATGCTACTAAGGACTTTTTCAGAGTTTTTGATATGTACGACGTTATTATATCAAACGAAATATTGTCGAATTGGCATTCTTCGTTCTTGTATACGAATAGTAGCAAGAAATTCATAAATGTGCAGCTATGCTGTATTTGTACTTAATACTTTTGTCAAATTAAAATCGGAGTATGGAGAGCCAGGTACAACCAGGAACTCTACCAACTATTCAAAGAGACATTGATCTCAGAATTCGGTAAACTTCAGAGACTTCAATAAGCTGGTCATATATTGAGAATGGAGACCAAAAGATTACCGAAAAGAGCCTTAGATAGTAAAATGCAGGCCTCAAGACCAAAAAGAAGGCCACGGAAAAGGTGGAAGGATGAAGTGGCAACGAACGCGCAAAATTTGCTAGACATGAGAACCTGGAGAAACCATAGTTCGGAGGAGGCCACGGCTTGATTAGAGATGTTGCGGCATTGGAGAAAGATATCCTTGGTTTTAAAACTATTTTCGTAAAGCAGGTTTAACACATTATAACGGTTTAAACGTCATTTGTTATTTTTCTTGAAATAATTATCTTACTTCAATTTCTTTTGATTTTATTCATCTATTAACTTTTTCGTTTTATTTACTATTTTTATTTTAAAACTAGTTGACGCTCAACTCTTCAATCAGCTTTCTATTTACTAAATATTGTCATAATCTAAATTCCAGTTTTAATTTTCACTTAATATTCTAATTCTTTTATTCGGATCCCATTACGCTCTATGCCTCACTTCAGTAGACAAATTATACCTGTCATTTGGCAACTCTTGACGACTTGGCTTCTGCCATGTAACTTTAATTCTGTCGGAAGGGAAATTTCTGTTCATCAATAAAAAGGCATGATTTTATTGAAAATTCATTTATATCCTTAAAACTTCTTTGGGGTAAGTTTATATTTAGTATTTAAGCAATATCCTTCTTCTTCTTTTTATAGTGCCGTGCACCTATAGTGCGTTGGCGAATTATCTTAAGGCCATACGTCTGTCTTTTGCGGCATGCAAAAGATCGCCGTGTTATTTATGCCTGTCCAGTTCTTTCTGTTCCGTAGCCACGACATTTGTTTACGATCTACTCCGCTCTTGCTTTCAATCTTTCCCTGGATGATTAGTTGGGGGATTGCGTATTTTTTTCCTCTTAGAATATAGCCGAGGTATCCAATTTTTCGTACCTTGATCAAATTGAGTAGTTCTCTCTCAGTATTTGCCTTTCTTAAGACTTCGTCGTTTCTCACCCTATCTATCCATGGTAAGCGGAACATTCTTCGCAAAGTCCACATTTCGAAGATCTCCAACTTATTAATGGAAGGTACTCTTAACGTCCATGTTTCCATACTGTATAACAATATGGGTCATACATAGCATTTAACCATCCTGTAGTGGAGATTGAAGGAAAGATTGCGGTTACATAAGAGCGGTTTAAATTTGATAAAAGCTTGTCTTGCTTGTTCGGTACGGCATTTTATTTCTTGTTGAGGATCCTATTGGTTATTCATCATCATTCCCAAGTATTTAAATGTTTTCACTTGATCGATTGGAGCATTATCTACTTGCAGTTGTATTCTTAAAAGTGCGCTTTTTCTTATTGCCATGCATTTAATTTTTCCAGCATTTATCTTCAAGCCATATATTTTTCCTACGGTGTTTATTTTATTTAACATCAATTGCATATCATGTTCGTTGTCTGGTATTATCGCGGTGTCGTCGGCGTAACGAATGTTATTTATCGGGAACCCGTTTACTTTTATTCCACACTCAGAGCCTTTCAGTCCTCTGTAAAAATGTTCTCCACATATAGATTGAAGAGCATAGGAGACAAAATACACCCCTGTCGCACCCCTCTTAAAATTTCAAATTCTTCTGTGTTCGTTGATTTGTTCAGTCTTACTCGTGATTTTTGATTCCATTAGAGATTCTGGATAACTCTTATATCTTTCTCGTCAATGTTAGCATTGTGTAGCATTTTTATCATTGCGTCATGTTTTACGGTGTCAAACGATTTTTCATAATCGAGGAATGTTATGACTATATCGTTTCGTTGATCGATGCAGTTTTGTACAAGCGTATTCAAGCAGAGTTTCACGTGTACCCAGTCCGCCCTTGAAACCAAATTGTGTCTCACCGCTTAGATCTTCCAGCTTTCTGAACATTCTTGTGTGGGGATCATTATAAAGGTTGAATAAAGCCAATCCGTTGGAATGTGGCTGGTGTTATATATGGCATTGAAAATTGTTACCGGCATGTCGATTTTATCATCTTCCAACATTTTTATGGCTTCCGTAGTAACTCCATCCGGTCCAGGGTCCTTGCCTAGTTTTGCTACTTTTATAGCGTACTCCACCTCGGCGCGAATAATGGGAGGGCCGGATAAATTTTCTGTGGGTAAGTTAGTAGTTGGCAGATTCGGTCTATTATCCGCAAAGAGGGACGATTTGCCCTTATCTCTGTCGTGATTTCATTTACCCTGGCGTTTATTATCTCTTGAACTTTTGAATTAAATATAAATTAAATATGGATAATTTTAAATTGGTCGTTAAAAGAATGATTATGAACTAGAAGGAGAAGTGCGTACGTAGAATCTGCTTTTCTATTATAGAAAGCCCTTTTGTGTTCTGCTACACGTCTGTTAAAGGTCTACCAGTTTGGCCGATGTAAGTTTTTATGCAGTCACCACACCACTGTGAAAATGCTTTTTATTTTGGCTCGTGTTGTTCGTAATATTCCTTATTTCGTTCGTAATATTCCTATTTCCTTAATAATAAATAATAATAAATAAATTGTAATAAATTTTGTAGAAATGTAGAAAAACAAAAGTTTTCAATGTTTTATTCTTAGATTAAAGGAACTTCCACCAAGTAACGGTCGAATCCTTCACACTAAGAAGAAGTTAACTCTGTTTCATTAGTGTATGATTATTGATTTTAATTTTCTTGTTTTATATTTATTTATTCTAAATAAAATATAGACTACTAGAAATTTATAAAATTAACATTAAAACGTAATTTATATTGTTTTGAAATTTCTTAAAAATATGTACATAGAACAAGTGGTTTCCATTCTTTTTTATCGGCATCTACGCAACTTTCGCATAAATTACATCATTATCTACGTTCGAATCCTCAGAAAATGGAAACGAAATTGAATGGAAACTCCGTTACGATGAACTGTAAAGGCGAATGGCATCGGCCAACTTTGATAATTTTGTTTCTAAGTGGAGAAGATCTTGGATCTTACCCGCCATCTTATGTCATAATTTAGTTCATTAACTTATGAACTTCCCTTAATTGATGTTTAAGATTGGGTGCGCTCTTTCAAGGGCCCAAGATTCGATTTTCAGGTTATGGTCTATTGAATTAGAGGAAGGAAGTTTAAGGCCTTTAATATTTTCTTGGGAGTTTTCGCAAGACGTAAGCGTCTCCTGGAATACATTAAAATGGTAATTTGATAAAGTTTTAATGATTGTTAAGAAGGTTATTAATTAGAGGATGTAAATGTTTTTAATTTATGTTTATATTTCAATGCTATTCATCGAATTTATTATTACAAAAGAATAAAGTAGAATTAGAATAGACAAAAGAAATAGTAAAAACACAACTGTTAATAGAGCTGTAAATATTTAGCTTTTTAGCAATCATGTTGTCAGGCGTTCGTATTATGTGTCCGGCCCATCTAAGTCGTTGTTTTAATGAATTTTATGACATCTAGTAGAAGAACGAAGAAAAATTAGAAACAATGCTTCAGATCCAACAGAAACTGAAAACAAGATAGCAAATGTAAACATACGCATAAAATCATCAAGTAGAAGAGACGAAAATAATCATATTAAAGAAATATGCAAACAACTACAAGAACACGCCGACCGTCAAGAATCTAGAGAACTGTTTGCCAAAGTAAAATACTTAACTAAAGAGTTCAAACCACAAACGCAGATAATTAAAGATAACTTGGGAACGATCACCACCAATCCAGAGGGCATAGCAGTGCCGTGGAAACTATGTTGTGAAATGTTGTTTCATAGTGACTATAAAGACGTGAATCCAAAAGAAATAAATGACGAAAAGGAACCACATATTTTAAAACCGGAAATAGAAACCGCAATAAAAAAATTGGAGAAATTGGAAAATTTGGAAAATCTCATGGAGAAGATCACGGAATCACGGCGGAAGCACTTAAAGAAATGGGAGATATAGGAATTGAAGTAATGTCCAAACTGTGAAGTCTGGAACACAGGACAATGGCCAGATGATTGGTGTAAGCTCACTTTCATACCCATTTATAAGAAAGGCTCACCAACTGCCTGTAATAACTACCGCACTATAACCCTGATCTCCCACGCAAGTAAAGTTCTGCTAACTATAATTAACGAGAGATTAAAATCAATACTTCTACCACAGATCCCACAAGAACAATGTAGATTTGTCCCTGGAAGAGGCACACGAGAACAAATTCTCAATCTCAGACAAATTATAGAAAAATCTAGAGAACTTAATCTAGCTAGAAACATATTTAAACTTTTAAAAATTTTAAGTATTTTAATTTCATAGTCAGATTTCTTCTTTTCTATAGTATTGATAGTAATAGTACCCTTTTATTGTAGTCAACCACCCACTGTCTAATAGATTGTTTAGTCTATTTCTTGCATTCATACTTTACGTCAACTTCAATTGCTCTCAAACTAGCACCCTAATTATTATAGACAGGTTTGAGAAGAGTGAGATCTGGATTATGCCATCTAGTTAAAATATTCTATATGTATCTCACATGTTATTCTATATGTTTCATCAGTTGATTTCCTAGAGTAGTGTTAGTTGGATCTTTGGTCAATGCTTAGTTACATAGAATTTTGAAATGTGGAGATCACATCTACTACGTTGTACTACTTTGTACGTGATTGTGACTGCCCATCCAAGCTGTCATATGTCACATATCACCTAAACATTTCCGTTAATACCGGGAGCCATTCTCTCTCCTGTTGCCGACCAAAATGTAGCTTTGACTTTTACATAATTTTAAACTGTTCGTCCTTGTTTAATGTTAAATTTTATGTTTAGTTTTATGTGTATGACAATCTGCAATTGTTGGATAGCCCAAAACGGACGAAGTAAGTCTAAAACGTTCACAAAAAACTTTTATCATCCATTAACTTCAAGTTTTTTTATCGAAGTTAATCACATTCTTCATTTAAAAAAACCTTTCTTGGCTTATTTCAGATGCCCCTGATGATGCTTTAGAAAAGCGAAAGTACTTGGGCAAGATTCAATTAATAAAACTGTGCTCGATATCAGCCTTTAATTTTCAAAGTTCATTTATTCGAGCATTCAACCTTATATCAATTTAGAAATATATTTGTGCTTCGTCGACTACTCGAAAGCGTTCGATAATGTAAAATGGCATAAAATGTGGGGAATACTGAGAGAAATCCCCGAACATCTAATATACCTACTGAAACAACACAGCAAACGTAAGAGTCAACAACATATACTCCGATAATTTTAAACAAAAAGCCGGTGTTCGTCAAGGATGTATTATATCTCCCACGTTATTCAATATATACACCGAACACATCATGCGCATTGTATTCGACGGATGGCAAGGAGGAATATCAGTCGGAGGCCGAAAAATGAGCAATCTCCGCTATACTAACGACACTTTAGTACTAGCATCATCAACAAATGACCTTGAATACAGATTAGACACTATTAATAGTGAATATAGACTTAAAATTAATGTACAGAAGATCAAGGTAATGATAATCGATCGAATTAGAAATAACCAGCCGGGAATAAGAAACGTAACGGGGTTTGAAGTGGTACGTCGTTTCAATTACTTAGGTTCTGTTTAAAACTAGGTTGGTTAAAATCTGGAAAGATACGGACATAACCAGGAACACGAAACTGCGCCTAGTACGGACGCTTAACTTTCCTATCGCTATCTATGCGTCAGAAACTTGGACCATTAAAAAGTCCGACTCACGACGTATGATGTACCTTTGAAATGTGAATATATCGTAGAATTATGCGCATACCCTGGACAGCACATCGCACAAACGTCTCAATATTGACAGAATTCGACATCAATACTAGGCTTACCACAATCACCAACCAAAATATATTGAGGTACTTTGGACACATTACCAGACGAATAGAAGGCATGGAGAGGTTGGTGGTTGAAGGCAAGGTAGATGGTAAAAGAACCCGAGGATGATCGTCACTCCGATGGTCAGACCAAATAAAGTGCGCTGCCGGTTACTCTCTGTCTGAGACAGCACACCACGCCCAGGAGAAAGAAAAATTGATAGCAACCATTAATCAAATACCATAACGTCACCACATCCTTACGAAGGATAAAGGATAGAGGAGGAGGGATTACTTGCTTTTTAGATTCACTAAAGATGGACTGATTAGTCTGAAAATGTTCTGAACTTTATAATCCTTTTGGATTTTTTGAATTAAATTTTAATTAAGTATACCAATTACAACAGAAGTGTTTTACATCGATGTTCGAGTTTTTAAACTTATATGGTATACAGCTAACTCCCGGGAATAAATATAGCATTTTAAGCATATATAAACATATTTTTTCTAATCTCTATATTTTTGTAATCTCATTGTAAGACTAAAGAGGGCCTCTCTGGTCCCCAACCGTTAAAGGAACCAAAACTGTTTATCTCAAGTTTTCTTCGCATTTTAGGTGTATTCGTTGGTGAATAACTTTCAAGATAAGAGAATCGCATCTTCAATGGGTTCAACACTTTTAAATATACGTTAAGACAGACAATCACTTTCGATATTCCGACGGATGCTAGCAGACTCTCTCTCCATATAAAACAACCAAATAAGCAAGGTACGCGGCCAACAGAAATGTTAAAAAAAGATGAATCTAGAAGAAAGGACGTTAATTCTACTAAATTTGCAGCTTGACTAAAATATTATGTACTCAGCAATTTGTACAGAATAACGTGATGTGTTTATATGTTTGTTTTCGTAATTCATTCGTTCGAAAAAAGTTTGCTATTTGACAGACAAGGTGGCAATTCGACGAAATAATATTCGTCATTTTTGAACGTTGTATTTGAGTCTTGTATCAAGTTTAAATTCATTAGGAATTTTTATTAACTCTAGAATACTAACTATCGTAATTTTTACGACGTCAATGTCGTTGTTGTAGTATATTATGGAAGGGGTACACCAGTATCTCTTGCCCGCTCATCTATTCTTACATTAGTGTATATCGAAACGTTTTACAAGTACAGTTACGCATACATTATTAGTGAAGTGCCTGCAACTGAGCACAGCTTCGTAAATATTACAAAATAAGTAATAACGTTATAACTTCAGAAACAACAATATAATCAGTTTTGTTTTTTTAGTGTAAAATATGAATACGAAAAGTAGACATGCACAGACCTCTCACGCAGCGGGAGTTGGAAACTGAGTTGCAATTGTGCCTGGAAGAACTTTGACCAGATGAATCGGATAACAATTCTGATAAATAAGAACAGACTTGGAACAGAAGATGCCGTTTTAGAAGCAATTAGTTCATCTGAATTAGAGTTCGAACCATCAGACGAAAACGATTCAGATTCCGACCATGACTTGCCATCCAGTAGTAAGAAAAGAAAAAGAAGTTCTAAAAAGAGTAATGAGTTGGAAAAACAGTTTACTTCAGTGTTTTCAAGAAAATAAAGTAATGGCTCTAAAATCGACAAGGAAACGAAATGTTCTGCCTAGCAAACTCCATTAAACGAAGAAGATTCTCCAGAAATTGCAGCTAAAGAGAAGTAAACTCGGGTGCAGTCGAGTCTAAAAGATAAAAATGGACACAGGTGGTCCCCTCAACCAAAAACCGCTACTAAAACTTCCAAACGTAACTTCGTACATTTTGTTCAAGGCCCCTCTGATAAAACCAAGGAAGCACAAACTTCCTTAGATGCTTTTCGTTGTTTTATGTTTAAGTCCAAAGTCTCTGTCAAAAATTGTAAGATATACAAATGCTGAAATTTCTGTTAGGGCACAAAAATATAAAGTCGAAAAACTTACAAACTCGAAAGTGAATATTGACGAATTGCATGCACTCCTAGGACTACTTGTTTTTGCTGCTGCCCAAAAAGACAATCATTTAGCGACAAAACAAATGTTTGATGACAAAATTTATAATATAATAGTCTCCCGTTTTATACCGCTGTCGCGGCTTTGGGAGTATAGCAGGGTAGTCTGCTATATCTAGGGCCTACGGTATACAAGGAAGGTAACATGGCCAGTGCTACGCTTCAACCGTCTATTATTACCCCTGGTTTTACCCAAGGTACTCATTTTTATTCAGGCTGAGTCGACCTGGGGCCTATAGACATTTTTAAAATGTCTAGATGTTCTTGCCGGCGGTGGGATTCGAACCCCGGACCACCGGCTTGCGAGTCAAGCATCCTACCGCTTGCGCTACGCAGGCCCTTCAGGCAGCCAGACAAAATTTCTGGTGCGATATATAAAGCAACTACGGGCCGGGAAAGATTTGACATTCCTATAGAATATTTACGTTTTGATGATAAAATGTCTAGACCAGACAGAAAAGAAACAGACTTATTAGCAGCCATTCGTGAAATATGGAATGATCTTATATAGAACTGCAAAACGTCCTATAAGGCTGGATCATACCTAACAGTCGATGGGCAGCTACTGGCTTTTAGGGGAAGATGTCCTTTCGTATGTATATCCCAAAAAAGCCAGCCAAATATGAACTGAAAATAGTAATACTGTGCGACGTAGGTACCAAATATATGTAAGATGCAGAACTATATTTAGGAAAGGGAACTAAAACCAATGGAGTGCCTCTAGGAGAATATAATGTAAAACAATTAATTCAGGGTGTGTACGGAAGTAACTGTAAGATAACCATGGATAATTGGTTGTCAGTACCGCTAGCATCAGAGCTCTTAAAACCTTCTTACAATTTAACTATAGTTGGTACTCTACGGCAAAATAAAAGAGAAATACCTCCCGAGATGATAAATCTCAAAAGTCGTGAAATTTACTTTGATGGTGAAAAAACAATGGTATCATATAAGATAAAAGTAAATAAGTCTGTGCTTCTTCTGTCGACAATCCACAACGGTCCAGTAGAATGTGATCCAACTGGAAAATCAGATATCAATAAATTTTATAATGCAACCAAATACGGAGTAGACACATTTGAACAATGTGCGAAAATATGAACATCTCCAGAAAAACAAGAAGATTGCCTCTTTGCTTGTTCTGTGATATGATAAATAAAGCTTGTATAAACTTTTGGATCATTTATAATTATAACCAACAACGACAGTAGAAAAAAACCATCACCAGAAAAAAATTTATTTATTTAAGTGACGAAACATTGGCTACAGCATCGTGTAAATTGGTCAATTTTGAACCGCTCGGTAAAGTTGCTTATTGAAATATTGTAAATCTAGAGTCGCAGCAAGAACGAATATGCCCAATTGTGTCAAAACGTGCTATGTGTCAATTTTGTCCGTCTAAAAAACGTCGAATGACAACCCATCATTGCGAGCACTGCTGATGTCCATTTTGTGGTGAACATCGCACCCTTTGTTGTCGGCACTGTAGTTCTAAAATGTAGAATCTATGATTTTTTTTGTAATTTTTATTTTGTAGAAACATCTTTCTGTTCAAAATAATTTGTAAAATTAAGATAAATAAAATTCTTTTTTAGTGACCACATTTTTTTCTCAGCGTAGTAAATTAACGATGGTTAGTGTAAATAAAGGCAAAAATAAGGTTAGTATCTAGGGTTAATGACAAATCATAAAAAATAAAACACAAATGGAAAATTTGGAAAAGAAGAAATATAACGAAAGCATTAGTTAAAATAAAAGAAAGAAATATCTGAAATTATCTAAAGAATGTCTAGTTAGATTTGAGAATAAGAAATATAAAACCACATCAAAATTAAAGGCTCACCTAATTTGTCTGACGATCCTAATGGAACCTTTACAGAACTACCATTCACCTTTTCTTCCTGGACTTTCCGCAACTGCTTCTTGTGTTTCATTCGTCTGTTTTGAAACCACGTCTTAACTTGTGTTTCACTAAGACTCAGTGCACTGGCTAGCTCTACTCGTTCCGGCGTTGACAGATACCTCTGAGCGGAAAACCTCTTTTCTAGACCTGGAAACATAATGTTTGGGATATAAAGCTAAATTAGATACGTCTATCTATGTTTACCATTGTCATAGTTTCTTATATTAGCTATTTGATTTTTGTAACTTGTTTTTTTGGTTTTCTTTCTATTTTATTTTTCAGCTTTGCTTTCATAAAATGTATTAGTAATTTTTTATTGCTCTTTTGAAATAATATAGGGTCTTCCTCTAGGGACTTCCAAACTTTGACAATTTGTAGCGGCTATATTGTTGAAGCTACATCTATCAAATTGGCTGTCATTGATTCAACCTGTTTTGCAAAATCAGCATGGATGGATATAGCGTACAAAAATACGTAGGCGTATATATAAAAATTGGTTATTATTATTACTGATTTGTAAATAAAAACATGAAATTAACATCAGAAAGAGTTTAATTATGGTTTATTTTAAATTAACATGCAAAATAATAAAATTGAATAAAATAAATCAGTCAACATAACCTCAAAATGTGACATATTTGATTTTAATTAAATATTTGATTACAATCAAGTTTTGATTAGCGTTCGAACAACCGGCTCTAAAAATAATAATTTTGATACTTACCGGTTAACTGAGGATCGCTAAAGACTGTTCTGGCTTTCCTTCTTCTACAGTGTTTTAGAGCATTTAAAGAAATTTCACTAGCTGAACTACCAAAGAGGGCGTGATGAAAAGGAATGCCTGCAACAAATGAAATATGACTTGATAACTTTGTTATAACTATTTTAATTAATTTGTTTATTCTCAAAGAGCTTTAGAAGATATTGCACGGCGAAAAAAAAAAAACTGATAAAATCAATAGTTCCTCTTTTATTTTTGTTTTTATATTAGTTTTCCTTTTTATTACCACTCTCAAATGGAGCTTCGCAGGTTACACTGCTAGATAAAAAGTTGGAACGCCATAATACAACAATGGACACCTTACAAAAGTAGATGACCTAGAGGACGCTTTCTAAGGAAATATCGTCTACACAGCTATATGAAGAGTTGGAAACAACCGAGAGGATGAAAAGGTTATAGAGAATTGCTAAAGAAAGGAACAATCATCAAAGGACTTAACCCATGTGCGACAGATTACGAGTGCGTATGGAAGCGTATTAAGAACCAATGTTGAAATAAAGTAAAGATGGTATGAGTACTTTGGTAAGTTGCTAAATGAAGAACACCAGAGGAAAGACAGAGGATACGGTATCAAAAATGAGAATATAATACCGGGAATAGAGAGAGATAAACTTGTTGAGTCCTTAAATAGGATAAAGAATGGTAAGGTAGTAGGAACTAATACACATAACTGTGGAGTTTTGGAGGCTCTAGAAGAGAAAGTGCTTACCGACCAACGGCTTCGGGCGAATGAGTCGGTAAGTAGTAGGACACTTTTTTTATCCTGGAGCTGAAATCGACTTCAAAGGCGGAAGAACCAATAAATTGGTCAACGGCAGAAGAATGCAGAAGGCAACGGGAAACCACTGCATTAAAGACTCATGGAGTATCCCTAGAAATCGTCATGGCTTATAGAAATGACAATCAACAACCTATTAATCATGGTTTTCGGATGCCAAGATTGGGCAGAGGAAAAAACAACAGTAACGACAGGGCTTCCCAGGCCGTTAGCCAGCGAAATCCCTGTTTACTAGATATATACAAATCCATCTGCAAAATCGCTACATGGAACGTTAGAAGTATGTATGAACCTGGGAAACTGAGAAATATACAGCAAGAGATGTTGCGACTGGAGATTGATATATTAGGAATAAGCGATACAAGATGGATCAGTTCTGGCGAACTCAATACAGACAATGGACGAATTATTTATTACTCTGGAAGCAGCGACACTCAACACAGATATGAAGTTGCTATGATCCTCAGTGAAAAAGTAGCGAGATCAGTAACAGGCTTCGTTCCGATGTCCGAAAGAATTATAATGCTGCAGATATTGACAACTCATGGAAAAATGAACTTAATTCAGATTTATGCGCCAACTGCTGACAAAAAGAAAGAAGAAATAAAAAACTTTTATAGCGAACTTCAAAAAACACTACATCTCACAGCATCTAAAGATATAACAGTAATCATGGGTGATTTCAATGCAAAAATTGGCGAAGGAAAGTGCTACCCTAATGTATGACATTATGGGCTTGGTGAACGAAACGACAGAGGAGATCGCCTAATAGAATTTTGCGAGGAGCATAATGTTATAGCCGTAAATACATTTTTAAAGCCAACAAAATAGTCAGACATCAAATTGATTACATCCTAATAAAACACAAATATCGAAACTCAATTCAGGCAGTAAAGGCTTATCCAGGAGCAGACGTTTCCTCTGATCACAGTCTTCTTATTGCTAGGTTTCAACTTCAACTAAAAAAGACGCAAAAGAGCCGCAACAACAATAAACTTAACATACAGAAATTAAAGTCAGAAGAAACAAAAGAAAATCTGAAACACGAAATCAACACAAATCTAGATAGAAACCCAATAAATAATTGCAACGTAGAACAGCAGTGGCAATTCTTCAAAACCTCTATATTTGAGCCAAGTAAGAAAGTACTTACAACAACCAAATGTAAGAAAAAAGAATGGATGACCGAGAAAATTCTAGAGTTGATGAATGAAAGGAGAAAAAACAAAACCATCAATACGATCCGCTATAAACAGCTTCAAAACCAAATAAGAAGAAAAATTAGGGAGGCTAAAGAAACCTACTTCTCTTAGAAGAACTGCAAAACAGATATGACAACTTTAATCTACATAAAAAAACGGATGTGGCAGTCCAGTGGGACTGCCGGTGGAAGTTACACTTCTATACACGCATTCGCCGTTACAAATTTATTTGGGAGTCAATCTGCACAATCATTACATATGTAATTCTATAAGTAAGACTACAGAAGAAAATAATGACTACACTGCAGAAATCAAACTCAGAATCGAAAAAGCACGTTCTAATTTTATGAAAATGAAAAAGGTCCTATGTGGCAAAGATTTAACATGTACACCTAACAAAATGTTACGTATACAGTGTACTATACTATGGATTGGAATCATGGACGTTAAATCTAGACACAATGAGACGACTTAACGACACAATGAGACGAATTATGAGGGTTTCCTGGGTAGATATAGTTACGAACAATGAAGTACTGAGAGGTAAAGAGAAGGAAGTTGAACTAACAATTAAAGAAAGAAAGCATCTCGGTACATGTGATGCGGGGCGAGAAGTATGGCATCCTGCGACTCATAATGCAAGGAAAGATAGATGACAGAAGAAGCATCGGAAGAAGACGAATTTCATGGCTCAAGAACCCGAGAGAATGGTTTGGATGCAGCTCAAAACAACTTTTTAGAGCTACTGCCTCAAAAATTAAAATAGCTATGATGACTGCCAACCTCCGTAGCGGAGATGGTACCTGAAGAAGAAGAAGGAGAGGAAGGGGTTGATATTTTGTGGCAAATAATGAGTAGGGTATATGAGGAAAAAAGGATACCCAATACGTGGAGAGAGAGAGTGTATGTGATGGTATCATTGTATAAAGGCGACACTTAGGACTGTAAGAACTATAATGGGATTAAGTTATTGTCGCACGCAATAAAAATTTGGGAGAGAACTGTAGAGCAATATCTAGGCAGACATGGGCACCTGTACGGACACATACAGTGTCAATATAATAATAACATACACTAGTTTAATTTAAAGGAAACTAAATGTGTATTACACCCATTTAGAAGTGTTACAAATACTAATCTCAAAATACAAATCAATGATGTTTACAAAAAACTAATTTTAAAAACAATGCTGCACATAAACAGAAAAACTTTAACTGTTTCGTTAACCCTGCGGTGGTAGCGCCGGGTCTGTGAAACCCGAACCTACCTTTAACTGCACAGAACTCCGTGGGCAACAGCGCTGTGAACATAACTTCATATCCATCCAGCTATGTTTCTATCTTCTCCGGCAGTACAACTCAGGCGTTCGAACAGGGTAATACGATCTTTTATTTTTTGTAAAGTGGATACGTCGAGTACAAGAGACCCAGCACTATCAAATCAGTTAGTAATTGTTTGCTGAGTATTTTAACTTTTATTTGTTTATTTACTGTTACAGCTTCATTAAATAGTATTCTATATACTTGAATAATTTCTTTACTTTGTATTTTATAACTTATGACAATAATTATTTGCAGATAATGGATTTCGAGGCCCAGCAAGCCAAACTTCTTCGTGTACTGGAAGAAGTACCATGTGACAGTGAAATAGAGATTGATTCAGAAGATGATTGTTCAGAGAGCGACAACTTCAGTCATTGCGAAGTCCAATCTGAGTCATCGAATACCGAACAGGATGCTTCTTCTTCCAATTCTGATGATGAAAGTTGTAAACCGAAAAACACAAGAATACCTCGTTTTACCGGTAAAGATGGGACAGTGTGGTGGAAACAGAGTTTAACTTCGACAAGAGAAAAAGCCCGTAAGACGGATATAATTACCTATTTACCTGAAGTTAGTGGAGAACAGGCAAAAAGTCCTGCAGAATGCTGAAGTTTATTTATTTCTGACCGTATGATAGATACAATAGTTGAATTTACAAACAAATTTATTGAAAATTTTAACCCGAGAAAGATCGTACGACCCACAGATAAAACTGAAATAAAGGCTTTATTGGGCCTTTTATATTTGGCAGGATGTTTAAAACGTGCTAGACTAAATCTTGAAGAACTGTGGGATAAAAAAGTGTGTGGAGTAGAAATCTTCTGGTTAACAATGTCCCTGGGAAGGTTTCGTTTTTTGCTTCGTATGTTACGTTTTGATAATAGGAAACACGAGGAATACCCTAGATAAACTTGCTTCGATAAGAATTTTTTTGATGAATTTGTTACGAATTTCAAAGACAATTATACAATTGGGAAATGCGTTACAATTGATGAAAAATTGGAGGCATTTAGGGGACGATGTAGTTTCCGCCAATATTTACCAAAAAAACCTAATAAATACGCCTCAAGATCTTTGCTCTTGTAGATTCGAAGAAGTGTTACACTAAAAATCTAGAGGTTTACGTCGATGAGCAACCAAATAGGCCATTTAGAGTAAAAAATGATTCAAAAAGTATTATGGAGCGTCGGATAACACCAATTTCCGGAATGTCGCGAAATATTACTTGTGACAACTGGTTTACAACGTTACCACTTATAAATGATCTTTTGAACATACATACATACATTAACATATTAGGCACAATCAGAAAAAATAGACGTGGCATTCCTTTGGAGTTTAAGAATATAAAGTCTAGACCTCTTCTATGAAGTATGTTTGGTTTTTAAACAGATATTACCCTTGTGTCTTATACTCAAAAACAAAATAAAAATGTCTTGTTAGTCTCTAGTCTACATTACAACGATATAATTGATGAAGAATACGGGAATCGATATAAAATAGAAATTGACACATTTTATAATAAGACAGAAGGTAGAGTTGATACACTGGACCAACGTTGTTCATTGTATAATGTGGCACGTAATACGAATAGGTGGCACATGGTAATATTTTATTCTACTATAACCATAGCAGGTGCATTTACACAACTTGTATACAATTATAACAACCCTGATACCAGTATGAAACGTCGACATTTTTTAAAAACTATTGTTCTGTCATTATTAGACAGGTATTTAAAAAGCTCAAACAGCAGGTCAACAGCTCAAAATGTACCAGCCCAAGTAAGATATAGACGTCAAGAAGTTGCAAATACTAAAATTCGAGAAAATTTGCCAGATATGCCTACTGGGTCAAAGAAAAGGTGCATTAAGTGCGAAAATGACAATAAGTCAAAATACTATTGTAAAAAATGCCACGCATTTTTATGCCTCAAACATGTCAATATTTATTTTGATGAATGTTCAAATTACTTGTTTATTTTATCATTTTTAGTTTGTTTCAGCATTATTTTATATATATATATATATATATATATATATATATATATATATATATATATATATATATATATATATATATATATATATATATATATATATATATATATATATATATATATATATATATATACCCGGTATTTAGGCGGCACACGCCCTTCCGGTAGGGATCTATGGAGGAGTATCACCAAGCCGCAAGCCCTTATCTCTTGCCGTACTGCTCCACCATAGGCCGATCAGATACCAGCATATTCTAGACTAAGCCGCAGATTCATTTAGAATTTTAAACTGCTGCGTTAGCCTTTTTGATTTCTGTACACCGAGCTGGGGATTGAACTGACATCTCTCGTAGTGAAGCAAAGGAGAAGCCAGCCGCCCAGCCCGCTTGGCTATCCAATCGACTTATTTATTATTTTTTATAATTATTAATAAAGGTAAGGAACATATTTAAAAATATACAAAAATATATATTTATATATCGAGTCTGGTGAACCCATTTGTATTCAAAAGAGGCGCTACCACTGCAGGGTTAAAAATCGACAACATGCTCAAATAGCCAGTGGAGGGATAATGATATACATAAAAAACGATACTTATAGCAATATATTACGATATAGACGCATATTCTTTGCTAATAGCACAATAGAAACAAACATCGAGGAAATTGCAGTTCGATTCAAAAATGTAACTACCTTTTCCGTATGCAACAATACACTCATGGACAAAAATATCGAATATTTTGGAATTTTCAAATTTTTGTTTTTTCAAAATAAATTCTGGTCAAGCAAGTTGTTTATTGTAAAATAGAGTTTATTTTAAGAATATTTAATGAATAATTTTAAGTTTTTATGCGGAGAAAATTGTGAATAAAATAAATGTTTAATATTAGGTAAATAAGGTTATTTTACTCTAACTTAAATGACAATTTAAATTGCTTTAACAACTGGTTTAAACTGAAAGAAGTGCATGATTAGTAACGAGTATTCCCCCCTCTAGCTCTTATTACTGCTTGCATCTTTCTCAGCATGCTTGCAAGTAAATTTTGGACATATCCTTGGAAAATTGCATTCTTTTTTGCATTTTCATTTCTTTGTCGTATGCTGCGTTTTAGATGATCCCACATGTGCTCTATTGGATTTAAATCCGGGCTAGACGGTGGCCAATCCAATCTTCGAATTTGGACCTCCTCAAGATAATTACTTACTATGGCAGCGGCATGTGGTCGAGCATTATCGTGCATTGACGTGAATCTTTCATATCCAATGTAACCAACATATGACAAAACATGATCTTGCAGGATGTTTTAAACGTAAGAATCATCAGTCATTCGTCCAATCACTTTCACAAGTGCGGTACGTACCTCCCAACTAATACCTTCCCAAAGAATTATGCTATCAACTCCAAAACTAATGGTCTGGGCGAGACTGCAGCTGGCGAATCGTTCTCCAACTCTTCTGTAGACGTAGTTTTGACCGTATGGCTTCCATAATATGATTCTGGTCTCATCAATGAAAAGAACGTTTTTCCAGTTGTCGATATTCCACTAAATATGTGTTCTTGCAAATTTTAAACGACGAGCTTTATGATTTTGGAGAAGAAGTTGAACTTTGGCGGGGCGTCTGGGCTTTAAGTTTGCTTCTTTTGATCTTCGTCTAACTGTTTGTGAACTCACATTAACTTGTCTAACATTTAATAGCTCAGTTCTAAGGTGCATCGATGTCAATGAACGATTTCGTTAAGAACCAAAAAACGGTCATCAATTATGGTTATACACCTTGGGCGTCCTTGACCAGGCCTTCGTACAAAATTTCCTGTTTCGCGGTACCTTTTTAGAGTATTTGAAACTATAGATTTAGTTCTGCTCAGACCTCGTGCAAAATTACAATATGTGCTACTTGGACTTCATCGCAGTGCCGAATTGGTGGGATACTTGTTTTAAACTTAGTTAAATCAAAACAATATTTAATTAAACTTAGTAAATTCAACTAAAAATAACCGAATTAGTATGATTTTCCCTTTACGTGAAGAAGGATTTTTATGATAAAATGTACGAATGACACTAACCACTGAATAAACGTCAAAATAAACATCAAAATATTTCAAACCAGTTGAGTACATTAGCCTACTATAATGAGTATTATCAGTAATCTAAAATTATTTTGAAATAATAGTGACTACAAAAAAAATTGGAAATTTCCAAAATATTAGATATTTTTGTCCATGAGTGTATAATTATATAACCAATTATAACTTCTTTATTGAAATATTGTTTAGCAGCAATGACAGAACAATTAACAAAATTATAAAACACAATCAAATATCTAAATAATAATATAACTAGTACGCTAGTTAACAAAGAAGAAGATAAAAACAGCCAGAAAACTACAGAGTATATACTAGTTAAATATTACACTAAAAGCTACTGCTAAAATTTTACAAGAACTAATGAATCGATTGATGTTTAGCACATGAACAATGGGGTTTCCGTACTGAAGATCTTGTACAAATGCAATATTTATGTGTCATAATGAAAATTACTGAGTATAATAGATCAGAATTTTTGTGCCTGATAGACTTAAATAAAGAATTTTATGAAGATGATATAAAATGAAAGTGTATAGATGTACAACTTACCTAACGGATAGACATAGTCAGCGGAGGACTCATTGAACCCTATGCTCTTCAATTTAATCATGGATAAAATGATCAAAGGTGTCAATTAAGAAAGGGGGTACAGAATGGGAAACAAAGAAATCAAAATACTCTGTTACGCAGACGGCGCAATATTGATAGCCCAAGATGAAAATAGTCTGCAAAGACTGGTCCACAGATTTAACATAAGAGCAAAAAACTTTAGTATGACAATCCCAACTCAGGAGTGGACAAAAGCACATATTAACAACATCTACAAAAAGGAGATAGAATGAATTGTTTAAACTACAGGAGGCTAAGTGTCATAAATTCACTCTCAAGACTCCATGGAAAAATAATAAAAAATAAAATTGAAAAAGGGATGACAGTGATGTAGAAGAACAAAATGGCTTTCGTGCAGGCAGATCCTGTATAGACAGCATATTTTTTCTAAAGCCGGTTATTGAGAAAAGATTAGCCCACAACATTTTAACTCATGTAATCTTTATAGATCTGACAAAGGCATATGGTAGTGTACCACTTTCAATACTCCGAGTAGCAATGAAAAAACAAGGAATAAACAAAAAAATATATAAAAGCATTACAACAGTTTGATATGCATCAGAAATAAGACCTGACACAGCCACAACACAAAGGATACTAAACAGCAGAGATAAGAGTACTACAGGAAATACGCTGAGCAATCGAACGATTAATAAAGACAGAAGAAAATGAAACGTACAGTTTATAAATAAATGGACACTAAACAGAAAAACAATGAAATAACAACATAAGCAACATGAAGGAGACCATGTGATTAAAATAGTGAAAGATAAATGACCAATCGGTAGAAGAAGTATCGGACGAAAGCGCAAAATTTGGAGTGACAACCAACAAGGGGAAGAAGGTAATTTGTTTAGAAAATGACGTATGTAGTGATGATGATGAAAATGATGGTTTCTAAGCCGAAGATGTGGTCGGAAGAGGTGATAAACAAGATGGTCTCGATATTTTTTCTGCTTTTGAGAGTCCTGAATAAAGACTATTGTAATCTTCTGTCATACAAACTATACTATTATCCATTTTTAAATCGAGTATAGTAAAAACGTAATAAACAAAATAACTTTCTTCTTCTTAGAATGCCGTCGCTCTAGGGAGGTTGGCTATTTTATTATAATGGCTATTTTTTATTTTGACTTGCTGTTTTAAACAAATCAATCGGTCTGCATTGATACCAAGGACGTCGATTCTTCAAACAAGATTTCTGCCTTCGGCCAAAGCCAACAGACCTAACCTAACTCTGGTTTATTTCCCGTAGTTATTACTCACCTTGTATATTTTAAATCTTTTTAAATCAAAAGACATAAAATAATATTTACAAAAACAAATGACGTAGAAAGATATTACAAAAAACTACAGACCAAAAATTAATTTAAAATATATTTAACAGTGAAATAAATACTTTAACTTATTGACACTCGATAGAAGCATTAAAAATAGTTAAAAATACACTCTTAAAGAAAACTGACCTTGTGTTAGGAAATACGGATCCGTCATATTCTTGTAAGGTGGTCCTAGATAGGCACCAAGAGCTCCCATCACCTGGATATACCCATTCTCATGCTGCGGAAAACTTTGAACCATTCCTCCCGGCACTACGTTCGACTGAAAGTAACTATAACCGTTTTTCTCTGGTGACACTCTCTTATCTATAACTTTCGGATACGGAAACACTTTTTCCCGATTAATAACTTCGACAGCAACACTTTGTTCCTGTTCAGACTTTTGTCTGTACAGAATATCCTCAATAAGAAACGAAGTCCGATTTTGCGACAAATTTGTATCGTTTAAATGCAAATCGGCCATTTTACAGTCCAATTGAAGTCGATCTAGTGGCTTGAGGATTAAACTTGTTCAATTGTTAGCAAACAATCGCGATCTGACGTTTAAAACCCGCCAACGCTTGCTCGATTTACCGGAGTTCCGCCTACTATGTCATTTCAACCCTTAAACGGGGGAAGAAAGTTTTGATGAAGTCGGCGAAGTGGCGAGGTCGGTTAACAAGGGTTGATTTGGCATCAGCAGAGATTGATTAGGGGATAATTGTGTTTCTCGTAAGTTAATTTCGTTTGGGATCGTCTATTGTCAACGACGACTACGACTTGTACAAGGAGATTCGAACATACGCAGCTAGTATCATGTTAATAATACTAATTCTTTTTAGAAAAGTGTAGAGGTAGTCATAAAAAGTAATGAATAAATTATATATAAATTGAAAAAAAAAATTAAAATTAAAAACATACAATTTAAAGTACTTATAGTATGGTATAATTTTTTGACGTCCATCTGCAGAAATATAACTTAATTTCTTAAGTTTTCATTCATTTGATTTATTGTGAATTTAATTATATATATATATATATATATATATATATATATATATATATATACATATATATATACATATATATATATATATATATATACATACATACATATATATATATATATATATATATATATATATATATATATATATATATATATATATATATATATATATATATATATATATATACCTATTCTTCAGTTAAAATTTAGCTTATTTTCCATTTAAAATAATAACACAATCATCCCCTATTTCCAAGTTTCATTAAAACATAAATTAAAAATAATATATCAAATATTTCCGCCATACAAATCCACCCGTCCAACTAATCATGCAATGACCCCTGTAGTAGTTCATAATTGTCTCAAACCTTGGAATTTGGTGACATTATGGCCCTTAAAAAATTTTCGGCATCGCGTCACGTTGTTTGCATAGATTGCAATAAATCAGAGCTTTGTCTGCCTTCAGTGGAGAACCATCTAAATGAAGCCAAATGTTCGTTTAAAAATTTTTAAATCTTCGTATTTACGAATATGAACATTATTTTCTGCAGAGTTTGTGTGTTTTTTGTATTGTTTTTTTTTGTTGTTAGTTTTAAATTTTGTTCTTCTACATCTGTCATCTCTTTTTCAATTTTATTTTTTAATATTTTTCCATAGAGTCTTGAGAGTGAATTTATAATACTTAGCCCTCTGTCCCCTTTTTTGTAAATGTTGTTAATATGTGCTTTTGTCCACTCAGGTGGTAAGTTATGTCCTTTATAGAATAAGGTAAAGACATACGCCAGTAATTCCCTCAATACTTGTGGGCTGTGTTTTAATAATTCGTTGAGTATACCTTGTGGTCCGCATGCTTTTTCCTGTATTGTTATTTCATCCTCTTCATCGTATTCCACTTCATACGTAGTTGTAATGGTGTTCGTGAATTGCGGTCTTATTTTAGTCAGAAGTTGTGAGTAATGTTCGATCCAAAATCTTTCTTCTATTAAATCTATTCTACTCCTTTTTTTTCTGATTGTTCTCTAGTTTTTTACTTCTCTGTTTGATCTTGCGTATGTTCGTCTATCATCTGGGTCATTTGTTTGCAGCATTTGTTTGTTCGTCTATCATCTGGGTCATTTGTTTTGTCATGCAGTTTGCAGCAGCAGTTTGCAGCTTCTGATATTCTTGTTTCTTGTTGTGTACTGCATTAGAGACGTCATTTGTCCACAACATTGGAGTATTCTTCCATTGAATCATGCCGAGTGCTTCATAAGCTGCTTCATTAACTTTATTTATTATCTGTTGGTAGGTTTTCTGGACTGAAGAGTAGATCAGGTTTATTAGTTTTTGGCTAAGCCGTGTACCTTATATAAAAATGATGTTGAATCGTTTTGCAGTGCACCAATATTGTATTTTTGAGGATTTATTTCTAGTGGTTTTGATTGTACTGGTTGGCTGTTATTTCGATGTAGCAGTTGCGGTCGATAGATTTTGATGTTACCATATAGTGGTCAGTTCCGCACGCCGGTCCTCTTAACAATCTTACGTCTTCGACTTGTATGTGTGTTTCTTGTATTGTAATAACCTAATCTATAATTTACTTGGCGTTTCTCGTTGGTTGGACCCAGGTATACTTATGTATATTTTTATGAAGGTAGAATCCGTTTAGGATTTTCAGAGAGTTCATTCAAATGTTCCCCATTTTCATTTATTTTACATCTCCCTATTTACCTACACCTTTGTCATTTGTTTTTTTTTCTGTCCAAGCATTAAAATCTCCCAACAGTACAATTTCTTTGCGACTATTTATATTTTCAATAAGTTCTGAGAAGATTTCGTAGAATATTTGTTTATCTGTTTTTGATGCTCTTTCCGATGGCGCATATATTCCAATGATCTCGAGATCGTACCCTTTCCACGTAATAGATACCCTAGTAATTCTTTCATTGATTTGTTTCATTTTGTCTTCTATTGATGATTTTTATTATATTGTTATTACAATGCGATGTCGGCCATTGTACAAAAGCCAACTTGTCTGTAAATGCTTTTAGACTGCAGAATATAATGTGAAGCTAAAATTCAAAGGAATAAAGATTCTTCTAAGGAAGAAGAAATAAAAGATTGGATAATTGTGGGTTAGATTGTTTACTTTTTCCATCTTGACTTCACTCAGTTTATTATTGGCCCAATTCTTATGAAATAAAATCTTTTATGTTCTGTTATGATAAACTTTCATTATTTATTAAAATACTGCATTTATATAGGTATAATAAATACTTGTTCAATTTAATATATATATATATATATATATATATATATATATATATATATTATTAAATGACAAGTGGTCTACCAATCCCATAGCCTCCAGGATAGATGGACCACAATATAGGGGATAATTGGACCAGTAAATTGGAAATTGTAATAAATAAAGACTAATATTTTTCAGTAAAACAATGTACTTCATTTAGTTTTTATGAAATATAATACCTTATTCCTACTATAATACATAATAGTTGAAATTAAAAGCCTTTTTCTTAGAATATCATACAAAACCAAACAAACAATTTTGCTGAGTAAAAATGTTTTTTTTTCTTTTTAATGTTGATTTTCAGCAGTTTTTTATCTTTCAATTCCCTTTTACCAGAACCATCGCATATTTTGTCAAATTTAGTACAATTTCCAACAAGGGCGGATCCAGTATCGATTTTCGGTGGAGGACATGAACTTTTTTGGGGGCGATACCGGGGTCTATGGGGGAAAATTTTTAAAAATTAGGGTAAAAATGGTTACTTTTAAGGCACTTTTGAATGCCATAAAGACATTTAAAACTTATCGCAATAAAGTATTTTTATTCGTATAGCAACGAAAAATCTTAAAATTTTAACCTAAACCTCAAACAACAAATGCGAGTCGTCTGGCTCGCTGATGTGCAAATCGTTCTATTACTTTTTCAGTGTCTACTTTAATGTCTCGGTGAACAAGAAGGAAGCAAAGACTTGTGACTAGGGTTTACCCATTCTTGCCCTCAACCAAGTCTTCACAATTATATGTAAAATGCCAGATCTGAACTAGATTACGCTTTTACGGCGCTCGACCGATCTTGTTTCACATAAACTTATTAAATTTTGTCCGAGTTTCAGTTTTAAAACTTCATTTCTCTTGGCTGACATGTTAAAAAATGATATTACTGACTCCACTGTTTCCACTGTATTTCCGATGGACGATACATTAATAGAAGTTGATAGTTGTTTAAAATATGATTCAGGCAAGGACATCTAACTGTATTTGTTGCCACCTTTTTAATTTATGTTACTGCATTGACTGCTTCAGAGCTCATTACGCTACAACTATCAGTACCGATTCCTATACATTTCTTCGGATCCAAGTGCAGTTCTTTCAATAAGTTTAATACTATTTTTCCCAAGGCTTCTCATATCAGGCGTTGTTCTTTCCCTCTCTTGATTTGCTTGATTTTGTTTGTTATTGTGTATGTGTCTCCAGTGGCGGATCCAAGGGGGGGTCACGGGAGTCATGACCACCCCCAAAACAAAATTAAATATCAATCAAATCATCATAAAAAAATAATTTAAAACCCATCAACCCTATAAGCAGGAAGTCAAGAGTTGAAATGATTGAAACTCATTTATTGTAGGGGTAAGTGTAGAATTATACGAAAGCCTTTTTAAATTGCTCTTTAAAAAAATCAACAATTCTAAATACATTACCTCGATTAACAACTTTACTTCCGCGAATTCAGAGTTACGCGATTTTCAAATTTTGTCAATTCGTCATTTGAGTGCCAGAGAATCGTTCGATTATCGATGAGATAGAATGACCGCCCACACATTATTGCTTATTCAATGTACATGAATGACTTTTCGCACGAAATCAGCACACTTTTATTTTTTATTAGGTATTTCTTAGGAATATTTCCGTAGATCTATTTAAATACCCCTTTTAGTCCCCTTAAACCTTAACTGATTTTCACCGAAAGTTATGAATCTATTTATTCTTTGAGTTGTTTTACCTAAAACTAATAACACACCAGAAGATAAAGTTGCATTAAAACAATTGTTGACTTCCAGGATATTGTTGGACCATCTACTGCATATTTCACAGTAGAACAAGAGTTTTCATTGTGGATTCCAAAGTGGAAAAGAGTCGTGCAAAATAATGGAAAACTTCCTGATTCTATTTTAGAAGTATTAGAAAACTGCGGTATTCGTATGTATCCAAGTATCAGAATATTTCTGCAAATGTTAATTACACTGTCAGTCACAGCAGCAGCAGCAGAGCTTAGTTTTTTTACGCTTAAGGGTCTAAAGACTTAGAAATAGAACTTCGGAGGAAAGGTTAACTGGTTTAGTACTCATCAATGTGCATCCTGATTTTCTCTAGATGTTGATGCAATAATAGAGCGATTTGCTAAATCGGATAGGTGAAAAGAATAAATTTTATAAAATTATATAATATTTACTTCTCTTATTCTTATAGCATTTTTAATCACTGAATTTTTATTTACCACTCGTTGCCGGCTGTTGCTGACAATTCGTGAGAAAAATTTCAATACCGAGTAAAAAAATATTTCACTCACTTGTAGTCTAATATGCCTAATTATAGAAATAACTATTCTTAAATTATATTATGCTTTGTGTTGAATAAATTAATTTAAACAAAATGCTGTTTACAATTCTTTTTAAGGTTCCTTCTTCATTACGGAAGGGTGGCTATAACTACAGCAAATTGCTCTCTATCTTGAGCTGTTCTTAGTATCGAATGTGTGTCCATGCCTGTCCAGTCTGTTACATTCTTCAGCCAGGAGCATTTTCTTCTTCCTGGACCTCTTTTTCCTTCTACTTTTCCTTCCAATATAAGTCGTATTTTTCTCCTCTGTAAATATGTCCTAGATAACTCGTTTTTCTGTTGTTTACAATATTTAGGAATTCTCTATCTGTCCTCATTCTTCCCAGCATCTCGTTGTAGGTTACGTGCCCTGTCCACGAAATCTTCATCATCCATGTTTCCACCCCGTATAGCAATAAGGAATAAATGAATGTTTTTACAAATTGATATCGGATATCCAACGATAAGATAGAGTTTATTAGGAATGTTTAATACATTCATTAATGTTTACACTTACATTGAGTTATTGCATTTAAATTACTTAACTTTGGTTTATACTTATTTATCCTTGCTTTTTTCTTGATTTTGTAGCCATAGGATAGGTGGGTTTAAATTAACTGTCTTTAAAATACCCAGTTTAAATTAACAGTCCTTGATTTTTCGGTATTTATATTTTAATAACTTTCTTTTGGTTTAATAGTCTTGTTCTTTTCTTCTTAACAACACAGAACAGAAAAGAATAAAACATGGGATCAGAAATGTCAAGAAATAGATACATACATCGGAGGGAAGCAATGTACAGAGGTATGGAATTTTATACAATCAGTAAAAAATACAGGAAAAGACAAAGCACACATACACACCATAAAACCAAGACAATGGAAAGATCACTATAAAAGCTTGCTGACAGAGACAAGACAAGAATACCTAGCGAACTCCCCAACACAGTCAGTACATATACAAGGAGAGGAAGCGAGGGTAGACATCGAAACAGTAAGGAAGGCTGTAATGACCCTAAAAAATGGTAAATCCGCTGGACCTGAGGGAATCTATGCTGAAATGCTTAAGAATGGAACTCATAAACTATTTGAAAAATTAACTTATGTGATCAATCAGTGTCTAAATGGACACCCAGTACCAGAACAATGGAGAACGGCATACATGTCCTCAATACACTAAAAGGAATTGTAATAATTCGAGAAATATGATCGAGGAAGAATATAAGCACAATGAAGAGGAAGAACAAAGCGGGTTCCGTGCAGGAAGATCGTGCACCGATAACGTATTTTGTCTTAAACAAATAATAGAAAAAAGATCGGCTAAGAATCTAGAAACTCATATTACTTTTGTAGATCTGCAAAAAGCATATGACAACATCCCCTTAACAAAACTGTGGACAACGTTGAAAAGATCTAACATCAACCACACATTGATAAATGCTGTACAAGAACTATATAGAGACTCAAAGGTACAGATAAAAACACGAAAATATCTAACGGAAGAATTCCTGGTTACAAAAGGCTTGCGACAGGGATGCTGTATCTCACCAACCTTATTCAAGATATATGTTGCAGCGGCATTGGAAAGATGGAAAAGAAAGGTACATAGGATGGGTATAGAGCTTAGCAATGAATGTATATATACACTCCAGTTTGCTGATGACCAGGTAGTGCTAGCGACCGACAGGGAAGACATGCAGTACATGCTTAGAAAACTGATAGAAGAATATAACGACTGGGGAATGAATGTCAATACAACAAAAACCAAATATCTTTGTATTGGAAACGAGTCAGATAACATAGACCTCGAAAACGGACAACATATTTCCTGCTGTCAGAGCTGTGACTACTTGGGTGTTGCCTTTGACAATACAGGAACTGATACACGGGAAATAGAAAAACGAATCACTCAAGCAAAGAAAGTCTTAGGATGTCTCAATGGTATACTGTGGAGTAAAGAGATAACGAAAGGAAGAAAAATGAAAAAGACAGCAAAGATTTGCTTTCACGTTCAAAGCGTCTATGTATCTGTTGATACGTATTTCGACTTAATAAGTCTCATCAGAACAGTTATTCATAGCCGTTCTTAACGTGAAAAATAATCTTCTCTGTCTTTTAGGAAGCAACAATAAAATGGCTTCGTTGTGGACGCAATAGCAACATCTGATAGAAAAATCGGTAAGATAGTTTCGAAACAAATTCAGATTTCTGCTTTAATCTGAACGTTCTATAAATGCAAGGTATAACAGACGTTGATAAAGATGTTAATAGAGACAAGGGGAATCTAAAATTTGCATTCCACGACATGTCTATCAACTAAGCAGAAATCCATAACGAATTTGTTTCTTGTACTCATACAGAGTAGAAAGGAAGAAAATTTAATATATATGAGACCATGATTAAAACTACTCTTCTTTATGGCGCTGAAACATGGAGAATTAGTGAAAAGAACAAAAAGCGAATAGAAGCAGTGGAGATGGATGCAATGAGAAGATCTTTAGGTATTTCCAGACGAGACCGAATCAGAAATGATGTAATAAAACAACGTATGGGAATAGAAGGAAATATAACTCAAGATATAGAGAAGAAACAATTAAGGTGGTATGGGCATGTTCAACGGATGCCAGCAACAAGACTCCCAAAAAAGTAGTAGAATGGCAACCGATAGGTCGACGGAAAAGAGGAGGACCCAGATTAGAATGGCAACACGGCGTAAACAAGTCTATGAGCGAAAGAAATTTAACAACAAACGACTGCGAAGATAGGAAGAGATGGTGTTTAGGTATCGGGCAACGTCGAAAGACGTTCTAAATCGATGTATATATAATAGTCTTGTACACTTGATTTTACTGTCATAGAATATGTGGGTTTAAATTATTTTTTTTATAATTATTGAGGAAATGGTTTCCTTACATAAAGCACAAATCATATCAATTGTAAAATCACCTTCAAGACCCATGACACCCCCCCTACAAAAATTTCTGGAGATCAGCCACTGAAATATGCAAAAATCTAAATCCTATATCAAAATCACCCTTAAGACTCATTACCCCCTCCGACAAAAATTTCTAGATCCGCCATTGCCACTGACATCATTAAAAAGAAGTGGAATTACATAAAAGAGTACACTAACATTCCATTGCAAGAATTCCAATCATCTGTAGAGTTAACGTTAAACTCAACATACTTTTTACATAAGGACGAAATATACTAACAAATGGATGGATATGCAATGGGTGCAAGTATTTCTAGTGTCATTGCTCAACTGGTTCTGGAAGACTTAGAAGAATCTGTCATGAGTCATTTAGATTTTAATTTACCATTCTTCTACCGCTATATCGATGACTGTATCTGTGCTATTCCAACAAATAAAATGAAGGAAATTTTAGATAATTTTAACAGTTGTCACTCACAAATAAAGTTTACTATAGAAATTGAACAAAATAATAAAATAAATTTTCTGGATATCAGCTTACATCGCATTAATAATACAGTTAAAACCATGTGGTTTACAAAAGAAACATGGTCTTCACGATATCTCAACTACAAATTTCATCATCCATTCTCCCATAAGAAGTCTGTAATTATAAGTCTTGTTGATAAATCTATAAAACTAACAGATCCAGAATACAGACCAACTGCAATAACAAAACCAAAAAATGGCCTTCTAAATAATGCATATTCAAAACATCTAATCGAAACTATTTTCAAATTAAGACCTAATAAATTTTACAACAATACAAATAACAATAAATCCAACAGTATCAAAACTACTTATAGAACTCTTCCATATATAAAAGGTTTATCCGAACAATTAACAAATCTTTTAGCCAAACATAACATAACAGTGGCCCCCAAAGGCAACAACCTTTTAAATAGATATTTCACTAAACTAAAAACACAAACTCCAAAACTCAAAAAACCACATGTTATTTACGAGATACCATGTATAGTCTAGGCGGGATCTGTTTTGGATTGGACATTTTCCATAGGAAGCTATTTTTTTGCTGGAATCCCTTCAGGATGTGGCGAATATCGATAATCACGATATGCGCCAGTCGCAAACCCTGTGCTACATTTTTTATTTAACAAAATCTGAAAACAATTGAAAATTTCTCATTTTTTTGCTCCTATTTTCGTTTATAATTCGGAAAATATTGATCCTAGAGAAAAAATTATAAGAAGGTAAAAGTTTCGTTATTCAATTTTACACAATATTTCGTTAGCTAGAAATTGAAAATTTAATGTTTATTGTTGAAAATATAGCAATAATTGTAAAAAAAGTACAAAAAAATGAAGTTAATCCTTTAAATGTTTTCGACTTTCTAAACTTGACATACAAGCTCCACATTCCGCCTAGAAAAACCTTTTAATATGTTTAAAATGTGTGCCAAATTTTGTTAAGATCGGTCGGATAGGTTTTGCATAATAATTTTGCAATCCAGCCTACTGGAAAAAAATCGCAAATTTTCAAATTTATAGTAGGCCCTAAATAAGGCCCTCAGATGATTGCAAATTTTTTTACACATAAAGGAAGGCTCAAACTTTCAAACGCTTTTTGTAAAATTCAAATCGGTTCACTAGAAGAGCCTAGAATTTTTTTTAAAGTTTTAAACATTTTTTATATATATTATACTTATAAACAAATTGAATAACTTTACGAGCTTTAAACATATCAATTTCAAAATTTATACACTTAAAGAACATTAAAAGACGCTTCTTAAAAAAAGATACATTCGGCTTACTGGTTGCCGAGATATTGAAGGTCAAAGTTGGCATACATTTGCCGTGTAACCATAAGTGATAGAGGGGTCGTTTTTAAACTAATTCCCTCGTCTTGTCGAGTACTTTTTATATGAAAAGTTTTACGTAATGCGCTTCATGGCAACATCCATAAAAAAGACAAATAAAAAAACGTTTTCGCGTAAAATGTCGGAATGCATGAGAGGTGGTGGTAGGGGACATTCACTCGAAATGTGAATCGGCGAGTTCAAATATCATATTTTCAAATACCATTTTTAATTGCAAATTGGGAAATTTGCAATAAACAATTGTATGTTAAACAAGTAATTGCATTTTTTCTTCATGCATATTTTTTGAGCTTGCAATTTATACATTGAAGTAAATTGTTACTTTTAGTAAACAAATATGTATTTATAAATTGTTAATAAATAATTTAAATTGTTTTTTTCATAAATAAACTTTATTTTGACTCAATCTTCAATAATTGTTTTAGTAAGTCTTTTTCTTTTTTTGTAAGGATACGTTTAAAGCTCATAAAGTTATTCAATTTTTTTTTAAACCTAAAACATGTTTAAAATTTTAAAAATTTTTCTAGACTCTCCTAGTAAACCGATTTGAATTTTACAAAAAGCGTTTGAAAGTCCTCCTTTATATGTAAAAAAAATTGCAACTATCTGAGAGCCTTATTTACGGCCTACTATTAATTTGAAAATTTGCGATTTTTTTCCAGTAGGCTGGATTGCAAAATTATTATGCAATACCTATCCGACCAATCTTAACAAAATTTAGCACACGTTTTAAACATATTAAAAAGTTTTTCTAGGCGGAATATGGAGCTTGTAAGTCAAGTTTAGAAAGTCGAAAACATTTAAAGGATTATCTTCATTTTTTTGTACTTTTTTTTACAATTATTGCTATTTTTTCAACAATAAACATTAAATTTTCAATTTCTAGCTAACGAAATATTGTGTAAAATTGAATAAAGAAACTTTTTTAACTTCGTATAATTTTTTCTCTATGATCAATATTTTCCGAATTATAAACGAAAATAGGAGCAAAAAAATGAGAAATTTTCAATTGTTTTCAGATTTTGTTCAATAAAAAATTTAGCACAGGGTTTGCGACTGGCGCATATCGTGATTATCGATATTTGGCACATCCTGAAGGGAGTCCAGCAAAAAAGTAGCTTCCTATGGAAAATGTCCATTATGGTCTGAATTTCTACAGATCCCGCCCAGTCTAGTATGAACTGTGAAGGTGTCTATATCGGGCAAACCAGTCAACTGCTTCAATCCAGAATTCGTTCTAACAAATATAACAAGAACAACGTCACTGCGCTCACAAAACATAAAAATGAGAAGAAGCATAAATTTGACTTCGAAAACATCAAAATTTTAAAAACCGAACAAAACAAAAAGAAGAGAGAGATATACGAATCAATAAAAATAAAAAGAAATACCAACGCAATCAATGACAAAAAAGATACACAAAACCTTAATAAAATATTTTTCAATCTGATTTAAATAATAATAAAGATAACACCACAAAAAGCTGTTAAAGTCATAACATATCTCCACTTTACCTTTTTCGAAAACATCAACGATACACCCATATTAAAATAATTAGACATTAATGACAGTAAACCATGAGATATCAGATATCAACTTTCACTTGTCAATTCATTAATGTCAGTATCCCATTTTACGTGTTGGTAAGTTTTATATATTTTAGAATAACTATTTATTCTTAATCTTGTACATTTAAGAATATTGACAAAGGCAAGGGTTTCCTGCCGAAACGTTGATTTCTATGAAAAATAAAATCTACTTAGTTCCAAATTTAATAAAAATTTTTTAACCTAAACCCAAGAAATACTAATTTTACTAATGCAGTATATATATATATATATATATATATATATATATATATATATATATATATATATATATATACTTCACGAAATATTAATGATAGGCAATGCAAAAATCAATCTTTTCGTCTATAATTTTAGCTTTTTTGTTAAGTAACGTTTACTTTACTTCTTATAACTTTAATTAAAACGAGAATTTATTAATTATCGCGGGTGTTTCCGGATTTAAAAGCCTATAACAAGAGTTAATTGACTTTGACGAGGGCTGAATAAGGAATTACTCTGTACGAAATGCAATAAAGATAATAATAGAGCAGGCAGAAAAAAGTGGGAGGTTTAGTTGCTTTGATGAAGTGGAATCTCCTAATATGATTAAGGGTGTGTATTTGGGGTTCATGTTTAGTGTTCGAGATTGCGCTAGTACGAGGAAGTTTTCGAAGTTTCTCTTCTCAAATAGATGTGAATGCATTTGGAATAATGCCAAGAATGTTGCTTACAATCTTTGAGTAATCTTACAAAAGTCATATTAGAAATTATTTGCGGAATTGTCGGCCGCTGGCTAAAAAAAATATGTTTAATAGAAACGTTTAAAAACACTATTTCCAATAAATATTGTCAGAAACACGTCAAGTTGACGGTATTCGGAGGAAATTAAAAAATATTTTTGAAGTTATACTTCTATACGCGCGCTCCACGTTGGAAGTTTGTATGGGAGTGAATCTGTGAAATCATTACATATGTAAGATAATGAGTAAGAGAGAGACAGAAGATATATTTTCTCTCTCTTCCTCTCTCGAATATAAAAATGTTCCTTTTGTATATATAATTTAATATTATATATATTATATTATATAAAGATATATATATATATATATATATATATATATATATATACATATAATATTATAATATATAATAAAATATTTATTAATATTATTATTTATGTGATATGTTTTGTATTTTTTATTAAATGTTCATAATTATATTAGTCTTTTGTATTTCAAAATAATAATCTCAATAAATCACTGTATGACCCAGAACTGTCAATTTGGAAATAGTTTGTGTCATGTCCTCGGTAGTATAGTAGTCAGTATCCCCGCCTTTCACGCGGGAGACCGGGGTTCGATTCCCAGACGGGGAGGACTTTTTGAAGTTATACTTCTATACGCGCGCTCCACGTTGGAAATTTGTATGGGAGTGAATCTGTGAAATCATTACATATGTAAGATAATGAGTAAGAGAGAGACAGAAGATATATTTTCTGTCTCTTCATCTCTCGAATATAAAAATGTTCCTTTTGTATACATAATTTAATATTATATATATATGTATATATATATATATATATATATATATATATATATATATATATATACATACAATATTATACATATAATAAAATATTTATTAATATTATTATTTATGTGATATGTTTTGTATTATTTATTAAATGTTCATAATTATATTAGTCTTTTGTATTTCCAAATTATAATCTCAATAAATCACTGTATGATCCAGAACTGTCAATTTTGAAATGCGTTTGTGGCATGTCCTCGGTAGTATAGTAGTCAGTATCCCCGCCTATCACGCGGGAGACCGGGGTTCGATTCCTAGTCGGGGAGGACTTTTTTATTAATATTATTACATTATTGTCATTTTTAAATACTTATGGATATTGCATTTTAATTTGTATTGTATTATTATATGGAATTATGTTGCACTGTATTGTAGTGTATTTTTTATGTATATTATTGTCATTTTTAAATACTTATGAATATTGCAGTTTAATTTGTATTGTATTATTATATTAATAACAAAATAAACAATGAATTTTACTGCAGAGGATCTGTAAAAAAATTTTTGCATTCAACTCCTTTCATACATATATGAAAATAAAAATATACATTTTCATCAAAACATTGATTCAATCCTTCATTGTTAGTAAGTTGTTATTAATTCTGTTTCTCTTTCTGCTATGTCTTACCTATAGAATTACATATGTAATGATTGTGCAGATTGACTCCCAAATAAATTTGTAACGGCAAATGCGTATATAGAAGTGTAACTTCCACCGGCAGTCCCACTGGACTACCACACCCGTTTTTTTATTAATATTGTTACATGGTAAATTAAACATATATGCGTAAGTAGAAAAGTTATGTATATTATTGTCATTTTTAAATACTTATTAGTATTTTCATTTTATGTATATTATTGTTATTTTTAAATACTTATGAATATTGCATTTTAATTTGTATTGTATTATTATATTAATAACAAAATAAACAATGAATTTTACTGCAGAGTATGTGTAAAAAAATTTTTGCATTCAACTCCTTTCATACATATATGAACATAAAAATATACATTTTCATCAAAATATTGATTCAATCCTTCATTTACTATACTTTTACTTCAGGTCAAAAGTTGTTTATTAATTGTTAGTAAGTTGTTATTAATTCTGTTTCTCTTTCTGCTATGTCTTACCTATAGCATTACATATGTAATGATTGTGCAGATTGACTCCCAAATTAATTTGTAACGGCGAATGCGTGTATAGAAGTGTAACTTCCACCGGCAGTCCCACTGGACTGCCACACCCGTTTATTTTTATTTTTGTTTCTGTATGTTGCTTTATTGTGTTTAAAATTATTTTTTACGATTACAATTATTATTGCGAATGTTAACAAAATATGTACAACAAAGAGTTATTAGCGGGGAATTATATGCAACATTAGGTCATGATAAATAATTGGATTAATTAAATTAGTGTTAATTAATAATAAAACATCATAAGGCAGATCACAACAGTATATAATATATATATATTTATATATATATATATATATATATATATATATATATATATATATATATATATATATATATATATATATATATATATATATATATATATATATATATAGGGTATCCAATTAAGTCGGCACCATATGTGAAACCTTTTTGTTTTTAGTTTTATGAATTTTGTTACATATAATAATTATGTAACATAAAAAGTTTTTGAATGATCTAAAACCTAGAATACAATGATCAAATATTAAATTTTTTTTAGTTGTATACGCGGTTTATCAAAAAAATGAATTGTGGATATTCTCAAGTCTTAATAAAATTCATGTTGTTTAACGAACCGCGTAAATGACTGAAGAATACTAATATCTGATTCTGAAATTGATTGAAATGATTGAAATTCTATATCATTCAGAAGTAGAGAATAAATTTTTTTTCATAAAACTTAATATAAAAAAATTTTCATATGGTACCAACTTAATTGGACTCCTAATATAAGTATAAATACTGAAAAAGCGATAAACGCCTGTAGTCAACGCTGATCAGTTAGACCACAAACACAGCTACATATTTGGGTGTGCAGCCGAAGATAGGACAAAGAAGTACTCTTTTTAGTGTACCAAGCTTTCGCAAATCTTTATTTGCATCATCAGTATCTTACACTAATTGAGGTTAGTTGTCATGATGTTTATAAAATGAAATGAACAACTCATTGACTCCTACAAATAATGGCGAAAACTAACCAAAAAATGTAAAAAAATTGCTTTTAAAAGCACTCTAATTGTGGGATCTTTGTACAAGTCATTAAAAAATAAAGTACAGGAAACTGTACTTAAGCATTTTGATGCATTCTGTCACAATAAATGCATTGCTGATTACTTCAAATTTAAAAATTTCCGCCAATGATGCCATAAAATGTAAAGCTTTGCACGTGTAAAAAATTAAGTTTCCTTCGACTTCCATGCACTAATAGCACACTCAAGTTTTTAGCTTTTCCTATTTTTCAGATATTTTATATTTACTAACTGTCCAAAATCGTCTATTATTTTCAAGATAGTCAAATAGCGCCAAAACGGTAAGACATAGCCCGAATATATGCTTAACAAATTATCTCGAAAATTCAATGAGAAATATAAAAATGCAATGAAAATCAAATAACGAAGGTGGGACTACTTCCGATATAAACAAAAATACCACATATTGACAAATATTTTCATTTTAAAGTTCACTATCGAAATCCTATGTAACTAAATTTTTAGATCTCAAAACCATTTAGATTGGCAGATACGTCTAATAGGCCACACCGTGAGACATATTAATATCTCAGTTAAATTTTAAAGCTACTTGCTTAAAATAATTTCTGAATTTATTAAATTATCACATAAACGAGAAGTATAACAGGTAAGAGGCAATCTTTCGCATTAGAAACCAGGCAAAAATCCCGGTGATGAGTTTACCTATCTGCGGTGATGAGTTTACCAATCTCCAAAGGATGCCGGTGATCAGTTTACTATATCTCCGAGGGTCTAATAATTTTATGGGGGGCTATATAGTGATGAGTTCGTACACGTCCAATGCTTGTAGATCGCAATCGATTGGATCCCCCGTCGCATGGGGATTGGGGGATACGGGTAAAATCACTAGTATTATACAATGTACTAGAGTTTACCCCTATATACCAGTAAAACATAAATTATTAAAACATTTTTTTGCTTCTCCTGAAAAAAAAAATGATAAAAAGGAGCTATCTCCTTTTTGCACCCGTGTCTTTAATAATTTGTAATATCTAGTGCAATGCTTTTTACAATGACATATAATATACTTATTATCTCTTGCCATATATATACTTCCCAAACCTAATATGTCATATATCTATTCATAGATTTAGCATAATCTACCTTTTATAAAAAACTTGTCTTTATGAAATTATTTTTGTTAATTTAATTCTTCAATACAAATTTTTTTATCATCATTTTAGACATAAATATCTAACAAAGAGCTAAAAAAATGATAAGGAATTTAAAAGTTATAAAAATCTGCACAATTTATGAATTTCGTTTTCACAACAGATCTATTATTAAAATGGCATATGGAATTTTCTAATACAAACAGATTTTTCAGCCAACAAATGACTTCATTAAAGTCTGGAAAAATATCATATCAAAAACTTGTGCAATTTTTGAGACATATTTTTATGATTAAAAATAAATAACAACCTCCGATTTCTGAAAATCTATGCTTCGATATCAACCAATACATATCAGCATCCTTGTCATCCCCATCCCTTAAAATTTACTTTACCCCCAAAATCAACCCAATTAAGGTGCGTTAAACCTGAAGATTACGTTGTCATGGCTACGGAGGTGGGGCGAGCGAGCGTGAGCCAATAGTAGCGTTTCACCCCTTCAATTGTTAACCCCTGGTTGCAAACTCCACCCTTAGTTGCATTGTACACTGATCGGGGCATATATTCAAGCCAAATTGGCCATTTAGCGACAATATGCGGTGTATTAGAGGAAATAAGTTTAGAGTCAAGTTGAGAGCTTATAGTACGGTGAAAGAAGGGGTTTCTTATAGAAATTTTTAATACTCATTTTTATATAAACTGTAGTTTACATAAAAATAAAATAAATAAATAAACATATAAAGACATTTTCAAGATGATTTTAAATTTAAAAAATAATGGACTAAGGGATATACCTACCGTTATTAAATAAAATTATTATATACAATTGCTTGCATAGAAATCGGCCCACTGTAAACTTTTGACTTTAACTATATTTTTTTCAAGAAATATTCATCAGATCACAAAAACAAATATACTGTTTGAAAGACAATTTAATATGCTTTAATGTGAGTATAAATTTATCAAGAAGGCTTATCGTTTACATGCGTAGTAACCGGTAAACAAATGAAACGTGTTTATGTGGTGATTGTCACGAAAATAACAAATTTGTCTAATTATAAAAGTATTGCCTTTGCAAGTGAAATTTGCATATTATTCGTTTTTCATAATCTCAGCAGTGTTCAAGTGTGTTAGTTTAATGCATACTACACCACAAAAAAGCCGCCCGAGTTATTGCTCTAATCGAAAATGGACTTAGTCAGCGAGCTGTTGCTAGACAATTGGATATGACACGCGCAGCGGTTCGAAGAGTGTGCCAACGTTATGAGAAGACTGGATCCTTTCATAGGCAGATGGCGATTTACAACCGCTCGTGATGACCGCTTTATTGTGTCAACAACATTAAGAAATCGTCACCTTAATGCCGTTCAGGTGCAATGACAGCTCCGCGAGGTGCGAAGAGTGGCTGTTAGTCAGTGGATAGTGAGACGAAGACTTAAATAACCTGACCCCTAAAACACCTGCGATTGGTCCAAAACTTACTCCAGCTCATCGGCAAGCACGCCTGCGTTTTGCACAGGATCATCGGAATTGGACGTTGGAACAATGGGGATCTGTTCTGTTCTCAGATGAGACCAAAATATGCCTCTATGGTAGCGACCGAAGAAGGAAAGTGTACCGGAGACCAGGAGAGAGATTTGCAGAATGCTGCTTTGAAGAGCGGAGTGCTTATGGGGGTGGTTCCTGCATGATCTGGGGTGCAATTTCTATAGGAGCACGAACCGATCTTGAGTTCATTCGTAGGGACGACCGTGTTCACGGAAGAAGAGGTTTAACGGCTGCCAGATATATCGAGGAGATTTTAGCAATTCATGTGGTACCTTATGTCGACTACATTGGAGACGAATTTATCTTTATGCATGACAATGCAAGGGCACACACCGCAAGAATCGTGCAAGATTACATTGCAGAAGTCGGTTTTCAGGTTATAGATTGGCCAGCAAACAGTCCTGACCTAAATCCGATCGAACATTTATGGGATGAGCTAAAACGAAGAATTCGAGCTAGACTTCATACCCCAGACTCGATCCCAGAGCTTATTCTTGCAGCAGAAGAAGAGTCGCTTAACATCCCACAAGCAACAATAGCAAACTTGATTAGATCTATGTCTAATCGTATGAGAGATGTTATTAGGGCAAGAGGAGGTCATACCCATTATTAAAAAATTAAGTGTTAAGTTTTAAATTGTCAATAACCCTATTTATGTTAATAATAAAAAAGCTTAATTTGCTTAATGAATTCATTTCACTATGTTAAACATAGGAAGCCGAAATAAGTTTTCATAAATTTATACTCACATTAAAGCATATTAAATTGTCTTTCAAACAGTATATTTGTTTTTGTGATCTGATGAATATTTCTTGAAAAAAATATAGTTAAAGTCAAAAGTTTACAGTGGGCCGATTTCTATGCACGCAAGTTTATATTGTATTCCAAGTCCTATGTAGGACTTTCTAGACTAAAACAACATAAGTTTTTTTTATTTAGAAAATACAGCTACATCCACCAAAATGGTTATTAGTAGCGGCTATAGAATTTCTAAATTAAAGTTTATAAAATCTTCCTACAGATTTAAAAAAAAATTAGGGGAGACCGGGGTAGGTTGTTACAGATTCGCGTATTACATTTTCTTAAGATTAGTATTACTTGTTTTGAAAAGTGCGCATTACTGTAAGATAAAGTGAACATTACTTCAATATTCGCTTTTTTTTAGATCTCTAGATGTATTCCAACATACTCATATAAAATAGTAAGAGTAGCTCTACAACCTATGTCAATTTACCCCGTGATTGAAACAAATTGTCATATCCCTTGGGGTAGGTTGGCATATAGGTATAACACATAACTACACTTAAAAAGGATGCAAAGGAACAGTAATCAATAATAGATAGGTATATAAAATAATAGAAGCAGAAAAAATATAGGTAAATGTATTTAATAAGAAAGTATGAATGTATGAAAGTATGAAAAAAACATTAATTTTTTTTAATTAATAAAAAAATTAGAAATCTGTATTTAGAAATACTGTTAGTAATCATCACAATCGCAGTTTTGACATCTATATGGCACAATATTGCCAACAGTGCATTTGCAGTGTGCTGAAAAGTTGCATTAAATGAATTCGATCCACTGTTCTCTTAAGCGACTATTGGAATGTGGCTCTATGCAAACCAGACAGAAAGCATTATCCTGGGCCAAGTCTTCATCTGAAGATACTGTTAATGGACTCTTCTTTTTTATTTTTCTCTTGAATAAATCTTTTTAGGCATTATCAACCGTCGTTTTGGTTTAAGTGGAAGCAAAGTTTTTTGTGATTCTTTTCTCTTTTCTAGCAGTAACTGCTGTCTTCTTATCCTGCGCTGCCTTTTTTTTGCTCTTCTAAACCTCTTTTGATTAGTGTGTCTGTGAGAATTGTAGTGGAACGTCTTTTTTTCCTCGTTTGGTATTTGTTTTTCTGTCGCCAGCTTTAGGAAATGGTCTTAAGTTTGTGAATAATTTGTTGCTGGAAGTTAATGGAAGGGCAGAGGCACCATCAGAAAATGATTTAGCTTATATATCGTTAACAGATGACATAGGCGTAGTTGCTGATACTGCACGGTAAAATTTGGTAATTGATGTTGTAGGAGGAATAGAATGTGAATTAACCTGAGATGGCGGAGTAACTTGAATCGGCACGAGTGGAGGCGGATCATACTGCTCCAAAGACATATTTAAATCAAGTAGAGGATGGTTAATTGGCCCAGTAACTTCATTTGGTTCCGGTCGAGATTGATCAATAAATGCAGCAGTTTGAATTGGTCGATCTGTAGCAAAAGCAGCCATAAACTCCTCAGGAAGGAATATATCCGAATTAATTGGACTTATTCCAGATACTTGAAAGCCAGCCATAATATTCTTTGGAGTAAGTGTATTGGGCAGAGCTGACTTCATTACCGCTGGAATATCATATATGGTCATTGTTTGGCCCGGATTATTCGTTATCCATAAATCGCAAGCGGTGTTGATGTATTTTTTTAGAGGACCATAAACACTTCGGTCTAAATACTGAAGTTTATGGCTGCAATAAGATGGAAACGATAAAACAGTAACTCCGTTTTGTTTAAAATTATCGAGTGCAGTTATTGACAAATGAGAATCATGATTATCGAGCAAAGTGCGACTTCGAACAAAGTGCGCTCGATAGTTTTTCCTAAGAAAAATGAAATATGGAGGAATTGAATTGCCTGATGCTGAAACAGCAATGGCCAGTGTCATTAGGGTACCCCGTTTTGCAGTTATTCTGCCAATTTGTTTAAATCCTTTACGAGGCACTATTCTATCCAGTTTCATCCATGTTATATATGTCACTCGCAGTTAATTTCTGCCGGTCTAAAACTGTTTTAAGATTTTCAAAAAATTGTGACATATTGTGTTCATTAAAACTTGAAGCTCTAGCTAAAGTAGTAGCCTATGGAGTTCTGATGGATAATGCCTGTTGTCGTTTTAAGAACAAAGTAAACCAATTAGGCCCTGTAATTTGGTTTGTAGACCAAGATGTTTGAACCGTAATATTAAGAGTCGTAGCATATTGAAAAGCCAACATTCGAACCTGCTTTGGTGTAAGTCCATAATAAATATCAGATGCAGTTTTTATATAGTCACATAAAGCCTCTTCGTCTTTAATGTTAAAGATCTAAAACAATATGTCAATTTTATTACCTAAGAAAATTTAAACTCTTAAAAATATTTATACCTGTCTGTTCTTCTGATATCCTACATGCAGTATAGATGGAATACCTCCGGGGTCCGTTTGCAGTCACGTTTGCAGTATATCCGTTTTCATTTTTTTACAATATCGTGCAAGAGTGCGCACACCTATATTATAGTCTTGCGATACAACCTTCAAACTCACGATATACAGACACAATGCTTCAAACTCAACTTGTCGATAATATGAGCATGTACAGCTGGTTCCATATAACGTCAGCAGGTGTTTTTCCTTGCTCTGTTTTTCTTTTATAGGTTATGTCTGCAAATAATTAGATAATACTTTTGTTAAAAACAATCGATTTCATAGTGATATAAGGGGATGGTTGGCACAACGTGACAACCTACCCCATTCATAAAATGCCAACCAACCCCGATGACGGTTTTTCGACTAAAACGGCTAATACGTGTTTACGAATTCATAAACTGTAAATTTGTTTAGTCAGATTAAAGAGCTATCAATATACTTTCACATCATCATCACAGAAAATAACTTAAACGTTTGTACTAGATTATATTAAAAAAGTGTACGACAACGAAAAATTACTGACTAAATGTAAAATCACAAATCAGCACTATATTCACTGGATAACGTTACAACTTCGACTGAAAGTATGGTAGAGATAGTGCAAGCACTCCTGACCACGGCGCAGTAGACGAAATTTGGTTTAGTCCCCACTTCCATGCGAAACGCATTGTACTATACACTGTATAATTCCACTTACAATAGAACCTTTCTGCCTTTACGTGAATTTGACTCCGCCTTCGCGCAGCTCCATGGTCAGGAGTGTTTGAACTATCTCTAACACAAACGCCAACGGTTTGTGCATGCACACGTCGACGCGCTGTGTTTTAATATGAATGGCGGGTAATTTAAATGCACAATGTCAACGTACCCCGTACGACAACCAACCTGGGTCTCAACCGTGAACAAATTGGGGTTAAATTCCCAATTTATTGATAAATAGAATGGTCCCAATGACCTTTGTGGACTGTAATTATTCACCAACGCTTTTGTTCAATATCACACCCCATAAAGAGGTGGTAAAAAGTTTATCTAATCCTTTAAGTAAGATTAAAACAATAGATGAGTTGATTAAGTACAGGTTTAATTATCCCAAAATAATAAACATACAAAACTAAAAATATTAAACTAAAAAAGAGATAAATTGAGAGTCTATAGATGTAAAACTCTTTTAAAATGTTTATTAAAAAGTTCTGTTATATCTACCAGTCCTATTGTACACCAAGATGGCTGGTGATCACTGGCTATTCCTCGAACTCGAAGCAAATCTGCTGTGGTCCTATTGTACACCACGATGGCTGGTGATCACTGGCTATTCCTCGAACTCGAATTAAATCTGCTGTGGTCTTCGAACTGCCTACATTATTCTATGAAAATTTAGTGGCCAATAACTATACTGTTAGGAATGTTAAATGCGACACGATAATTACCAAAACGAGGGCATATAATTAAAAAATGGGTAACGGTAACTTATACATTACATGTTTCACATATAGGTGGATCACTTTTAGACAATAAATATGAATGAGTAAGTCGAGTTTGTCCAATTCGTAGTCATAGCGTCATTTTTATTTTACTTCAGTAATGTTTGAGAAGATTGTCATTTGTTTTTCCACTTGCACAAAACTCGATTCTCAATAAAAGCTTTCTTAAAAAAAGTCTGCTCTTTTGTTGCCTGCATTGCTAATGTGCGAAGTTATCCGTATAAATCAGATACTTCTAGAATTTTCTTGATAATGCATGAGTTCAAATTTTATCAGTTTCTCAAGAAGACCTTTGGGATAGTTCTGTTTAAGGGCTTGAAGGGCGCTTAGAGAGTCGCTTAAGATAACTAAGTTGGCAATGTCATTAGAATTTATATGTATGATAGCTTTGAAGCTCAGCGGAGAAAATCGTGAAGTAGGTTGGGGGAACTTGATATGTATCGCTCGGGGTAAGGAATGCAGCGCCAACTCCTCTGTCACATTTGGATGCACCTGTAAAGATTTTATAACAATGCTCGTAATGCTGACTAAATCTAAATTATGCTTTGGTATGCATGACTATTACTATGTTTGTCAAATTGGGTTGTAGGGTGAGGGGGTTTTTTAATATTAATTGGAAAAGTATTTAGGAATTCGATGTCGAAACATGTCAGGCAACACTTTCCTCGCTGATAGTAGGGTTTGTGTTTGATACTATTGATAAAAAGCAGGGCCGCCCAGAGCCAGGCCGGGCCCCGGGGATGAGACCTGGCCGCCCCCCCCCCAAACCCAGTTGAACGAAAATTCCCAAAAATCTGATAACTCATAAACTGGGATATGTAATAGTGAACACTCATGCTATTGACACAGGAAGGAAGAAAATTAAAACAGTTTTAACAATTAAACTTTGTTTTTAATTATTTACAATAGAACTGTTAGTTACAACATAACTTTTCTTGCTTTCATATCCGCAAAGTTTTGGATCACGTGGTCGAAATCAAGAGTTTTTGCAAGTTTCGACTCTATGCTTAACAGTCCCAAATCAGATAATCGTTGTTGACCCATAGTAGATCTTAAACAATTCTTAATTCGGCTCAAAACACTAAATGATCTCTCGGCCTGAGCAACGGATACTGGTAGGCAACAGAATATGCGAAGAGCAATGCACACATTGGGGAAAAGATTTGTCACATTAAGAGACACGAGCTTGTTCAAAAGTTTTGCTGGTTTCAGCGACGTATCTGAGATGTTTGACTAACGGCCGCGCCCGGGCCCCTCGGATTTTGCCTCCCTGCCCCCCCCCCTCTGGTCGGGCCTGGTAAAAAGATTCATATAATTATTAGTGAACGTGCTATGAAACAAAGGTTTGTTTAAATTTGTAGCTATTGACCTTGCATGTGATAATGTTAAGAAAATTTCGAAAATTTCGGCGGTGATATAATGAATGTGTAGTTTTTTATTTTTTATTCCTTTTGTAAATCTATCTAACTCCAAAGGTTTTAAGTCCGTGGATACATGAAGAACTTCTTTCGTTAGTTTATCGCCAATCCCATGAATATTTGACTGGGCTATAATTTTTGTAAAATACATTTGATTCGGAGCACCAACATTTATTAATTGTAAGCTGTACGTAATAAGGGATAATTGAGACTAAATCATATTGTTTGAAATGCTAATTTTAACTGCTTATAAAATATTCGGTTATATAATTTTTAAAATATATATTTTGTTGTAGTGTTACCTAGTACTACTGTAATCGGTAAAGTTGGTAAAGTATATTCTGTAACAAGGTTAGAATGTAAATTCAATACGAGTAAAAAATAAGAAATGCGAGCTTTAGTGAGTGTGGAGAACTACGAACTACGATTAAACCGAATTTTTATTCTAACCGAGTAACAAACTATATTTACTCCACGACCAGTGGAGTTATGAATCGGAACATAAGTCGTTTATTGAAACAATTATATTACTGTCACGAAACAAAAATGCGAAGCAATCATTATTAATGTTCACACAGATCTATCTTCGTTTTAACTGAAATCCAGAAACACCAATCAAAAGGACATAAAAAAAATAAACCTACACTACATAAAAGACAAAAATAATAGGTTTTCTTTAATTTTGGACCTTCTTGGGAGGTCCCATTACATCTCCCCGTGTATTTGCCACTGTTCCAGTACAATAAGCCAAATCTTCTTCTTCTACGGCACTACAGCCCAAATTGAAACTTCGCCTCCTTTATTTTTTGCCTCCAAGCTTGCTTGTCTTCTCCATATATGGACTCCTAAAAGGGCTTGTACGTCGCTGTTTACTGTGTCGTCCCAACGCTTTCTTGGCTTTCCAACCGGTCTCTTTCCTGCATTCTAGCATTCAGTGCTCTTTTTGGTAGCTTATCCTTTTCCATTCTTATCACATGTCCGGCCCATTGCAATCTTTGTTTTCTAATGAAGTCTGACAGTGGTGCTTCCTTATAAAGTTGATCAAGCTCGTTGTTGTATCGACTTCTGAAGATTCCGTTTTTCCTCACAGGTCCTAGTATTCTCCTCAGTACTTTCCTTTCGAATGTGTCGAGTTTGTTTTTAGATGTTTCTTTCAGGACCCATACTTCACTGCCATAGCATGTTACTGGTCGAATTAAGGTTTTATAGATTTTTATCTTTGTATTTCGGTGAACATTTTTAGACCAAAATATATTGGAGAGGGCAAAATAAGATCTGTTTGCCTGCTTTATTCTCTTCCGTATTTCTCCATCTTCTGATCCTTCGGCATATATTTCTACACCCAGGTATGTAAACTTTCCAACCGGTTCAATGTCATCCTTATGTATAATGTTTTGTAAGACTATATTTCTTCTCGACTGTATCATTATTTTTGTTTTTTCTGTGTTAATTTCCAGACCTAGCCTTTTTGTTTGCGTTTTTAACTCTGCGTATGTTTCCTGTGCTCCTGTTGATGTTCTACTCATAATATTAATATTATCGGCATAAGCGGCCAGTTGAACCGTTCGGTTGGACAGTAGATTTCCTCGTCCAGTTTCAATTTGCCTAACCGCATACTCCAGTGCCAGGTTAAAGTTGGGGCCAGCCCATCTCCCTGCTTTAGTCCTTGCGAAATTTTGAAAAACTCTGTCCGGTGGTTTTGTATTCGTACACATGCCTGAGTTTCATCCGTTGTCCCTTTAATGAGTCCAATTAGCTTGTGTGTTATTGCCAATTCAGCCAATATATTGTAGAGTTTGTTCTTTTTGACTGAGTCCTATACCTGTTTGAAATCTACAAACATGTTGTGAACATCAATGTCATGTTCCCATAATTTACTCAAGATCTGTTTGACTGTAAATATTTGATCCAGTGTTGGTCTTCCTCATCGGAAGCCCGTCTGATACTGTCCAATAATATTTTCTGCTAGTGGTTGGAGCCGCTGGGTTATAATATACGTGAGGACTTTATATGCTGTACATAGCAGAAAAACTCCTTTTTTATAGATCGGGCATACTATACTTTTCTTCCAGTCGTCTGGTATTTTCTCTTCTTGCCATATGTCTTTGATGACCGCGTGGATGTGACTTGCTAGGTGGTCGTCACCTACCTTATACTATTCTGCTGGTAATTCGTCAACTCCCGGGGCTTTATTGTTTTTCTGGGCCTTAATAGCTTCGAGAACTTCCTCTATGGTTGGAGCTTCTACTACATTCTCTACTTCATTATCTTCTACGTAGTTCGTACCCATTTCATCTTTCATGGCTACTTGTGTACCAAGTAAGGTCTGAAAATAATGCTTCCAGGTTTTTGTGACTTTCTGTTGGTCACTGATTATTTGCCCACTTTCATCTTTACATAGACTTGTTAGAGGTTTATACACACTTTTTATCTTTTTTAGGTAAGCTCCTCTTATTTCGTTGTTTTTGAAATTTTCTTTCATTTTTTCTATTTGTCCATTTTCATAGGCTCTTTTTTATTTCTACATATCTTGTCTGTTCTCCGTCTTGCGACTTTAAATGATGTTCGTCTTTCCCGTTGCCGCTGGCAGTACTGTTGTTTTGATATTATTTCATTTGCCCTCTATGGAGTGCAGTTCTAGCGTCCTTAACTCATTTGCGACTTCTTCTTCGAAATTTTCTTTACATTCCTGAATCTTCAGTTTTTCCAGTTGTTTGTTCTTTGTTGTCTTTCGTTTTTTTCTTTGTTAACTCTGAATCTAAATTTGGTTTGGAGTAAAAGATGGTCTGATCCACAGCATGCTCCTCGTCGTGTTCTCACATCTAAGATACTACTATCTGCCCTTTTGTCTATCAGCACATAGTCGATTTGATTGGTTGTGGTTCCATCTGGTGAAATCCATGTCATTTTGTGTATATCTTTATGTGGAAAGCATGTGGAAATTATAACCATGTTTTTAATGGTGGCAAAATTAAGTCAAATATCTCTCTTAATTCTTCACGCAATAGTCCGGCAAGTGGCAAACAAATGATTGCCTTTTTACCACCTTACTTAAACGTTGTGAAAACCAAATTCTGTGTCGCATAAAAAACTTATATAAATTTAAATATTTCTTAGTATTTCGTAATATTAATTTCGTTTAAATATTTCTTAGTATGCTGCATCTTCTCGATACTGCTGTACGGAGTAGAGACTTGGACTTTAAACAAAAGCAATACCAATAAATAAATAAATAGATAAACTAGAGGCCTTCGAAATGTGGATATACAGAAGAATTTTGAAAATACCTTGGACATACAAAATAACAAATAGTGTAGTTCTTCGAAGAATGAACAAAGAACGGGAGCTTTACCATCAAGAGAAGAAAGTTGGAATATCTTGGTCATGTGATGATAGGGAAAAAGTACCGATTGCTCCAGTTAATTATCCAAGGAAAGATTCAGGGAAAACGAAGCGTGGGGAGACGACGTATATCTTGGCTGCGCAATTTAAGAGACTGGTTCCAGTACACATCTAACCAATTATTTAGAGCAACAACTTCAAAGGTACGAATAGCAATGATGATTGCCAAACTCCGTAGCGGAGAGGGCACTTAAAGAAGGAGAAGAAGTATTTCGTATCTAATAACTGCGCAAAACTACTAGGTAATATTCGTTTCTTGTTCGTGATTTTAAATAAAAATACTAATACTCTATCTTCTTCTTCTTAACATGCCATACACCAAAGTGCGTAGGCGACTATCTCATTACTAGAATTATGTTCTTGGCAGCGTGACACAGCTCGCCTGCATTGTGTATTCCTGTCCATTCTTTAATATTCCTTAACCAGGATAATTGTTTGCGGCCGGCTCCTCTCCTACCTTCGATCTTCCCTTGTAGGATTAACTGTGGTATTTCATATTTTGCTCCTCTCAATATGTGTCCAAGGTAACCAATCTTGCGTTTTTTAATTAATTCAAAGAGTTCTCTTTCCACGCCGGCTCTCTTAAGGACATCATCGTTTCAAACTCTATCCACCCAAGGTATGCGCATCATTCTTCTTAATGACCACATTTCAAATGCTTCAAGTTTGTTGATAGATGTTTTTTTCAAGGTCCACGTTTCCATGCCATAAAGCAAGATGGACCATATGTAGCACTTGACCATTCTGTAGCGTATTTCAAAATTTAGGTTTTGATCACATAGGAGCGGTCTGAATTTCACAAAAGCTTGTCTTGCCATTTGTATTCGGGTTTTTACCTCTTGTTGTGGATCCGATTGGTCATTGATTGTGGTGCCAAGGTATTTAAAAGTTTTCACGCGTTTTATGCGATCATCACCTATGCATATTATCGGGTTTTCTGGAGGGTTTCTGCTAATGACCATATATTTCGTTTGTATAATACTCTATAAGAGCAATTATTTATTCAAATACGCTGGTCCTTAAACCAGCAACCAATGGAAATACACTATAGTTATCATTTCATTACAGTTTCATAGAAATTATACACTATTTATTAGTGCAACCTTCACATATTTATATTTCTTCTATAAATTGGTGTCTAACCGTATATGATTTTGGTACACTATAAATAATGTTTTAACCCTCGACCATGTTTAACCAGCAATTGTAAAACTTAAAATACTTAAATATACCGTTCACACATTAAACGTGAACCAATAGCAGGAATTCCCACGAACTTGCCGCCCTCATCTTTTATCGTCATTGAAGCCTTGTTTAAAACTTCAGCAGACGATACTAATGAGCGGCTTACAATCCCATTCTTGCAGTGTTTGCCGTCCTAACCACGTACTTTGCTTGCCCTGATTTAGACCCTTAGATTGAGATAAACCATGAACTGTGATGTCCTTTGAATTTTAAGAAGCTACGCTGAATGTTTACGACATGCTAAAGCCAATTATTTCAATTTAAAATCAGGGTTTGAGTGATGGTTTATTGAAGGTGTCGCGTGGGAGAAAGATATGTTTATTTAAGTATATATTACCCTCATCTTATATAGATTTTTAGGATACTCTTAATAAATACGACTGTGAATAAATGTTAGATACATTAAGTGTAGAGTTCTTTACATAAAAATAAAGAACAATTTAGTGATTGACTTGACAAATTGTGCTGATTACTCAATGTGGACAATTTTACTTTTATTAGCAATTAGTAAAGGACAATTCAAACAATTAGAGGTGCACGTCATAGATTTAACAGGTTCACTGTCCAGGTTTTAGAGTGGAAATTGCTCATAAGTCCAGTTATGTTTTTGTAAAAATTGATATCTTCTGGCTATAAATAAATAAATAATGTTGTAAAATATATAAATATGTAAAGGTTTTTTACGGCTTCTATTAACCTCTGAGTTATTCCGATTTCCTTCATCGTGTTCCATAGTTGTTTTCTGGGGACCGTGTCATATGCCTTTTTTAAATCTATGAATGCCATGTGTACTGGTCTATTTTTTGCCATTTTTTTTTTCAATTAATTGTTGGAGTATATATATGTGGTCTATGCAAGATCTTCCTGCCGTGAACCCTGCCTGATCTTCTCCGATTTTATTTGAGATAGATTTTTCCAGTTTTTCTTCCAGTATTTTCCCATATAACCTGCCCATACATGCTATCACACTGATGCCTCTGTAGTGCCCGCATTTCTTCTTATCTCCCTTTTTATGTATCAAGGTTATATATGCTTTGGACCATTTATCTGGTATTTCGTTCAGGTTTATAGCGTTACTGAACATTTTGTGTATACTTCTGTGTAGTTTGTCCGTTCCGTACTTAATTAGTTCATTAACGATTCCTCCTGGTCCCCCTGATTTTTTGTTCTTTAAAGTCTTTATGGCATTCTTTACTTCGATTAATGTTATCTCAATCTGTTCTTCATTCTGATTTTGTTGTTGTTCCTGTTCTGTGTCTGTCTCTATGAAATCTGGGCGGTTTTCTGTGAGTACTTCTTTAAAGTAGTCTTCCCACTCTTTTTCTGATATGTATTGTATTTGGACCTTTTCGTTGTTATTCTTCCTTAAAGATTTCAGTATTTTCCAGGATTCCGAATTCCTTGTTCCTCCTATGTATTGTTCAATTTGTGCACATGTTTCTTCCCATTCTTCATTCTTTTCTTTTGCCCTTCTTCGTTTTACTTCTCTGTTTTTCTCTTTGTACTTCTGTGTGTCTTCTGGGGATTGGGTGCTTATACTTTTCATATATAGAATTTTCTTCTCCTCAATACATTTTGTCTTTGATTTTATTACATCAAAAAAATTATTACTTATTTAAAAAAGATACACGATTAAATAGCATTAAAAATTTCTGGATAGTACGAAATTGTTTTTCGATGTAGCTACAGCGAACATAATGTTAATTAGATCTCGTAGGTTACAACTTTATACAAATATTATATTGCGACCAACTAAATAGGTATAACTAAATATAACCTGATTATACGCCGGAAACGAAATCAAACACCACATTAAATCACATAATTGATAGTAAATATAATTATTTAGAGTAACATAACATTAAATTTGATGAAATGCCGCGTTATCGCAGACAAGCAGCAAATTTGAGGTCCGGTGATTAGTGTGGCGGAAAACTGACCAAAAAAACGAAAAATGTTGTTTAAACATGGCAAGCCTAATTATTTAGTAAACATGAAGGTGGCAGTAGATGTAACGGCAAATTATTTGTTATAACAAACATAGATTTTAGAAGAAAAGTACATGTTGGTGTAGAGAAATAAACCAATACCATTTGAAGGGTACAGGGGAAAAAGGAGGAATGTCACTGTTGTTTAATTTTCCAGGAGAGCATTTTCTAAGTTATAAGACTAATATTAATGATATTTTTTGTTATATATGGTAATTTTTATTAAAAAAATCATGTTTGGTATGTTTACTATGTGGTTTAAACATTTTCATCTCATTTGGACAGTTGTAGAATACGACATTATAAGAAATACCTAAGAAATACACTTTCTCTGATTAACAAGGGAGAATATCGTGGGTTACACCATACCCTTGTTTTAATGCATAGTGTATTTAATTTAAGAAAAGCAACAAAAATAAAAGGATAATACAATTTCGCTTAGTTAAAACTACGATCCAACTGGTCCTCATTCAACATGTGGTAGTGCTTTAAAATACTCTTCCGCATTCTTTGTGTATAATCTAGACAGACGCACAACGTCATCAAAATTTGCTCGGGAATAGAAATCAAACCTATAAACAAACAAAATTCTAAGTTCCCAACACTACTACAATAATTTATTACCATTTCATATCTTCATAAAGACAGTGTGGTAGTTTAAACCATTGTCTTGTAAGTTAGAGCGCTTCGAAATTGGACAGAGGTTTTCGATTACTGCAGACTAAAAACGACCATTATATGAATTTTGGTAATAAATAAACCGAGATTTCGATTTTACAACCTTGGCTTCTCGGAGAGATCTGGTTTTAAAGAGGGACTTCTTGGTGTAAGTTTTATTCGGGTGGTTTGACCATTTCCTAAATACTAGCTGATGCACCTCTATTACATTAAAAGGAGAAGGTTTTACTCTAGCTTTTCTAAAAATCTCCATCCATTCCTTTGGCTGCTCTAGTTTGGGTTTTTGGTTAATTAGGCCTATATTACTATCTGTTTCAAGATAGAATAACCTCTAGAGAAAAACAAATTTTTATTTCATCAAATTTTTTTTTTCGTTTTGCACTAGGTTGTGGAGAAATCTTAAAACAGTGTTATTCTTGTTTGGAAATATGGAAAAACATCGGACATTTATATTAAGATGATTGTATACGAAATCCAGCAACAATGAGCACACATCATCATTACCTTTTTTTCCTGTTTCAGGATAATTATAAAATGTACTGGCTTCGGTTCATAAAGTGTGAACATTGAAACTATACAAGGAAAATTGGCACCTGTAATAGATGTCATTTGTAGAGATGTTAAGTGTTGATAGATTTTTCTGGAAATCGAAACAAATCGCTTCTTCATTGCTGCTTTTCCTGCTTCTTTTTGTATGTTCTCTTTTCCTCTTATAAAATGTGTCAATTTTAAATTTATGAAATTTATTTTCCAAGCGCTTTATTTCATTCTCCATCCTAGGCATACCATTGTTATCTCCTGAAATAATGTTACCCCTTTCAACTTCCAGGTCCTTTATTTTCATTTGAAACTACTCACATGTACTGCATGTGTCTTTGCTGGGGTATCTAAATGACAAATTAAATTCGGTTGAGAAAATTGTTGTGTAATTTTCATAGGATACTTTTAAATTTGGATATTTTTTAATAAACATTTTGTGCATTTTAATAATATCAAACTGCCCTAGTAAGTATATTGTGGAAGATTCTGCCAGGTTGTCATGATCTTTTCGTCCTTTAAAAGAACTAATATGATCCGTTACTGCTTTATTTTGTTCTTAGGAGAGTTTCCATGGTCTTGAAGAATGCTTTCCTCTTTGATCCCTTGGAAACATGTCAAATTCTTTTAAAGATTGTTGAAGGACCTCCATTTTTTTCTTGGTTATCTATACCATGGATGGCCATAAAAGCTTTACTCTATAATTACATACAACATCTTTAAATGTAGCGTTCTCTTTCATTTGATGTATACGTCGGTTTTTGAATTTGTTGTAAGGTAATTAGACCATATAAATGGGAGTTCTGTTCCTCAACAGAACACATTAGATCAAATTGCCTCAAAATACTATTCTACAGCCTTCAGAAACATTTTGAAAATATTGCAATCTTTTACAGTGATAGTCAGGTCCTGGAACATGGCTTTGTGATCTAAGTTTTTTACTCACATCAATCATGCTACCAAATAATTTTCTTTTTTTACTTAACTTTACATTTGCTGAACTACTTACATCCAAAGAACTGAAAAAAGTAACAACTACATTATTAGTAAAACATTTAAAACTTTATGTACAACTACCCCTACATAAAACAACATCTAGCAATTGACAGCAAAGAACAATAAATACTGTTACAAACATGCATTCGATGTAATCCATATAACTAGCAAGACCGGACCAGCACATTAATTTATTCTTAATGGCCTACCGCTCGGCCGTGAATAAAACTACAGGCCAGACTCCAACCTGCCTGATGTTAGGTCGTGAAGTTCGTTTGCCCTACGACCTAGAGTTTGGCTGCAGGCCTTCCGAAGAACATGTTGCAAGCGAAGATTATGTCGACTGCCTGAAATTAGGAATGAACAACATTCATGAACTTGCGGGTCAAGTCCTCATAATTATGCACGCGCAGTAGATAACAGTCGAATTACTAAAGTGGACAAAAAGGCTGCAAATGCAACAAAAAAGGCAGAGTTCGTCAAAGACAGGAGCAAAAAGATGCTCTAGATATTTTAGCAGGAAGCACGTTGCTATATGGGCTGAAATAGACGATTCTGTTTGAGTAGCAGAAAAAAGCACTTGTCCATTTTGTTATTATCTATAATTAATTTTACAGCATCAAATTTGTAAAATTTTAACAAAAATTTTTCGAAAATTAAACTAAGGAAGACTTCTTGGTTTTTTCTTAACACACGATCCAGTTATAAGTTATGATTAACACCGCAAAGTGACTTTTCCTTTTTGCTTCTTGGAAAATTAGCTGTGATTTTATCTTAATTACTAGATTTTTTAAAAAATAACTCTTAAACATATGTTTAAAATATTGAAAATTAATCCCACCTCCCCCAAAAGACATGAAAAGACAACCGATTAGCATTATGGGAATAACGCGCAATACACTGGAAAAATACAGGCCAACTAGTAATCGGGGAACTCATAACTCACTACTCAGGACATCTGAAGAACAAACATCTAAATAGAGTGGGCCTAATTTTGAATAATAAATAAGTGAATTGTGTCAATCACTTCATACCCGTATCAGAAAGAATGTTCCTAGTGCAGATAAACACAACTCTTATGAAAAATAAAAAATCTATTAAGGCATTTTATAACGGCCGTACTAACTTTGTCAAAGTAATATTGTTTCAATGCTAAAGTTGATAAAGGACAAAGTGGGGTTTCTGTAGGATCCTTGAGGCAAGACGAGTAGATAGTTTAGTCTACTCTACTAATCATTGAATGTACCAATCCATGATACAGCCTATACTGACTATGCGGCCATTGTGTCGTGACCTCAGGCTAGACTGGCTGCTGCTAAGGTCCAGTTGATTCGCCTCCAGCGGTTCGCATGCATTGGCATCTCAGGAGCCATGAAAACAACTTTCACAGCGACTCTTGTGGCTCTGCTGGATTTAACTCATCTACATCTTATTGTAGAATATGAAGCTATAGAAGGGAAAATAGATGGCAGACGCGGCCCAGGTAGACGACAAATGACCTGCCTGCGCAACATCAAAGATTGGACAGGATTAGACTTTCAAAGTTTAATAAGGAAAGCCCAAAATAGGGAAGACTTTGCAGAGGTCATCGCCAACCTTCGCTAAAAAGACGGCACCTAAAGAAGAAGAAAAGCTATGGTGGCAGCCTATTATCTCAACTGCTCTAAATACTAGCGTGGAAGGGAACAAGGGAGGACTATAATCAAGAACTTAGTTATCAATGCTTGGTAGACCAGGTGGGATCAATCAACATCCAAACTACGAGAAGTATAACATTCAATATTACCTTGGAAATCAACCCCAAATAAGCGTTTACATCAAACCATCTCATTTCGTCTGAGAATAGGCCACACCACCATCACCTATAAATATTTGTTGGAGAGTGAATTAAAACCACAGTGCTACGTATGTGATATTGTGATCACTATTCGCCATATTTTACTGGAGTGTCCTTTATATTGCAGGGAGAGACTTCAATATAAATTACAGGATATCCTACAAACAATATTAAGTGACGAAACTGATATGAAACATTTGTCATCATACTTATATTCCATAAATGTAATAAATAAATTGTAAAACTTTAAATAATACTATGCCAGTGACTCTTTTAGGTTGAGGCATAAATAGTAACAAAAATTATTTAAATTATACTTTAATTACTTTTGAATCTTCTTATTTTACCTTTAAAGTATATATTTTTACATATTTTTCTTTATCTTACCGTCTGTTTATGTTATATATAAGAACTATAATTAACAAGCGTCGTCACTATTACAATAGAGAGATATCAACCTAGCGTGAAGCGTAAACGCCGGTAGCGGCAGCTTTTCAGCCCTTTTAGGGCCTTTTGGGTTGACATTTGGTGACATTTCACGCTGGATCGTGCGGTGCCCATCGAACAATTAACCTTTAAGTTTATTATTAATAAGCCCAGCTTGTTCTGCCTCGATATTTTGTGAGCTGTGAAAGGTGGTAATTTGAGATTTTTGGGGTCTTTAACTCTGATGATCGCTTGGACGGATACTTACTTGGGAATTAAGTTATTTATCCTTAACGAGTAAGAGTAAGGCCGATTATAGATAAGTGATTATAAAATTAAAGATTATCTAGAAATTAACTAGAAATCTAGAAATATGTCTATATGTCTTATTCGTCTTTGGCTTTCTATGGAAATAAGGACCAAAAGGAAATTTATCTTCTTGTTGTGCTTTATTCTAAAATTAACTGAAGCAGACGCTTCAGTTAATTTTACAAAAAAGAATCACAGGTATCGCTATTCATTTCTTACAACACGACATTCAAAATGTCGTGTTCTAAGGACTTCCATGTTAGTCAAATGATCAATCCAGTGGCGGATCCAGGGATTTGCCTTGGGGTATAGGGGAACTTCCAATGAAACATTGGAAATTATTTAATTAGAGAAACATTGGCTTTAACTGTTGCTACATCTGCAGGCTTTTTATCTACGTGATGTGCAACTGTTTCATTAGATAACAGAAATTCAGGATTGATTTCTTTTTTGCCCAAATATCTCATCCAGTTCATTACTATATTCAAATGTTTTGTGGCCTCTTCCTGTTTTTTTACTCTCATCTATATATTTTTTATAATTTCTATCAATTACTCGCCATCTATTTTCGCATTATTATATAAGTCATATATTTGTTCTGCTACCTTTGCCAACATTATTTTCATGGATTTTATTTGGAAACTCCCTACCATATCTCTGTATTTTTTATAAAAATCCATCAATGACAATGTCTGGTTATGGGTCCAAGATATACTGACTGAAACACTTGTCGATGGGCTTTTTGTTTACAGTTATAAACTCCTGTAAGGCAGGTAATAGACGGGCGTAAGATACACTGCGACTACTGCGAGAGATACGCAGCTTATTCTACGTTGTAATAGGAACCATACATTTCAATGGACGGTAATACACGAGCGTTGCTCTCGCAATCCTACGCCAGCCAATCGCAATCTGCTGCGTTGTCCATGCGGAGAGAGAAACGGACTCGCATGCAACTCATGGTACAATGAATACACAAGGTATGATATTGCGCATGACATTTGACAGCTGGCCCAGGAGTGTGACGTAGTTAAGATCACCTGAACCACCTCGAACCCATTATTACAGCTTAACGTACACATTAATTTTGAAATTATGGTTAAAAAGTGATCTAATTTTTTTTAAATGTTTTGTTTTGGTTATAATTGAATAAAACATATATTTTCAGTAGCGTAAAACCTTTACTTCTCGTAGAGATTCAGGCGAAATATTAATTTTTGTTTTCATACATATACTAATAATATAAGTACTCTTTTTGTATACAAATCCCTTGAAATTTAAAAATTTTCTGCAGAGGAAATACTGTGAATAGGTAAATAGTAGTAGATTTGCTTATTCTCATTTACTGTCACTCACTTCCAAGCAGTTTTACTGAAATAAAAACAAAATAGAGTACAATAGAGAAAAATCTGTTTTACAATAAATTCAATATGGTATTTTAGATGAGTTATAATGAAATTTAGTAAAATAAAAAATATACACATTACTATAACCTACCGATTATTATATGCAAAATTTACATATCAAACAATATACAAATGAAAATAAGACACATATTAGTTCAAACGCAAAACACAATAAATATCGACTTCAGACGACTTTACACCGACAAGACAGAAAGCTTGTATAAAAACAAAAGTTCAACAATAATATCGGTTATCAATGGTGACTATTGCAAATTGCAAGTTATGAGATAATAAATATATTTTAAAGTAACTCAATACTGACTGAGTCATCTATTTTATAATAGAAAAATAATTTAGATATATGCTTACATATGTGTCTTTATACAAATGGTGTTTAGTTACTATTTATTTATACTGTATAGTATTTTTTTGTAAAACTGAAAGTTTTTATTTGCCATTGTATATCTGGTTTTGTACCTTTTTAAAAGTATGCTGTGCAATTGCTTGTTGCAATAGTGACAATGAAGATCAAATCTTTAGGTTTCATACATTTCCTAAAGATAGTGTGACCAGAAAACTGTGGATTATATCTTGTTGTAGATAGGATAATTTTAATTGTAATACTGCAAGAATTTGTTCGACACATTTTAAAACTGAAGATTACCAAAGAAATCTACAACAGGAACTTTTAAATTACGTTCCTAAAAAGGGTCTAAAACTGAAACCTGAGGCAGTACCTAGTTTTTATTTGCCTAAATCAACATCGGCTACCCTTTTAACCAACCAAAAGAAACGAGTACAAGGAGGCGAACACAGAGAGACAAAAAGTATGTTGAGCAGCTTCTTACTACTTCTAGTCTAAATCTTTATTTTTATTAATTATTAATCATGAAACCTTAAATGGTTTTTTCATATCGATTTGTTAAGTAAGAAACTAGCCTCAGCCTGCTATGCAATTTGCAATAAGAACTGTTTCGGAGGAAATCAATTTAGCATCTTCCAAAATAACATATTTTTCTTTGTTAAATCATGTTATCATTATTAAAATATACAATGTTATCATTATTATAAACAATACCAAGATAATTTTATGTGTGAATATTACAAAAGATGTCATTTTAAATGTTGTGCAATATTGTGTGCCCTCACTACACTCATATTCGATGGCCAGCTAGCTCATTCGATATAAATAAAGTTGACTTTGTCATTATTTATTTTGATTTTGTGTTTAGTTCAGTAGGTATATATACGTACAAATTTTGTGTACCTCCATTACCACTTTTCTGTATCTTTTTAAACATCTGAAATATCGAACTCTGGAGTATAAGTTAATTAACCTGTACCTACGTGTAATAAAAGATAATTAAAACTTGTCTTATAAAGGATATCTATGTTTTATAAAGGATAAATATTATAATAACATAATTTTATCATCTCTTTATAATTACTATAATTAAATTAGCCAAATTATATAAAAAACGCAAAATTAAAAGTCTTTCCTATACAACTACATTCAAATGTTGCGGGAATAAGCGTTCTTGACTACGTCATGCGCGAAAGCGAACCGATTTTGGAACATTATATCATACCTTGTGTATTCATTGTACCATGCATGCAACTCATTGTTTCTTATGTGTTAAAATAGACGAAACGTTTGTCACGCCAGAGGTACAGACACAACAAAAAATAATCTTTCAAATGAAATATGTTTGACACAGAAAAATTTATCAGTGAAATTGAAAGTCGCCCTGCGCTTTACAATTTAAATTTAAAGGAATATTCTAATAGGGATTTAAAGGCCAAATTGTGGAGTGAATTGCAAATGAAATGGTTGAAAACTGGAACGATTTATCCCCAGACGAAAAAAAATAAGTTAGGTGAGTTTTTTTTACTTTTTTATTCAACTACAATATGCAATTTAAAAAAAATTTGCTTTTATGGTAGGTATTTTTTCTTCCATATAGCCAAGCATGTTTCTTTTACTATTTGTCCAATGGTTGACTTTGCCAGATGGAAGTAATACTCCAAAGCAGAAAAGTTCGATCCGGTTGCTAAATATCTGAAACAACATTTTTTGTTTAGGAAAGGAACTTCAGACTAAGTGGAAATCACTTCGTGATCAATTTAAACGAGAGGTTACCCTAGAGAAGAAAGTTAGAAGCGGACAAGCCGCTACACAAAGAAAACGAAAATACATATACTATGATCAACTCTCATTTTTAGCGGTTCATATGGAAAAGAGGCCAACGTCATCTAATATCCAAGAGAGAAAATAAGAAGATAGAGAACAAGTTGCGGAAACAATAAATGTAAGCAATACTCAAATTCAGACAGCTGAAGAACCCGAAAACAAAAGATTAAAGAAAACTGTTCGCAAACGAAGATTAGAGGAAGATGAAGATGTAAAAAGTATCACAGCAATATTGTCGCATTCAGTAGCTTTACAAAAACAGGAGAGATTGGATGACGTTATGGGTAATAAGGCTTTTTAATGTCATTATTGCCAATGATGAATAGTATGCCGCAAAAGAATTTAATCAATTTTAGACTAAAGATAATGGAAGTGCTTCAAATATACACCAGTACACATATTTATGAAACAAACAATCAACATAATACAAGCCAGTTTACAAATTATATGCAGCCTTTACAATACAGTATACAGTCTCCATATCCACAGCAGTCCTCTTCATACAAGCAACAACCACAAATAAACAATTAGCCGAGTACCAACCAACAATTAAATTATATTCAACCTGCTCAACAAGTGTATATACAGCAGTCATCTTCATGCTCGCAACAACCGCCGGTATCTTCTACCCGTCTTTGCGCTGCATCCAGTCTGTCACTACAGTGCTCAGAAACTCCGTCTCCTTCGTCCGTCCAATTACCCTCGCTTTACTCTCCTATAGTCTCTCCTTCTGGATACTGGATATATTAATACTTTTACTTATTTTACCTTAACGACTGGTTAAGGATAACAATTTACTTTAATAAAATTTTATCTTACTTTGTTTATTTACCTTATTGTAATAACTAATCGTTCTGCTGGGTCAATTGGAATTCGCATGTTGGTTTTAGTCTTGGTTATTTTACTTTCTACCAGCTTCAGCAGTTCATCAAAATTTTTTACAGACATGCGGTAGTATGAGAAAATTTTTTCGGGATACTGTCTGTGTTCTGCTACTAACAACAGGATGAACTCACCAACGACGAATTCTTTTTTTGTTTTTTCGTTTTTTTAACACTAAACAAAGTGCAGCAACGCATCCGACTTGAACTAAATCCATTTTATTACTGACAATGACTGTACTATTTCCGCCAACAGGCGTGAAATAAAACGCTCGTCTATTATGTTAACCAAATACGCTGCGTATCTCTCGCGGCGTATTTTACACCCGTCTATTACCTGCCTAAATCTGAAACAAATGCAGTTTAGAAAAATGTGTTTCATTATTATTCTGTTAAACTTTTAGACGAAGGTATTGTTTTGAAAAAAAAGTAAGTAGTACTTACCCTCCACATTAGAAATATATTTGTTTGATTAAAAAATTATGAATCTCGATATTAACCAGAAATGTTAGGTAAGATTAGATTAATTTAATTTCGACAATCAGCAAATCGTGCAGCATAAATTTTGAGTACGGTCAGGAAACGGTCTAATTTCACGTCTGCGCAGAGTGCATAGTTTACAAACGGTAACCAAACCACTGCAGAAACAAACCTATTGTATTTTTTACATATTTTAAATTTTCTTTGTAATAGTTTTTTATACTTTTGTAAATAAAAAGCACAAAAATACCATTTTCCATTTTCTTACCATTACCAACCCACCCCACTATCTCTATCTCTTCTCCCCAACGCCCTATCGATTTTCCCCATTATTAACTTATCTGTTTTTAAAGTGAGTGTACGACTCAGCTTGAAAACCCATATTGAACGAAAATTGAACGTTATTGGAAAAATTACATCAGAATAGCATTCGTTACTAACAATTTGCGGCGTACACTCTGAGAGCGAAGGGGAAATCAGAGATGGATGGAACGAAGAGAGGCGGATAAAGGAAATATGAGCAAATTCGTATGTGTGCATGTAATTCGATGAAGCGATATTATTTTATATAGATGTCGATGTTTTGAAATCAGTAAAATAACGAGAGAACTTTTATGTATAATGAGTTCATAACTAAATAGTTGGTATTTTATTCGGATATTCATTATTTTATTAAAGTGTTAAATATATTTGAAATATAGGTAAAAGTAACTTCTAAATCTTATACTTTTCCGCGTAAATTCTGTAATTGAACATGAGCTTATTAACGATAATAAACTTGTAGTTGAAAATGAAAATGAAAAGTACATTTTAGAAATTATAGTTTCAAATATAAATGTTGTCGAACAACAGGGGCAGAGAACCCGGCAAGCAGAGAAGAAATATAAATAACTACGTAAATTCTCTTCTTCTTCAAGTGCCATCTCCGCGGCGGAGGTCGGCAATCATCATAGCTATTCGGACTTTTGAGAAGGCTGCTCTGAAAAGTTCATTTGATGTACATCATACCACTCTCTCAGGTTGCGCAGCCATGACATTCTACGCCTCCCTATGCTTCTCTTTCCTTGGATCTTTCCCTGCATAATCAGTTGGAGCAAGGTGTATTTCTCTCCACGTGTAATATGTCCGAGATATTCCAATGTTCTTGTTTTATTTGTATTTATAATTTCTATTTCTTTATTCATCCTTCTCAGAACCTCTTTTTTGTGACGTGTTCTGTCCACGATATTTTCAGAATTCTTCTATACACCCACAGCTCGAATGATTTCAGTTTTTTCATTGATGTCGCATTCAAGGTCCAAGATTCCATTCCATCAAACAAAGTCGAAAAAACATAGCACCTCGCCAACCTAACTCTTAGTTCCAATTTTAAATCCCTTGTACATAGCACTCTTCTCATTTTGTTGAAATTTACTCTAGCCTTTTCTATTCTGATTTTGATCTCCTGAATGTAATCTTTTGTGGAGTTAATCATTGTTCCCAGATATGCATATTCGTCCACTTGTTCGACGTTGGTTCCGTTTATTAGAAGATTCTCGTTATTTTTTTGAGTTTTCCATATTCTCATAAATTTCGTCTTCTTGACGTTCATTGTTAGACCGTATTTTTTCCGTACTCCGCTATTCTGGTCACCAGTCTCTGAAGATCTTCAATATTTTTGGCTAAAATCACAGTGTCGTCCGCATATCGAATGATTAATGGGAACTCCATCATTTACCTTTATTCCGGCTGTTACACCCTCAAGAGCTTTTTTCAGGATCTCTTCGGAGTAGGCATCAAAAACAATTGGCGACAATACGCATCCCTGTCTCACTCCACGTCTAATTTCAATTTCTTCTGATAGTTGTTCGGTAACACGTACTTTTGCTCGCTGTTTATAGTATAAATTTGAAATGATCCTGAGGTCGTTGTAGTCAATCTTCGTTGATTTCAGGACATTCATTAATTGTTGTCAGTGTCACTAAAACATCAATGTGCTTCTCATCTATTGAGAATAATATATAATAGAATAGAATAATGAATAATATATTGTGGCTTTGTCTTTTGAAAAACAACCTGAATTGGGCCACCTTGCTTCACTGATACCCAGTACATCGATATTCAACCTGTTCATTTCTTAAATAGCATTGTACATTTTACAAGACTGAAACATGCTCTGAAGATTCCAGGTTCCTATTCTAGTGTTGGATAGTCTCATTTTCTTATCTACGTGCTTTTGACAAGGAATCCGCTGACTAACGACCTGAGAGTCCTTGTCTTCTTCTCCCCTGCCGGATCTTGGTTTCCTAGGGCCATGATCAGTAACGCCGTTATTAGTTTTTAAAACCATGATGATTGTACTAGGGATATCCATGAAGATTTTTAATGTAGTGGTGTCCTCTTGCCTTCTACATCCTTATGCCGTTGACCAAGATATTGGTTCATCCACCTTCGGGACCGATTTCTCAACTCCAGGACAAAAGAGTGCCCTACCCAATTCTTCCGCCCAGAGCCGTAGATTAGCAAGTGTGAGATGGCTTATACCGGCAATCAGCCTGTGAAATGTTCGCCATATCTGGCTACCCTCACTTAGTTTAGCCTGCAGACCAATGCAGTTGCCCGGGGTGTGGCACTTGGAGCCATAAATGAGAGTTAGGTGTCTTATGAGGACCAGTTATCAAGAATCATCTCCCGTCTATGATGCTCGTTGTGGTCGTTCCGATAAAAGGCTCTATAACACAACCTTACACTCCTCCACCTAAATAAGAAAAGAAAATCCACCGCAGAAAAAAGAGAGGAACCATGAACAAAGAACTTCAAGAACTACAAGATCTAAGTAAGCCGATAGAGACGAGAAAACTTTACCGGAAACTCAACAAATGCAAAAGAAAATTCAATCAACAGAAATGAAGAGAATAAGGAGGGTACTATATTGACACAACACCAAGAACAACTAAGAAAATGAAATTCCTGAATGGGACCGAAAAGGTTTTAGATTATATTAATATATTAGAAGTTGGTTTGTAATACTCCAATTTTCGTTTTTTAAAAAATATTCCTTTTAATTATGTGTTTTTAATATGCCACACGCTAAATAAAAAAAAATCTCCGCTACTAACAGGCTTCTTGGTAAAACTCATAGGCACAGCTAAATTATATTATAACTGAAGAGATCACGCGTATAACCGTTGTATAACTGATTTCATTATTTTGTATTTATGGAGTATACAAGTACACACAACCAAACTTATATGGAATCACCCAGTATTTCTGATTTTGTAAAGTATTAATAAAAAATATTTTTTAACTGAAAGTGAACTTTATTTTATACTAAACCAGTTTAATTACTATCAAAAAAAAACAATCAAAAAATGTTACAAATGCTTGAAATTAACAAAAACGCAAAAAACACGAACAAATGAAAACATTGCAATGGTTGACAAAAGAAAGATACGGTCTTGTTGTTCATTTTAATAGTCAGTGTTGCCACCTCTAGCTCTAATACAAGCTTCAATCCGACGGGGAATGCTTCTAATAAAATCGTCAACTTGTTCTTGAGGTAAGTTTACCCATTCTTCTAGAGCGGCTTGAATGAGCTGATCCGCAAAACCTGGATTATCCCTTCGAGCTCTAATCCTTCTTTTAATGGGGTTCCACACATGCTCAATGGGATTAATATCATTTGAGCAGGCAGGCCAGCTCAGAACAGTGACATCTTCAGTTTCCAGAAAGTCTGTGGCAACTCTGCTGGTATGTGGATTGGCATTATAGTGCATTAAAATGAAAATATTTCCCACTGCACGTCGCCATAGCCTAACTATGGGTTCTAGTACCAAATCGACATACCGGCGACCCGTTAAACTTTGCCGTAAGGGACGCAAAGGTATTTTTTCTCCGGTCATATTACCTCCCCAAATCATTACAGTTCCTCCTTTATATTTCGGAACGGATCTGGCAGTTTGCAGTTTAGCTTGTCTGCCTCGACCTCTTAAAACCCGAATTCGACGGTAATCTGATCTCAGGCCAATTCTGGTTTCATCTGAAAAAAGAACGTTTTGCCAATCTTCATTTGTCCAGTTCTGATGTTCCAGACACCAATTCAGCCGATCAATTTTGTTCTGTTTGGATAACTCGGGAACCCTCAACTGCCTCCTGCTAAATAAATTTTTGAAACGAAGTTTCTGTCGTACTGTTTCAACTTAAATGTCAATACCTGTAGTCTGCAAAAGTTGCTTTGGAGCTCCGGATGAGAAGAGGTTGGATTTCTTCTAGCTATTTGACCTAAAAACCAGTCTTGTCGATCACTAGTTACTCTACGACGACTTTCTCTAGGCCTGTTCTTGAGTGTACCCAATTCTAAAAATCTTGCATGCATGTTTTTGAAACAACGCTCTGCGACACGTTTAGCGTAGCTGAAATTTGCCTTTGTGACATTCCTTGCTCAACAAGAGCAACAATTCTTCCCCTCTGAACATCTGACAAACCTACGTAAGGCATATTATCTTTTTTTGAACACGAACTTAACTTTACTCTGACGTCTCGGTTTTACAACTTGACACAAATAATAAAATTTTTCAATATGTACTTGATCAAATTTTATCAATTATGAATCGTATTTCCAACATAAACCTTTATCTCGTATCTGCAAAAAAAGTCGTCATACATTTCTTATTATTAGTAAGAAATACTGGGTGATTCCATATAAGTTTGGTTGTGTGAATTTACTATAAGTATTGTTTTTTGTATAATTAAACCACAATTGATTTTAATGAGAATAACATTTTATATTTTTTAACGTTTAGATTTCGAATTCGGAAATCGTTATAAAAAAATCATAAATTAATTTTAAACAATGCTTAAACATATCACAAGAAAACAGTTTCCGAATCGTTTCTGCGTTTATTTCATCGGTTTAATAGAAATTGAATCATTACTGATTGTAATGCTTAGACGAATATACTCATCTTATCTCGTTTGTTTGTTTTTACCTGCAATAGATAGTTTTATCTCTTGATACAGGTCTGAATAACACATATTTACCCAACATTAAAACAGATAAGATAAATTTTTGCTACAGAAAAACGGATCCAATATAGATTTTTGTAATTATAACAAAAAGAGTAATCAATGTTAGTAGTGTACCAGTTTTTATTGATGTAGTATTTTTATAAACAAAAAAGGATTACAGTGAACTAACTCAGTTTTTAATTAATTGATATAGTGAAGTAAGTATAAGTATATTTGTTTTGTAGTTCCATTTATTACGTTCTATTTTCATTTTGACCTATCGAGACCTTAATAATGGGTCTTTATTTAAGCGCATTCTATCTTTAAGTTTAAATAAAACGAAGTGTGTGTGAGATATCAAATTTTTTTTAGTTTGAAAGCGCTCTTGATGCCATTATGTATGGAATATAACATCGTTTAAATATCCGCCGAGGATTTGCTGGTTGGCGCAACTCTGGTGCATAAATCAGGCTAAATTTGACCGATAGCATGGGATATGTTGGCTTTGAGGGTTGCTGTGAAACACACAATAATGTGTCTAACAGGATCAAATTGCTCGATCTTGGAGGTCAGTTCACATCACCTCCACGTGAGATTACCATGGCTAGTGCAAAATGTCCAATGTGGTATGAGCTCTCTCTTGATGTCCGTATTATCCAGAGCAGGCCAATTGAAGTTGGTAATCATCGACCTACAGCGTTCGCCATTGTCGATGATGACCTGGCCAACGATGTTCTTAAAGAAATATGCACTGATGACACCGCCAGCCTAAAATCGTCACCAAATATGACTTTTTTGGAATTCATTGGATGCTTTTGGATCTCATCTGGATTGATATCGTCTTAAATTTGACAATTCTCTTTGTTGATATACCCACTCGTTCAACAATGAGCTTCATCGCTGCAGTTTCCAACAGTGCACAAATGTCATTGTCTAAATATGGTCGTTTATTGGGAATAGTTCTCTCGGTAGAACGATTATGGTGACCGTAAAATGGACGAAGCTTGTGAAGTGTTGCCCGAATAGAACAACACTTACATTATGGCACTTACATTAACATTAAAGTATTCGGTAATTACCAGATGTTAGAAAAAGGCGTATTGATTGATTATAGAAAGCTTTTCTTTCATTCTCACCCAGCCCTGTGTGAGGAGTATCACACACAACATTCAATACTTCTTTGTTAAGTGCAAATTTTACTGACATTATTCTATCATTCGTTCTTACAACTTTCACCACGTTATCTTTTATTTTACTATCAGCAATTATACTGACTCCTTCCTAGTGTTACTTTCCCTACATACCACAATCTGTACCCTTCACATAGTTCTTTTACGCTTTGTCCTTTTTACCTATACTACGTTCATTTCCAAGATAAGCTCGACGACATACCTATCGGATTGTGTGTCTTGGCGTGGCAGCTTGTCATTGGTTCTTCTTCTTTTGGTGCCTATTCGTTTCGAATATTGGCGATCATTCTGGCTGTAATTATTTTATTAATTGATGATTCAAATAGATTAGTTGTTGCTGTGGAGAACCATTTCCTCAGGTTTTTTTTAACCGTGATATTCTTCTTCTCCCAATTCCTCGCTTTCCGAATACTGTGCCTTGAAGGATTATTTTTAGTAATCTGTATTTAGTGTCGTTTCTCATTGGCTAGAAATTAATTTAATTAAGTATAGTCTCTTGAATGCATTAATTACAAGTAATTTGTACTCTTGTTCTTTTAAGCATATCAACCTACTACTTATTCTTACCTGTAAGACTTCCAAGATTCCAAGACCATATGATAAGTAATATATAATTTTATTTGGTTATTATAAATATATAGTATTAATAGTTGCTACATAGTACTATACTATAGTTATATTATTTGTGATAGTATACAGTCATTTTTGCTTCTTTTTTTCCAATCCCTAACGTTTCCTTGAATCCAGTGAGAAGGTGATAAGAGTCGAAAAAAAAAAATACTTTCTAAGAACATTACTCATATAATTTCATGATAAAGATAAAAATAAATATTGTACAACTCCTGTCTCTTCTAATCTGAGTTGAATGTAACCGATTAAAGATAAATTGATTAGGAATTATTATTTCATCGTCGTCACTAATCTTGATCTGACCTTTGCTTTTAATATGCTTTATTCAGTACCAAGATTTATGGTATGTACCTTATTTAATACTGTACATTAACTATACTTGTTAACTGCTCTGTACTTTACATACTATAGTGTGAAGCTTTTTGTTTTTCTTGATCTCCATTTTACTTTAATTTGCCCTTTTAATATAAAATCTAAAATGCGTATAACCTTAAAACTTAAAATTTATACTTTACTGGATCCAAGAATACGTCATTAAGAACATATCTATTAGCTATTAGATTATTATACAAATCTCTATAAAACAGAACAAAAACCAACCCAAGAAATCCGTAATCAGTTATAAAATGTCAAATCTTATAAATTATCAATAAAAATAGAATAAAAAAGGCACTCAAAGAAATGAAGAATAACAAATCTCCTGGGAAAGGTGGAATAACTGAAAATGCTAAAAAATGGGGGGAAAACTACAGTGGAAGTTCTTTATGTACTAATGAATAAAATATTGAACACAAAACAAATACCCATGGAATGGAACGAGGCAATAACACTATTACTGTTTAAGAAAGGCGATAGAAAAGATCTGAAAAACTATAGGCCCATAACGCTACTGAATATAATGTACAAACTGTTAATAAACTACTAACACACAGATTAACCTAAGTTAGATAATTACCAGTCAAGAGAGCAAGCCGGTTTTAGAAAAGGATTCAGTACAAGCAACCATCTGCTTACGATAAAAATATTAATTGAAAAGGCCAACGAATATCAAATCTCAATGGTATATGGCATTTGTAGACTTTGAAAAAGCATTCGATAAAGTGGAACATTGGGCTGTAAAGAAGTCTTTACAAAATGGGAGAGTAGACTATAGATATACGGACTTGATTTATAATATATCTGATCAAGCAACAACATCCATCAAAATAGTTGAACAAACGGAGCCCATTAAGATACGGCGAGAAGTCAGACAGGGTGACACTATATCACCCAATTTATTCAATCAAGCTTTGGAAGAAGTTATGAGGAAATTACAATGGGAAATACGGGGTATTAACATAAATGGCCAATACTTGAATCACTTGAGATATGCAGACGACATTGTATTAATAACAGATAAAAGGGAAGAATTGCAAAATATGATGGATGAATTAAATAGCGAATCAACAAAAATAGGTCTACAGATGAATTATAATAAAACGAAAATTATGATCAACCAACCAGAAGAATTAATAATTACAATTGCACAAACAACTATAGAACAAGTAAAAGAATATGTATATTTGGGACAACTAATTAAATTAAATAAAGAAAATCAGACCGGAGAAATAAAGAGAAGGATACGGTTGGCTTACTAGCTACCCCCAATATTTAAAAACAACAGTCTTCAACCAATGTATACTTCCTGTTCTCACCTACGGTTCTCAAACTTGGACATCTACAAAGGAAAACATGGAAAAAATAGCAAAGACCCAAAGAGCCATAGAAAGGTAAATGCTGAACATCAGGCTATCAGACAAGAAAAGAAATACTTGTACCCGCAACAAAACAAAAGTGACCGATGTATTAACGCAGATAGCAAAACTTAAGTGGAAGTTCGCTGGACATACGATAAGACAGAAAGCCGACAGATGGAATAAAGTGATTATACACTGGAGACCATATAGTTACAAACGAAAAAAAGGAAGGCCACAAATGCGATGATTAGATGACTTGAAGAAATACGCAGGCCTAAAGTGGATACAAACTACCTACTAATAGAGAAACGTGAAAGAAGGCAGAGGAGGCCTATGTCCAAAATTGGACAGCAAGGGCTGTATAGATAGGTAGATTAGATTTTTTATATGACCAAATGAAATACAAGAACATTTAGTTGGATTTAAGCTTAAACCATTTTGTTTCAACCTTAAACATATATTATTTACGTTATCTTGCAAGAAATCTGTATCCGATTTATCATGTGTTCAACGAAATAACTTAAGATCATCAGAAAATAGCAGAAAGTGTGAGTTTTGATAGCCTTACCAATATGGAGAATGAACTAGTTAAAAAACAAGAGACCACAATGAGACCCTTGTGGGACACCAGACCAACAATGGAATTCTTTTGAAATATAATTGTGAATACGAATTTACTGTGTACGTCACAACAGAAAACTTTTACTCCAATTAACAATGGGGTCACCAAAGCCAGCTGCATGAAGTTTGTGGACAAAAAGGTTATGATTAACCTGGTCAAATGCCTTTGAGAAATCAGTGTATATGCTGTCGACCTGAATTTTGTTCTCAAAAGCACCCAACAAGTATTGTTGGTAATGGACAAGGCTTTTTACTGTTGACTTCCCGTTAGAAAATTCATGTTATTCATCAATAATTATGTTTCTGCAAGCTCAGATGAGATTTATCGATACCAATTTATCAACAAGTTTCGGGATTTCTGATTGAATAGTTATACCTCTATAATTGTTAACACACTCACGATTGCCAAATTTATGGATAGGTGTAAGAAAAGTATTTTTCCAATATTGTGGAAATAGTGATGATGACAATGATAAATTGAAAATTTGTTGTAAAGGTTTACAAAGGGAAAGAATACAGTTCTTAATAAGTGCTGCAGGTATACCATCAGGCCCTGAAGAATATGTAGATTTTAAACTAATAATCCCCTCGAAAACCTCAGTCAGACTAAATTTCAGAATCCGGAAATCTACACTATAGTCCAATTCACTTGTGCTTCATCGACTTCTCCAAGGCGTTTGATAAGGTCAAACATGATAAACTCATGGAAATGCTCAGGAAGATGCATATTGATGGCAAGGATCTGCGCATAATAACCAGTCTCTATTGGAACCAAAGTGCTGAGATAAAGATGAGCAACTTACACAGTGGGAAGATAGATATTAAAAAGGGTGTACGACAGGGATGCGTCCTCTCGCCGCTCCTGTTCAATATATACTCTGAACAAATCTTCAGAGAAGCACTGGGAGAAGTTTCGGAGGGTATCAAAGTAAACGGAGAGGTAATCAATAATATTAGATATGCTGACGACACAGTTATTATCGCAAATGACTGCAACGAGCTTCAAAGACTCATGCAAAGCATACACAACAACCGAAAAATAGAACAAGTGGAGATATACACATACCTTGGAACCTCAGTCAACACAAAATGGGACCAGTCAACAGAAATAAGATCACGAATTGAAAAAGCGCGAAACGCGTTCAACAATATGAAAAAGTGGTTCACAAAAACAAAATCTCAATGGAACTAAAATTAAGACTGGTCAAGTGTTATGTCTTCCCGGTCTTGTTCTATGGAGCAGAGGCATGGACCACAACGGAAGCCACCCTGAAGAAACTAGAATCCTTTGAGCTGTGGATATATCGCCGTATTCTTCGGATATCCTGGACAGACCACATCACTAACGTGGAAGTAATGCAGAGAATAGGCAAAAGCAAAGAAATAATCTTCACCGTAAAGAAACGGAAGCTTGAGTACTTCGGACATGTCATGAGGCATACTAAGTACCGGCTGCTACAGTTAATAGTCCAAGGAAGAATCGACAGTAGGAGGGGACCGGGAAGAAGACGACACTCATGGATGCATAACCTGCGACAATGGTTCGGACTAACACCGACCGAACTCTTCAGAGGTGCCGTAAACAAAGTCAAAATAGCCTTGTTAATAGCCAACGTCCGAAACGGATAGGGCAAAGGAAGAAGAAGAAGAAGCCCAATTCAAAATTAGATAAATTATACTCACTATCATTATATGTACCTACCTGAAAAATAAGTGGCAAATAAATTGACTATTTTATCACCATTTTGAGCTATTACACCTCCACCTTTATTAGACATTACATTAGCCATAATGCCATCAATTAAAAAAAAAATCAGGCTTTTACTACAACTTTGTACACCTGCATTAAACCAAAATAATTTGGTTGAATCTTTTTTGTTTGTTTGTATCTATGAATATATGCATGTGTGATATCTTTCATATATCTATACATACATTTGTGGGGTACATTAACCTTGAAATATAAAATAGTATAGATACAACTAAAGTATTTTTAATTATTTTTAAGCGTCTAGTGATATGTAGCGAGTATTTTAAAACCGATTCAGTAACCATGTGTGATTTGTGGCTCAAGTTTTTGCAAACAAAAGGTAATATTTATTGAATTTTAATTTGACACAAGCCGACAAAATTTGGACAGAATATTCTTTTCAGATGTTTTTTGCCACTGAGTCCGAATCTGAGCTTCAAATTGCCAAATTGGCTATTGTTTCTGAGATATCCTAGCCTAAACGTGAAAAAATAGCGGCTTTTTGCCGTTGAGGTTATGTAGCATCGTTATGTAATTTGTCTCCCAGAAACTTCGTAAAGTACTTTCTTTGCCGTTATTGACAATAAAATAAAATCAGTATTCACATTATTTTTTCTTATTTTAATATGTTTGCTGTTTTCACCTTAAATTGAGCTCAATTTGAGCAGATTCAAATCTAGTTCAACATTTTTGACAATCAGATACGTCTTATGTAAAATACGTTTTATAATAAAGCCGTAATGCTTATACAATAATTAATATAACTTTTATTTAATTTACAGGCGTATACAAAAAAATAGTTTAAACTTATTTAAAGTAATAACATTTTAATGTTTTTTTTTAAATTTGAAGCAAGTTTCTAATTTACTTATGATATATAGGTTTCATATTTTGAAAATCGTTATATTTGGTTTCAACAAAATTTGTAAAATAAATAGTCAATAAATAAATAGTAAAAGTCAATAGATCATTTTATTAATATTTTTATTCATCCCGTTTATCAACTTTACACATATAGGCGAGCGGTTTACCCTTATAAGCAGAGCATCAACCGACTAAAATTCTTTTTGCATTTCTAATGCACCAAACCTTTTTTATTCGATTCTATATATTTTTCCAAGATGAAATGTAGTTTTTTTTTTAATTTTTACAAGTGGGCCGGCAATTGTTATTAACAAATAACTTATACAAAAAAGCAATTTCACCGAATTGTTTCGGAATTAATTTTTTTAGATGTATCTCATCAAAATAAACACTTTTTCTCTCTTGATAATTTTTCGAAAAATGCTTCTTTTTCAAGTTATTTGCATTTTTTTGTTGAAAAAATGCCGTAATTAGTGATTTTTGGGATTTCTTTTCTAAAAAACTAAGTACTAAATGAATTGCAATTTTACAGATAGCTTTATAATCTTTAAACCGTCGAGTATAAGTTAGAATATTTTGACAAGGATAAATGGTTTCTATCTCGCTAAAAACGTGGACCCAAATATTTTGAATATGCCTTTCGAGAGTATCCCGCTAAGCTTGTACAGCGGTTGAGGTGCTGTAGGCGCTAAAAAAAATGCATCTAATGAAAAATTACCACCTTCGAAACCAGCATTATTACAACATTACTTAAGAGCAAAGTGGCAAATAAATGAATGGATTTAAGCAAAAAACAATATTATTTCATCTCTTGATCCATTAACCCATGGTTGGACAATGGAAAATAATTGTTTCGATTTTAATTATTTTGAAGGCGAAACTAGTTTAGATATGTTACAAAAGTATTTCTGCTCATGTACCGGAAAATGTTCTACGAAAAATTGTAATTGTATTTCCTATAATTTAGAATGTTGCGCAGTATGTGCATGTACACCAGAGAATTGTAAAAATGTTAAAGACGACTCTATTGAAGACAATGAAATCAGCTTATTAGATGGAAATCCTGTTGCTGTTGACTAAAATTTTCAAATTATTGACAATGAAAACGATGTATAATTAATATTAAATTTTAATTTTATTATATTTTTCAATGAAAATTAATTATATATTGCTTAATGTATTTCACTGTAATAAAACATTCAATAATATAGTATATTAAAAGAAAAATTACATTATTATAGTATTGTAAAAAATTAATTTTAATTGTTTTAATTATAATATGTCTATATAAAAATAATTAGAAATATCTTTTTTTTTAATAAATTGTACTTAATATTTGTATTGAATTAATTTTTTAAATTTAAACAAATATTTCTACGTGCCGCACGCCTGTATCGCCGCAACCGCTGTACACACTTAGCGGTAAACTGCTCGAAAGGCATAATCGAAATATTTGGGTCCACGTTTTTAGCAAGAGAGAAAAAAATTATCCTTGTCAAAATATTCTAACTTGTACTCGACGGTTTAAAGATTATAAAGCTATTTGTAGAATTGCAATTCATTTAGTAGTTTTTTAGAAAAAAAAAATAAAAAAAATCACTAATTAAGGCATTTTTTCAACAAAAAAATGCAAATAACTCGAAAAGGAAGCATTTTTCGAAAAATTATCAAGAAAGAAAAAGAGATATTATTTTGATGAGATACACCTAAAAAAATTGATTCCGAAGCAATTCGGTGAAATTGCTTTTTTGTATTAGTTATTTGTTAATAACAATTGCCGGCCCACTTGTAAAAATTAAAAAAAATACATTTCATCTTGGAAAAATATATAGAATCGAATAAAAAACATTTGGTGCATTCGAAATGCAAAAAGAATTTTAGTCGGTATATTCTGTTTCTAAGCGTCTTTTGAGGGGTAAACCGCTCTCCTAATAATAGTCATGTGTTCAAGAATTCTTTTAAAAATAAAAAAGATAAGTTCCGTAACATAAATTTGGATCATTTGGGACAGAAGCTAATCGTAGATCTATTAGTGATTCTATGAAAGAGAAATATTTAGAATGTTACAAAACCCCTATAAAAAATTTGGACAAATCATGGGTACCTACAACTATTTATAACGCATGTTAAATTGATTTAATTAAATGGAATAATTTAGATAGAGACGTATTCAACGAATCAATGAGACATAAAAATCACATTCGGGATTGCTACTTTTGCGCATGTGACAATACAGGTTTAAACAAAATGAAATAAATTATATTGTTTATCCATATGTACAAAGTGTATTTCCAGCAAACAGACCCAAAAGAAAAATCTGCAAAAACGTTTGCTAGACCATCTAACATTGAAGATGTACATGCTTCGGAAGATGAAGATGTAGGGGAGAGTTGCCAATATTGTACCACTTAATATACAGGGTGGCGCACCGAAAACGAAACATGCATTTACTGGCAGATGATTCCTTTTAAAAAAAAACCCTTGGACCCGTCGATTTTGTTATCGAGGGGGAAACAAAATTGGCATAAAATCACATTAACATTTGCAGCCCCCTAAGCGGGGGTGGCACCATCCCTAAAATCTTAAATGGAAAGGGGGGTCGAATGATCCATCATTTAAAAAGTCTTTCAACTCCCTTTACAATGATGTAAAATTCATGTACTTCAATTCAGTAGTTTTGGAGATTTATTGATTTAAAGTTTAAATACATCATCATAAGAGGAGATCAATACATAGCAGCAAAGTTGTTAAAAAATAAAGAATGAACTGACCTGTCAGCCGAGTAAATGTTGAAAATGACCACCATTACTTTCCATGCAATAATAAAGATTTTGCTGAAAACGTTGCCGGACATTTTGCAATATTTGAGGAGTAATTTGATGGCACTCATTCACAATTCTTTGTCGTAAATCTTCTAAGGATGTTGGCTGAGTAGCATAGATTTTGCTTTTTAAGTAACCCCACAAAAAGAAATCCAAAGGTGATAAATCTGGCGATCTTGGGGGCCATTCAACGGCACCTCTTCTACCAATCCATTGACCTGGAAAGGTCTGATCTAAATAATGCCGAACTCTTAATGCGTAATGTGGTGGGGCACCATCCTGTTGGAACATCAACATATTCTCAACGTATCGACCATCATTCTGATTTTCAATTATATCTGTTAGCGCAGGATCTATGGCATTTTGCAGTAATTCCAAATACATTTCACCAGTCAAATTTCCAGGTAAGAAAAAAGGACCAACCAAATGATCGCCAAAAATGCCAGCCCAAACATTTAATTTTTGTGGCTGCTGTGTGTGTACCTCATGGTAAATTCTGGGATTAGAGTAAGACCAATATCGACAATTATGACGATTTACTTCGCCATTTAAAAAAAGGAACATTCGTCGGAAAAGCAAATGTTAAATAAAAATTGTTCATCGTTTGTAATTCGTTCACTCATAACTTCACAAAATTCTAATCGCTTATCAAAATCGTCTTCATTAAGTTCTTGTACAAGGTGAATTTTATACGGATGAAAATTATGGGCCTTTAGAATCCGTTGGATAGTACGTCGACTAACACCACACGAAGTTTGCAATTTGCGTGTACTTAATGTAGGATCTACAATAACTTGCCCTAAAACCCCCACTTCTGTTGCTTCGTTCCTTCTAGGATTTTCAATATTACGTTTTTTATTGGCGACTGATCCAGTTTCCCGAAATTTAGCTACAAGTTCTAGAACATATTTTCGGTGCACATTATTGTTCTCATGTCGATTATTTCCGAAAAATATTTTAATAATTTCAACCCTTTCTGCCGTGGAATATACCATGGTTAATTTATGTATAAAGCAATAAATGATATTTGAACAACAAAGATTGGTCAAATCAATCGCAAACTAATGTACTATTTCCTATTTAAAATAAGTACGTGGCATTCTCTACTTCTTCAAGAAACAACTTTTTTTGTCACAAAGGACACTGCAATTGCTATTTTTATTATTAATAAACCATGGGCGTAGTAAATAAAAGCATTTACTTATCAAGAAAATGCTTTTACTCAAATTTCTTCTGAAAGAAGTACAAACTAATTTGATGTACCTATTAAAGTCTACTTTAAACTTTAAATCAATAAATCTCCAAAACTACTGAATTGAATACATGAATTTTACATCATTATAAAGGGAGTTGAAAGACCTTTCAAATAATGGATCATTCGACCCCCCTTTTCATTTAAGATTTTAGGGATGATGCCACCCCCGCTTAAGGGGCTGCAAATGTTAAAGTGATTTTATGCCAATTTTATGTCCCCCTCGAAAACAAAATCGACGGGTCCGAGCGTTTTTTCAAAAAAGGAATCATCTGCCAGTAAATGCCTCTGTTTCGTTTTCGGTGCGCCACACTGTATTTAGAATTTCAATTTGAATAATATATGTCATATTTAACTATGTATTAGGATACATAATAAACATTTACACACACATGATAATTTTTGTAACTTAATATCATTGATTTTAGTGTTAAAAAGTATGTTTTCCTGGTAGGTTGTAACCCAAACGATCTTACCCTTCATAATCAGCTGCAACAACTCGTACTTATCATTTCTAAGCATGTGCCCCAAATATGCTGTCTTTCGCCTTTTAATGGTGGTCAAAAGTTCTCTGTCTCTTCCCATTCTGTGCAACATCATTTCGTTCGTAATATGATCGGTCCATGGTATCTTCAAAATTCTCCTAAAAAGCCACATCTCAAAAGCTTTCAGTTTTCTCATTAAGTCAACATTAACAGTCTAGGCTTCGACATCATAAAGAAGAATAGGGTGGATATAACATTTTACCATCCGATATCGGATTTGCAAATTGAGTCTTTGGTTACTCAGAAATTTCCTCATCTTCAAAAAAGCTGCTCTTGATTACTCTATTCTTGAGCGAATTTCTGATTTCGGATTCAGATCTTTTGTAATCCAGGCTCCTAAGTATTTCATTTTGTCCACTTGCTCAATATCTTCTCTATATCTTCCATGAAATGTAAAAATTAATACCTTTTAATGTTTTATGATGAAACCATGAAATAATAATATAATATAAATAAATTTTATTTTATTAAATTTTAGTGTAATTTAATTAATATATATATAATGTTTACGTTTACAGAATGAAAAACCTCGGAATTTTTGCAGTGTTTACCATTCTATTAATTTATACACAAGCTGATTCTGACGATTTTCCATTATGCAAAGCATGTGGCTGTAGTTTTAATTCCAACAACACTGAAGCTAATGTAACCTGCACGAAGCCAAATACGAACCAAATCCTTCAACATTACTTCTGGATCAAAAATGGAACCAATGACTCGATACCATATAATCGTGTTGTGATAAACAACGAGAAATTTATTAACTTCACTTACGTTTTCCCAAGTTCTCAGTTAGTTTATTTGAATTTGGCGTACAATAGTATATTTAATATTTCCGATAGTATTTTCAAGAACTTACAAAACATGCAGGTGCTCATTCTTAGTTATAACGACTTGGAAATAATCCATCCCGATACCTTTAAGGTAAGGTTTTATAACTTATCCATCTAGGAATAGTTTATGAGTATCATACGATTACTAATGACTATAAATATGTAGTACAGGGTGTCCTAAATTGGTATACCTATATATATATATATATATATATATATATATATATATATATATATATATATATATATATATATATAATCTGTTTTGTTTTTAAGTGTCTTAAACGTGATGTCAAATAGAACAATTTATTAGTTCTCTTGTCCTTGATGTTCCTATTCATAAACACCCACCCCACAGTTTTTACTATTCCGTGCACCGGACACTCACCCATACAAACCGTTATCTCAATGCCCAGTCACATCATCACCCCGCCCAACTCAATTCGGTTATCAACACTCTTGTTTCCCGTTCCATAAGACTTAGCGACAACAATCACAGATTATCCGAAATCAATTTAATAAAACAAATACAAACGCCTTGCCGCCTGATCACCCCAAAATCCTTCTACCTTTTATTAAAGGTATCACTGACAAGATTAGTAGAACTCATAACCCTCTAAACATCAAAACCATCTTCACTACTCACTCCAAGTTGTCCAATCTTGTCAGATCCGTAAAAAACTAAATCACCAATGAAGACTTTGGTGTCTACAAGATACCTTGTTCCAGTTGTCCACGTACATACATAGGACAGACAAACCGACGAACCCATAACCGTATCTACGAACGTTCTATATGTGGAAAACATTCCGATACTACTTCAGCCTTAGCTCAACATCATATTGATACAGGCTACAAAATAGATTTCGAAAAAGCAAAAACCATCGCCCCTATCAGCTGCTTAAAATCAAGAATCATTTGTGAAGCCATCGAAATTGGAAAACGGCCCAACAGTTTAAAGACGCGCGATGACGCTAAACGACTGCCGACAACATGGCAACCTCTGCTTAAGCGACACCCCGCCCGAACCCGTCCCGCTCAGACCGTTCCCGCTCATACTAAGAGTATAAAAACAGCTACGCATGGTAAGACTATGGGTAAGACTGGTCTGGTAGTCACTCGACAATGAGTAGTCGGTAGCAGCGTGAGATTGGCGCGGGGGTTGGCGCGAACATTTCTGATGGTACGATTTATTTTGACGGTATTTTCTTTATGATAATTCAATTTGGCTTTTTTTCAATTTCAATTTCACGCCAACCTCCACTCAATCCACGTTACCATCGATGGTATAAATGACCTTGTATAAAATTTATAAATTGACCCTAATATTTTGAATATCCTAATTATAAGAACTTTACCTGCTGTAGGGTTTATATTTACCAGAGAGATTAATGCCCTTAAAAAGTCTTAAGGAATTAAGACTGGACCACAACAAAATCCATACACTCAACCAAGATACTTTTGAACATACAACGGATATTCAAATTTTGGATTTAAGCTATAATCCGTTTGAAGTAATCGATCACCATACTCTTCTAGCAATCAACAATTTATTATATTTAAAGGTAAGCATAATTATTTATTTTTCTTGTTTGTTTTCAATTTAAATACAATTAATAAAAAGACTGATATGTTTTTTGTACACACTTATGACAAATCAAAGAATGGAAAAAGAAAAGTATTTTTAAAGTGTGTAGCTTTTAATTCCTAGCTCAAAACTTTGGTCTAACAAAGCCATCTTCAGATCTATGGTAAAGTATTTAAAGTATCACTACTAGGAGAGATCTCATTTGGTAAAAAGTTACAGAAAATTTAATTTTTAAGCTGGTTCTACATTGGTTCTATACGAACAAGAAATGACCAAGGTCGTGAAATTATTAAGATTCGTGTACCACGAATGTGGCTCTTGCTCGTGATTCACTACCCTTGTCAACGCAGCAAGCAAGCAAGCAATTTAATTAAACCCAGCCTGTGAGACATGTTCACCCCTAAGAATTACGTTCGGGTGTAACAATTCATTGGAACGAGGTGTATTAACTCGAGTAAAAACAGGAGTCACTCCACCACGCTCCAATGCTCCAGACCATCCCTTTCCCCCCTATAGCACTCTGATGCGCGATAGGGGCACAACTATCAGCCAAATGCTCTACATGTGAGAGTCCTGGGTAATAGAACTCCAACATGGTTTCCTAACCGAATTCAAAACTCAGGACAGCGCATTGTCTCTATAATCCTGTTATCTTACTGTGGCTTATCCGCGAACTAATTACTTGGGCCTCAAGTCTCCGCTCTGAGCTAGGCTCAGTTCGGCGACTTGGTGCTCAAGGGGTTGGGCCCTACGTGCCCGGTTTTTAACGGTTTTTGTTATTATTTTTTTTAAGCCGGTTTTTATTAGTAGTTTTTTGATTTTTTTTTTGGTGGCCGAAGCCGTTTTTTGTGTGTTTTTTGGATTTTTTTTGTAGGATGCCTGAAACATAATATCAGAATTAGTGCATATTAGTATAATAATTATCTACTTAAAATTAACTGGGTCCACGCTGTACGTTGCGATTCTCCACGAGTTTTTGAGCTACGAACTATCTTCTTGGTGCGTTGTTTTTGTTGTGTAGTGTTTTCTCTCTGGTGTTTTGTTTTCTCTCTGGTATATTTACTGATTTTCTCTATAGTCCATTTGGTTTTATTCTACTATTTGTTGTTTGGGTCTCTTGTGCTTCCATCTGTGGAAAGCATCGTACCTCATGATCTCTCGCAATATGTGACTAGGATGGTTCTCTACCTGCGCGAACTTTGTTCTTGCTTTTTCCTTCATTATATTAGTCACTCTAATTTGTTGTAATTCTCTAAAGAGGAATCTTTCTGCAACGTATCTCGGTACCTTGATTGCTTCTCTTAGGCTGCTGTTATGTGCCGCTTGTATTTTCTTTTCCTTGTCAACGCAGCTTACGCTTGATCGACGCAAAATATATTTCGATACTCACGCCTAACTTGAATGAAAACTCAGTCATTTTGAAATAACTCTGGGCAAAACTATGGGCTATGAGTAAATTATTGGATGTTTAAGTGATAATTATTATGTAATTTTCAGGAATTGTATCTTCAAAACACTGAAATCACAACCTTGCCTGACAACATGTTGCATACACCAAAGTATCTAAGGATTTTGGATTTATCAGGAAACCACGGCATTGAAAAAATACCGGAAACTTTGTATCAAGCTAGAAGTCTAGAAAATTTGTACCTAAATAACACTGGATTTGTCAACTTAACAGAGAAAAAGTAAGAGTACAGGGTGTTTCAAAAAAAGGTAATCCCGTCTCCAGGGTAGGTAAAAAACTGAAAAATAATTGGGGTTTGCTTAGTAAAAAATTTTTGTATCGCCATCCGTTTTCAAGATACAGGGCGTTGAAGAAAAAAAAATTTACGCATTTTTTACGATTTTGCCGAAACTACTGGCAACATTGTAATGAAATTTTATACGAATATGTTTTGGAAGCTGATACATCCCATGAATTTGTTTTTATATCTAATTCTCATAGAGGGCGCTAGTTACACGGATCGTACTAAGTATTAGTCAATATAACTTTTTTAAGAGTATAATTATTAATCAAAATTTCAAGTAAACTTAAACATCATTCAATTTTACACGAAAAAGGTACTCTTGGTAAAACTCGATACTGTGTACCGTTTTCGGAATATTTTGATTTGAAAATTATGAAGTAATAATTGATGGTGGTAGTAATGATAAAGTTCTCATAGGTATACCTCTATTTTCTCCAAGTGTTCCATGGAAATCTGACATTTATTATTGTTATGACGATAAATCAACAATAATTAGAGTTTTGAAACCTTGTTATTTGTAAAATCAAATCAAAATGTACTCAAATGTTGAATACACTGACATGTTATTAACCTTAGGCGAATGTTTAGGATGTTCTAGTGCAGCTGTGACACGTTATGCAGAAAAGTTTCCTAGAAGAAACTTACCAAGTAAAAAAACATTTAGAGCCGTTGAACGACGTTGTCGAGAAACTGGGAATATGAGACCAAATAAAATAAATTCTGGTAGACCAAGAACAACAAGAACAATTAATAAAGAAAATAATATTTTAAATTTACTTGATCAAGATCCAACAGTTAGCGTAAGGAACATAGCAAGACAAACAAATACTTCTTCTTCAAGTACTTGGCGGATACTGAAAGAACAGCAATTACATCCTTATCATTACAGACAAGTCCAAGAGCTCTTGCCAGATGATCTACCGGTTAGAGTGGATTTTTGTGAAACATTGCAACAAAGGACAGCCCACAATAGAAATTTTTTAAAATGCATTCCTTTTACGGACGAGGCCACCTTTACGCGACAAGGTATGTTTAACTCCCATAATGCACACTACTGGTGTGATGAGAATCCACGAGTCAAAAGGGTATCACATTACCAACACTCATTTAAAGTTAATGTTTGGGCAGCAACTTTAGGTAACAAATTAATAGGTTATCATATTCTACCTGGAAATTTAAATGGTGATATGTATCTTGATTTTTTAAACAATTCCTTATTCGAGATATTAGAAGATTTAACGCTAAACGAGCGAAGATCTTTATTTTTTATGCACGATGGAGCTCCACGACACTTTGATAGAACGTGTCGTAATTGGTTGAGTAATCATTTTCCGAATTGATGGATTGGTAGAGGTGCATAAGCTCCGATTTATTGGCCTCCTCGGTCATGCGATTTTAACCCTTTGGACTACGCAGTTTGGTCGTATATTAAGGAAAAAGTCTATGCTACAGAGGTAAATTCACGCCAAGAATTAGAAGAAAGAATTCAACGTCAATGTAATGACATCATAGCTGATCCCCTACCGTTTAGAAGGTTAATGGAATCTTTAGAAAAAAGAATAGACTTGTGTATTCGCGAAAACGGAGGGCATTTTGAACACTTACTGTAATTGAATTTATTTTATGTTCTTAGTCATTAATTTAATTTTCTTCTTGTGAGTTTTGTTTAATTACTAACTATTTTATACCAGCATCAATTATTACTTCATAATTTTCAAATCAAAATATTCCGAAAACGGTACACAGTATCGAGTTTTACCAAGAGTACCTTTTTCCTGTAAAATTGAATGATGTTTAAGTTTACCTGAAATTTTGATTAATAATTATACTCTTAAAAAAGTTATATTGACTAATACTTACTACGATCCGTGTAACTAGTGCCCTCTATGAGATTCAGATATAAAAACAAATTCATGGGATGTATCAGCTTCCAAAACATATTCGTATAAAATTTCATTACAATGTTGCCAGTAGTTTCGGCAAAATCGTAAAAAATGCGTAAAATTTTTTTAAACGGATGGCGTTACAAAAATTTTTTACTAAGCAAACCCCAATTATTTTTCAGTTTTTTACCTACCCTAGAGACGGGGTTACCTTTTTTTGAAACACCCTGTATATTATTCGTTGTCATTTTTTATACTAAAAAAGGCCATTACTAGGACAGGGGACAAGGGGATTTTATCTAAAAATTGTAACTGCTGCAATTTTTTTTCAGTTATATCAAATTCTAATTACATTCATGCTCTAGAAAATCTAATAATATATAAAGTAATGATATAAATAATAAAATAAGGGTTTTTATATTCTAAGCGACCCCTTTATCCTTGAGTTCTTTCCTTATAAAAACTAGGCATACAAGCAGTATATTAATGCGCTTTTATTGTGACTAAATCAGGCACATTTCTCAAACAAACTGAAATGGTTTTATCTAAATAGTTTAATGTATTTTGTTTTTAAATAGGTTGTAATATGTTTCCCTTGTATCATTATTTTGAACAAATAAATTTTTTTCATGTGAAATATTACCCAAAACCCCACCGTAGAGAAAGTAAGAAGAATGGAAATTAAATGTAAGAGCTTCTTTATTTATTTAATTCAAAAATGGTGGAGACCAATATTTGTGAATTTTTTGGACAGTATTTTGGAAAATTTATTACAAACTTAACAAATCTTAAATGTCGCAATTAGAATTTAAATCATATATTGCCCACCCTCCGATCAAAAATGAAAACAAACCAGTTGAGGGAAATATTTCGGGAGTCCATAATGTTTCATTGAAAGTAGTTCCCAAAAATAACCCACTTAATCTTCATAATTTTTTTAAAGAAATTTGAAAAATAAAATTAATGTTATTTACCAGTGGTGCATAAACGCACCAGTCGTTTTTCTGTACAAGAAACGAATTGATAAACACCATTTCCATTTTAGCGGATTTCCAGATCTGCCATCTCTTCAAGTACTTCATCTGTGTAGAAATGAACATCTACACCGCCTTGCAAGATTCGCTTTGGCTGGTTTAACAAATTTGACAGATCTGAGACTTTGCGATAATATTGACTTAACTACCATAGATGATTTTGCTTTCGCCAAACCGACTAATGTTAGTGGCGGTGTTATCTGGCCACCTCTTAAAAAGGTAAGTCCTTGATTATAACAAAATTACTTTCAGATTATTTAAAATCTTTTATTGACCATACTATAACTTATCGTTTAAGATTAGTTGCCTTATTTTTGAAATGTTACAAATAGACAAAGAATCCAAAAGACTATGACAATGAAAAATTAAAGTCAATTGTATTAAACAAGATTTTTGTTTTCTTATTAGCTTCGTATAGTCATTTAGTTAATTTCGACGTAATTGATGTTTCTATATATTTGAAGTTCTTTGAAAACATAGATCTGAATTCAGATTACTCGGATACTGTATGTTTCGCATATTGACCCCTGCATAGGTGGTTCTTGTACAACTTCTTATGCTCTATTTGCAAATATCATCGGAGTGGCTATAACTGCATTTATAAGAAATATTCCGAATGGAGTAATACCGTAAATATAAAAAATATTTGAATTATTTATAGAATAATGTTGTAACCAAAGATACAACGTTAAACCAAAACCAATTTTCGTCGAAAATGACTGTATCGTGCCATAGCATATCAAAATAATTCTCATATTTCAAAAACTACACCGTAACTATTGTTACAATTTTATTATTTAGTTTTAGTAATAAAATCTTTGTCTGCTTATCTTGAAAAATTCCAAACCGGCAGATTAGAAGTGTGCCTAATATTGGACATAGAAGTATTCTCAATATTGGATAACCAATATAAGAACATTTTTATGTATCTGTTGTACTCATTATCCGAATGGCCATCGACCGAAATTTATACCCAAAACGCGTTGTGAATTTCGTTTATTTCTCACATCGCGTTTTGGGTATTTTTGACGTGCACAGAACGCGTTGTGGATAAATTACAATGGCCCACAATGCGAAACTACAAAGGCCGTCAGAAACACACGACGAATTTCGCTTTATGGCCAATAGAACTATAGAAATCGCACATCGAATGTTACCGGTAACACGAGTTTTAATCAGTGTAGATTCTGATAATTTCTAATACATTGAGAAAATCACTCGAAAACCTTAAAAAGGAATTCGAGGATTGTTTACCAATTCTTGATGTTTGCCAGTTTACCAGTTTATCAGTTCTTGATGTTCTCCACCTTGCATCTATGTCATATATCTGTAGTTCTAGCTCTGTCCCATAGTGTCTTACCATCAATTTTTATAAGTGTTTTCATCTCTGCTGTTTCTAACATCCTTTTTGTCCTCTCTGTATCAGGTCTTGTTTCTGCCGCGTATGTCATTATTCGCCTGATGACTGTTTTGTAAATTCTGCCTTTCGTTTCTTTCCCGATATTTTTATTTCTGCATATTGTTTAATTCAGGCAGCCTGCGGCTCTGTTTGCTCTATTTACTGGATCTTCCACTTCAGTTTCGCGCCTCCCGTAGCTAGATAATGTGATGCCTAGATGTTTAAACTCCATCACTTGTTTTATTATCTGACCGTCCAGCTCCAATTTACATCTTAGTAAATTTGTTGTTGTTACCATGCATTTTGTCTTTTTTGGAGAAATTAACGTGTTGAATTTTCTGGCGGTTATATTAAATTGGTGCAGCATACGTTGTAAATCATCATCATTTTGAGAGGGTAGTATTGCGTCGTCTGCATAGCAGATTATTTTAAGTTGTTTTTCTCCCATTTGGTATCCTTTTTTATCCAAAGGAACAAATAATGTAATTCAAAGTGTTATGGATCGCTTACATGCAAAAATAAGTGAAGAAATTTGGTTCTGAAAATTCTGCATCTTTTAAATAGAATTAAAAGTTTCGTTACGTGGGTATTTGTATTTTTATTTACATCATTTGGCATCATTTACATTTTTTTATCCATCATTTTTAATAATGTATTTTTATTTACATTTTTTAAATACAATTGGAAGTTTTGCTTTGTGGATATTTGTATTGTCCATAACGCGAAAAGTCGTCGTGTGTGTCCGACGGTCTTCGTAGTGTCGTATTGTGAGTCTTCGCATCATTTCCACAACGCGTTTTATGCACGTCAAAAATACTCGAAACGCAATGTAAGAAATAAACGAAATTCACAACGTGCTGTGAGTATAAAATTCGGTAAATGGCAGAATTCGGTTAGTGAGTACAACATATCTATACTGAAGAACGTGTTTGGTACAGAATATCACCTAAAAAAAGAAAGCAATGGAATAAAGCAAACATGGCCTCTGCAGTTCCGCCTATCCTAAATAAGAAGATCAGATATTTGAATACAATGCCCAAAAGCTACATTAGAATATTATTGTAAGAAAGAAACTCCACTAGCATACCTCGAAAAATCAATTCTAGGTCATAAGCCAGTGCTTCCCGAAGCATTATAAAAAGAGTTGGTTGCTTACCGCTTGGAATTTGAAGGGAGGTTTTATGGTTAACGTCAACAGATATTCGCCGTCTAGCATATCCGTTGGCTTTAGTCAACAATTTTCCGCATCCATTTTCTAAAGCTTAGGCTATTGCAGGAATAAAATGGCTAAGAAATTTTTTAAAGCGTAACAAGAATATTTCTTTTCGAACGCTACAATGCGTATTTGCAGCTAGAATCAAAGAATTTACTAAATAAAATCTTAAGAAATTTTATGATATTCAGGAAACAAAACTAAAAAAGATAACATTTAATCCAAGCAGGGTATAGTGTTGGCGAGTCTGGAATAACAGCAGTTCAACACAAGCATACAAAAGTTATAGGCTTAAAAGAAAAACAGCTGATTGGAGCATTAATAATTTTGGAAAGAGGTCCACCTGTCACAGTTGTAATATGTATGAATGCAAATGACCAATACATTCCCCCAATAACGATCTTCCCGAGAAACATTTTTAAAGCAGAGCTGATGGATGGAGCAGCGCCTGAAGCAACTGTATGATGTCATCCTTCTGGGTGGATTCTATCCTACTTATTTATGCAGTGGATGGGCCATTTTATTTCCTATACTAAGTCATTCGCCGAAGATCCCATCATTTCAACTTTAGACGGACACTATTCGCATACAATAAACTTGGATGTCATTAATAAGGTCCGAGAAAATAATATCATTGTAATATGCCTACCTCCGCACTCAACTAATAAGATACAACCTTTAGATGTAGCCTTAATGGGACCTTTAAACACATATTATTGCTAACAAATTGAAAGCTGGTTAAGAAATAACCATGGAAGAACAATTTCTCCGTACCAGATTGCGGGTTTGTTAGGAAAATAATATTCAAGGGCAGCATCAATGGAAATTGCTTTGCGTGGTTTTTGAAAATGTGACATTATGCCATTTGACAGAGATTTGTTTCGTGACCAGGGTTTTACAATCCATAACAAGCATACAGTGCAATACCTACCACGGTTGATAAAATAAGCAACTTTTTAAAACCAACTGACCTAAAGCTTTTGCCTGTTTAACCTGGTCCATCAGGAATTAAACGAACGAACTCTCGAGCAGCTACTTTAATTACTTAATCGCCTTAAAAAAAGATCATAAAGAAGCACAAAAGTGGAATTAATAAATCCAAAAATAAAAGGAAAACAAAAGTCGTTTCGTCGGATCCATCAGAGTCTGAGCAAGAAATACCATTTGTTGTTTCTGAAGATGACGTGGATCAAGAAGAAGAGGATGTGATATGTATTTACTGCTTTGAATTTTTGTCTTCCAACAAAGTTGGGCAACAATGGATACGCTGTTGTAAATGCTACAGATGGTGTCATAAAGCTTTTAGTGGAGCTGAAGGCAACAATAATTTCATTTGCGAATTTTGTATGGATGGATAGTTACTATTTAGTTTGTATTAATTATTTGTTCACCTTTCAGCTAAACATTTACTGAAATAAAAGTTATATTTTGTAATTACCAAAATAACAAATAAATTGTTTACATTGTCCATATACAGCTGCTTCCTAAAAAAACTGATACGACTCTTAAAGCGTATTTTGTAGAAAATTGAGCAGTGTATTTTAAACGATAAATACTTATTATTTACATACTGTTATTATAACTGTCAAATCTTATAATTGGTCAGATAACTTATTCTGTTTAACATCAAAAAATGGCTCCACATTCTAGCAAACAACTAAAAGCAAGAATTGTAACGAAATTAGAAGATGGTTGGTCACTATCTGCCGTCGCGAACCATTTTAACGTAAGCAGAACAACAGTTTTTAATAATAATAAAAGATGGAGAGAACAAGAAACTCTCGAAAGAAAGCAGGGTTCTGAAAGACCAAAAATATCTACCGCTCATGAAGATCCTACCCTTTGGAAAGATTGGAAGAAAATCATTTTAAAGATGCAAAAACTGCAAGAATTATGTCACAGTTTCCGGGAAGAAAGACAACAACTTGGCGCAGAATTAAAGCATCGCATCTTAGGTACCGAACTGCAGCAAAAAACAAGCTTTTACACTACAACAGAAGCAATCAATACTTATATTTGCTTTAAACCATCAGCTACAAAATCAAGATTTTTGGGACAGGGTATTATTGAACAGTTGTATCTAGAAAATAATTTTATCCTCCAACAATTGTTCTGTTTACACTGCAAATATAATAAACCAGTGACTTCAGAATAATAACATCGAAACCCTACCATGGCCCAGCTACAGTCCAGATTTAAACCCAATTGAGAATGTGTGGGGGGTTATTATAAAACGGTTGTATCGGCGTAATTTTATACCTCAAAATGCTGAAGAGCTGTGGCATGGTATACAACAGGTTTGGGAAGAGCTCTCTAAAGAAGACAATTTCATAGTTCCTCTCACGCAGATGGACCGAAGACTACAAGCTTTTATCAATGCTGATTGAGATATTCTTCTTCTTCAAATTCCGCTCCTATCGGAGATTTTAAATCATTCTGGCAATTATAATTTTGTTGGTTACGCGCCTGAATAGTTCAATTGAACTGCATCCAAACCATTCACGGAGATTGCGTAGCCACGAGATTTTACGTCTTCCTACGCTTCTTCTGCCTTTGATTTTACCCTGCATTATATTCCTTAGTAGTTCGTATTTTTCATCTCTCATGATGTGCCCCAAGTATTCCAATTTCCTTATTATTATGGAATTTAAAACTTCGCATTGTTTTCCTAGTTGTTCGAGAACTTGTTCGTTTGTTTTGCGATCCATGATATTTTCAAAATACGTCGGTAACACCACATTTCGAATGCTTCTAGGTTTTAAATGTTGGATTTTTTAAGTGTCCAAGCTTCAACCCCATACAAAAGGGTAGAGAAAATATAACATCGAAGCATTCTTATTCGGAGCGATATATTGATATCGCGATTACAAAAAAGTTTTCTCATTCTATTAAAAGTTGACCGTGCAATTTCAATGCGGCATTTTATTTCCTTTGTCTGATCAGTATCTTCTGTGATCCATGCTCCAAGGTATTTGTACGAAGATATTTGTTCAATTTCTGTATTATCTAGTACTAGCTTACTTTGATGTTTTGTGCTTTTGTAAATATCATGAACTTGGTTTTCTTCAAATTTATTTTTAGTCCATAATCGTTGCAATATATATTAAGTTGTTCAGCAAGGTGTTGCAGTTCTTCTAGTGTTCCTGCCAGAAGGACGGTGTCGTCAGCATATCTTATGTTATTAAGTGGCTCACCGTTTATTATAAGGCCCTCACTGACTTCGGCAAGCGCTAATTCTGAGATGGCTTCACTGTATAAATTGAATAACAAGGGTGATAAAATACACCCTTGACGGACCCCACGGCGAATCTGGATATCCTCGGTTAGTTCATTTTCAACTTTCACTTTTGCTGTTTGATTACAATAGAGGTTGCATATGATTCTAATGTCTCTACTGTCTATGTTTTTATTTAATAAAATTTATTTAAGCCGATTATGCTGCATGCTTCTCAAAATCAATGAAACAGGTATATACTTCCTTCCTTTCTTCTTCTTCTTCTTCTTCTTCTTCTTCTTCTTCTTCTTTCTTCTTCATATTGAGATATTACAAAATATTAATTTTATTTTTACATTATCTAAATTTAGTATAGTGGAATGGTGGAATTTCAAATGCCGCTTCATCTTGTTCAACTAACGGAACTTACACTCAGAGGCGCAGAATCCAAAACGACTTTTCAAGACTCTTCCATTCTAAAAATGGACTGAGACAGGGAGATGGACTGTCGTGTCTCTTATTTAACCTTGCACTAGAAAAAGTAATTCGAGAGTGCCATATTAATACGAATGGCACCATCTTTAATAAATCTGTACAAATGGTCGGATATGCAGATGACATAGACATTATTGCTAGGTCCACAGAATCTCTAATCGAAGCATTTAGATCACTAAGGGCGTCTGCACTGAGAATGGGATTAAAAATAAACGCACAGAAAACCAAGTATATGTATTGTACTAGATCAGGCAACCTAGACTATTAATTGATGATCTGGAACTGGAAGGTGTGGACACCTTCGTCTACCTGGGCTCGCTGCTCAAAGACAACAATGTCAGCGAAGAAACTAAAAGAAGAATAGTGCTTGCCAATAAGTGCTATTATGGCTTGAGAAAACATATGGCCCCAAAACTACACAGAAAAATAAAAGTTACCATATATAAAACACTAATAAGGCCAGTGTTAACATATGGGTCTGAAACGTGGTCACTTACACAGAACGACCAAGAATTGCTTAAACGTTTCGAGAGAAAAAATTCTAAGGAAAATATATGGAGAAGTTCAAGAACAGGGTTTGTGGCGTAGGCGCTACAACTTTGAGTTATACAGAAGTTTTGGGGAACCTGACGTTGTAAAATGTATTAAATTAACACGCCTTCAATGGATAGGACATGTAATTAGGCGAGATGAAGATGCAACGATCAGAAAAAATTTCGACTGAAGAGGACCAGTGGGAAGACGAGCCAGAGGAAGACCAAAACTTAGGTATCAAGATAACATAGAGGATTATCTAAAATCCATCGGAGTTAAAGCATGGAGAAGAGTTGTCAGAAACAGGGGCGAATGGAAGATTGTTCTGAAGAAGGCTTTAGCTCATAACGAGCTGTAATGCCACTGATGATGATGATGATGATGAAATTTAGTATAGTTTTGGTTGTTCCCTTCATTTTTTATTAATAGAAAAACTGTGGTTATGCTTATGTTAAAATGTTTTGCTGCCTCTGATATTGTCCAGTTATCTTTTAATTTGGTTACAATTCTTGTTTTATATATTGTTTAGTTAAGCCTTTTGTTTTATTCCTTAATAATAATAAAAATAATAACAGCACTATTTATGTAAAAACTATCATGCATAAATACCCTTTACAAAATGCAGGAATTCAAAATAATATCAAAATTTAAACCTTAATAATTATTACAATTTATGAATTAACATATGTATTATTTGTCTGTCAAAATAAATATAATATAATTTCAGACCAATCAAATACACTGCTCAAAATGATCAAATCTTATTAAGAGTCGTATCAGTTGTTTTTTGGAACCAGCTGTACATGAAATATGCATTTCCGTAATATCGGATACCGTATCCAATATTAGATGACTATTTTGTAAACTGTCTAATTTGGATTTTTTATTAACGTTTTATTATCACCTAAAGAATTATTTCAATCCTACCAGAAAATAATACGTAGTTATACCAGCAAATTACTAAGAACAAAACAAAATTAGAATTATTTTTTGCGATAAGTAGCGGTTGAAAAAAATGTATCCAATATTAGATGAACCTCCTCTACTACATGTGTGTCAAGCTTTTCGCGGCATTATTTTAAGAAAAGGAAAGGTTAAATAGATAAATAAATAAATAAAAAAAAATTATATTTTGACGAGACACTTAATATTTCTAAACTTCCGAGTGGATGCAAAAGAACATCCTATCTCTTCTAATGCAACATTAAGGCAGTACCGTGGATTTGACATTCTGTCATTTTTACCAAAAAGCTCGCGAAGACGAAAAAGCAGAGATAGATCTGAAGGACACTAACCACATTGCAAAAGGCAAACATTAATGTTTGTATTTTGAGAACGATTTCCGAAGTGCAAATTAAAAAGAAAATTCAAAAAAATCAATAAATTTATTTTAAATTTCAATTGTGGCTTATTCCCAATAAAATAGTAATTAATCTAAATATAACTTTAAATTATTGTTATTCTTTCAGCTTCATATTGGAAACAACAAATTGTCTTATATAGACAGCGACATCGTGGCCCGTTGGGACTCTTTGACCGAATTAGACATTAGAGACAATCCATGGACTTGTGACTGTGAAAACCAATGGCTGATAGACGATTTAATGCCTATTTACATTAAACTCGATGAAAATGCCGCCAAGCAGGTTATGTAAGTAATTTTGTCTTTCTGTATAAAGTTCCATTTATATTTCTCTGTAATTGTGATTGAGGGTGAAACAGCTGGAATAAAGGTAAATGGAGTTCCCATTAACAACATTAGATATGCGGACGACACTGTGATCTTAGCCGAAAATATTGAAGATCTTCAGAGAGTGGTGACCAGAATAGCGGAGTATGGAAAAGAGTATGGTCTAACAATGAATGTCAAGAAGACGAAATTTATGAGAATATCAAAAACTCAAAGAAATAACGAGAATCTCCTAATAAACTGAACCAACGTCGAACAAGTGGACAAATATGCATATCTGGGAACAATGATTAACTCCACAAATCATTACATTCAGGAAATCAAAATCAGAATAGAAAAGGCTAGAGCAAATTTCAACAAAATGAGAAGAGTGCTATGTACAAGGGATTTAAAATTGGAACTAAGAGTTAGATTTGCGAGGTGCTATGTTTTTTCGACTTTATTTTATGGAATGGAATCTTAGACCTTGAATGCGACATAAATGAAAAAACTGGAAAGATTTGAGCTGTGGGTGTATAAAAGAATTCTGAAAATATCGTGAACAGAATACGTCACAAACAAAGAGGTTATGAGAAGTATGAATAAAGAAATAGAAAATTTTAAATATAATTAAAACAAAAAAATTGTAGTATCTCGGACATATTACACGTGAAGAGAAATACACCTTGCTCCAACTGATTATGCAGGGAAAGATCCAAGGAAAGAGAAGCATGGGGAGGCGTAGAATGTCATGGCTGCGCAACCTGAGAGAGTGGTACAGATGTACATCAAATGAACTTTTCAGAGCAGCCGTCTCAAAAGTCCGAATAGCTATGATGATTGCCGACCTCCGCCGCGAAGATGGCACTTGAGGAAGAAGTAATTGTGATGGTACTCTCAGGTAACGAGCGATCCACAATTATTTTCATCAAAGCTATGTGAGCAAAAAAATACATACGTCTTGTTTTAATCTGAATTTGTATCATTGGTGTTTATAAATCAATTTTAATTAACATAGTAAAACATAAAAAAATCCGCCAAAACCTTTACAGGTTACACAGAACTATAATAAAAAAAAATCAAAAAAATTAACAATAACATATAAAATCAAAGAAGATGCTATATATTTATGTCCACCACCAACATCTCTACATAACGTAACTCTTCTCATTGAGTCTATAACATTCTCTGGTCATCGCTCAGGACCCAAGGACCCATTTTATTCTTCTCTATTCTTTGTCTGAGATTTTCCAAATCCGGTACAGAAGTTTTAAAAATCGAATTTTTTAAATGTGGCCACAGAAAGAAATCGCAGGGAGTCAAATCACAGGATCGAAGGGGGAATATAATAGGCGTATTTAAACTTATGACCCTATTGACGAAAAAGTCCATATTAAAATTCAAATTTTGCATGGTTGGATGGTTTTGCATGGTTTGCAACTGATTTATAAATGGAGTTAAAATTTCTTGACGGTATCTTTCAGCGTTTAGAATCACTACATCTGTATATTCTGAGAACTTGTGTACCCAGAAAGATAAATCTAACATTCGTCGATAAAAAAGGTTTTGCCTCATATACATCATTATTATTAAGATTGTTCAAGAACCAATTACAGAAGACTAGCCTTTGGGGATAGTAGTTTAGGATGATGTTATGGAAGGCTTGTAACGATACCGATGAAAATGAAAATCTTGCTTAAGAATGCGCTGGAAAGTTCCATATCAGAAATCATCCCATTAATCTAAATGCCGAATTGATGTACGTGGTTGATCTACAATAACTGTTCTGACCAGTTCGATGTTTTCTTCTGATCGTACTTTAGGCCTGCCTGCCCCTGGCTTGTGAATTACCCTTCATGTTTCTCTATAAACATCTACAACACCACGAATAGTTCTGCAAAATACGTCATAATGAACCGCAACATTGGGAAATTCTTCAACAAAATCTTCAAAAGCTCCTCGGTTGGAGTAAACCCATTCACCGTTAATTCATTGGCCATTTCTAAAATACATTTCGAGCATAGATCGCTTTTGTTTATCAGTGAAAACCATTTTTAATAATAATTTTGTATGCAAAAAAATTAAAAGCACTAGTAAAGAAACCGATCCTATGTTGCTAGATTCATTGAAGCAAGAAGCAAATAGTTTAACTATGTATTACTTACAAAAAATATTAAACCTATTTATCAAACATTACAATGTTTTAGGTGTGCTGCTCCTATTGAGATGGAAAAGACTTCTTTCCATCACCTTCTAGTTCGTCAAAGCCAGATGAGATGTTTAGACACTTATGGACATAGACCAGAAAAGGACGGTCTTCTACTTGTAGGAGTCTTAACAGGTAAATTTGTTTTTTGTTTTAAAATTATAATTTTTGGCATATATATCAGACAAACGGCGTTTAGATTTGAGGGTGATAACGTAATCGATCATTTTTTTAAATAAGAATAGAATTCATGTGCTGTTTTAGCCCATTTAAAAGAAATATTTAATTTTTAAATTAAATTAATTTCCACAACAAGAAGTATGTATTTATCTAAGTTATTAATACAAAATCCACTATTAGTAAAATTAAGAGAAACTTTAGAGAAACTGGACACTTGAAGCTGTACATTTAATACATGTTGCAACTGCTGGTCATCCACCAATAAATAATAATTTAAACCTTGATGTATTACGTATGGCGGATGATCGTTAAAGTAATTCAATGCAAAGTGAAGCTGATCCAAACTTTTCTAAAAGGTCTGTTTTACATGTACTAAAAAAATACCATCCTTATGAAATTTATAATGTCCAGGAAATCAATTAGGATGATCCAGATTGCCGAATACAGTTCTGCGAAGGAATGCAAGATTTATGTAATCAATATCCACATTTTATTCATCAAATCCTTTTTACTTAGTAAGCAACCTTCTGTTTACATGGAACAGTGAGTCGGCAAAACAGTAATATTGGAGTGAAGAGGATCTTTATTTGACTGAGGCACGCCGCGCCATTAGCACCATCAAAAAGTAAATGTATGAAAAGAATAGTCGAGGATATCATTATTATAGGCCCTGTTTCGTCAATGAGCCTCCTGGGAAGCAAAGATATCTAATTTTTTACAAAATAAACTTGCAGAAATTTTTCCAAATGAAAATGATTGTAATTTACCAAAGGAAAACATATATGGTTTCAGTAAGATGGCGCACCTTCTCGTTTTCCTGTCCGTAATTTTTTGAGTATATGTTTTCCTAGGAGATAGATTGGTAGACGAGGAATAATAGATGGCCCCCAAGGTCTACAGATTTTACACCTCTTGATTTTTTCCTTCGGATTACTTAAAATCAAAAATTTACTACTATCGACCACAAAAATTATAACATT